>NC_141390.1:22334501-22781647 GCF_017979445.1 Akebia trifoliata
AAAACTCAATAAATTCATCCTCAAATATTGGGCTATCGTATCCTTCATCATAAGCTTTTCCCACATATTATCAGATTCAACACCATCAGATCCTTTATCAGAATCTAATCCCATGTCTACGTTGCAACAAACTCCCTCTCTTGCGTCGGAACTACTGCATGAACTATTTTCTGAGACTTTCTTTTCGGATGAATTACGCGACTCAAAGAATTTACTTTTTTCTCTACGAGAGCAAACACCCTCATCCATATCAACATCCCCACCATCAAACAGACAATTCATTGTAGAAGGAAAATTGTACCTAAACATAGATGTGCCAAATTTAGAAATATTTCTAAGAGGATTAATTGAAGAAAGTAATACGAGTAGACATACATAGGGGTTGAACATCCTGAAATATCGACGCATAGGTCTGGATTGGAGGGATCTGAATCTGGAACATTTCGATGCGCAGGTGGATAAATTGAACTCCCAACTTTACTGTAGACAAAACAATATGAATCAAAAATTCATGAAAAGTTTATATATGATTTTTTAAGGTTCGAATCGCCCTAGCGTATGCCTAGTTTCATATACTAACCTAATAGGTGATGAATCTGGAATTTGTCCACTATCATTGCATCCCTTGGTTGGATTTGTTGAAATATGATCATCTTCAACATTCCTTTGTAAATGGGATTGAAAAAATAATTAGAGATGAATCGCATCGATATAACTTAGACTGCAACAAGTTCTTAATTTAAAATAAAATTAAAGAAATAACAAACCTAGTTGCACATCTTTCTATTTTCAACAACTTCGAAGGGATCACAATCGGCTCTAACATTTTTTCCCTTCTGCATGTGTAAAATCGTAAATCATTCGTATCAACCACAAATAAAATAAAACAAATAATTTTTTTCCTATAATAGATACGAGTTTATGATGTCTCATACCTATTTTCAAACATATTCTGTGTATGCATAAGGTTAGTATCATTTTCCATTTCAACAAACCGTCGAGATTTCGTGATGAAAATGTATATGGTTTGGGAATCTTCCGGTACTCCAAAGAACATCTCTTTAACGTCTGCATCATTTTCTATATCTATCTCGACGAATGGAGGGCTAATTCTATACAAATATTTTAACTTCAAATTTATCTCATATCTCGACTACATGCGGTGACTTCATACATCATGTCGGTAAATATTTTAAATGAAATATCACGTCCAACATACTTATTCTTGCATTTACCACTATACTTAAACCCGCCAAATGGGTCTACAATCTCTCCATCATAAAAGCATATCAACGAAATCTTCCTTTTATCCATTTATTAGATTCTCCCTGCATATGATATTTTCATACTAAGAGTGAGATTATTTATGACCAAATGGGAAATCTAAAAAAATATATACAAAAAATGGTACATATTCTATCATACCTTTAAGACACAATACATCAAACACATTAAATGCAACACGATAATCAAGTTCTAAGACACTAACAATTGTTGTTCTAACTCATGAGAAAAATATCATCTTACAATTTAAAATTCTACTAAATTTCAATAAAACTAAATAATGAAAAAAATATCATTACATTACATTTCTTTAAAATTTAAAAATCTAATAGATCATAACTATTTTACTCAATGTCAAAAGGCTTCTTTTGACATTAGATCAGAACTATTTTAATCAATGTCAGAAGGAACCTTCTGACATTAGATCAGAACTATTTTATCAATGTCAGAAGGATCCTTCTGACATTGGATCAGAACTATTTTACTCAATGTCAAAAAGCTCATTTTGACATTAGATCAGAATTATTTTAATCAATGTCAGAAAGAGCCTTCTGACATTAGATCAGAACTACTTTAATAAATGTCAGAAGGAGCCTTCTGACATTAGATCAGAACTATTTTAGTCAATGTCAGAAGGATCCTTCTGACATTAGATCACAACTATTTTAATCAATGTCGTAAGGCTAGTATAAATGAAAAAATCGACATTTCATAAATAAATGCATTGAAGAAAAATTTAGCAACACCTTTTATTGGTTACATGCTGAAAATTTGAGGTAGACTTTACATGTTAGGTGTACATTAAAAGACACCATTCAAAGGTTTTTCATTGTCTTCCTATGTCACCATTTTTGGTGCGTGATATACTTGTATGACAAAATACATGTATCTTAATAAATCAATGAAACATAAAACTAATTTATACATATTTCAGAAATCAGAAAATTACTATCTTACATGCATATAGGTATATTACACGAATTTGGTGGGTAGGATTTACCCTAGTAATGTGTAATCATACGTCCATATCATGGGATGTTATATAATAAAAAAGATCATGTACGGCCATACACAACTGGATCTCATATCTTGGTTGCAAATTTAACATATCATATATGGACACACAACTGAATCACATATTAAACAATGCAAGTGCTGCCCACCCAAAATAATAATAAATAACAAAATCTAGAGTTATAGAGAACAAAAACAGAGCAGTTACAATAATAAAGGCCGGAAGCCTTACCATGGAGCACCATCCACAAGACTATCACGAACACTACGGTAACTCTGTTGAGTATTTAAAGGTGCATTCTTATAGGCCCCACCGATGGTGAGGAGATGGGCATAAATCCACACTATTGCCACTGAGCAATTTGTCCGCAAATCGATTAAATATATGACACTTTGAGTGTAAAAGATGAGGAATGTACTGCAATTAAGCATTTTAAGGATGTTTGCACGGGTTTACAAGTAAGAAACCACTACTACTATTTCTGTCTGAGCATAAGACTTGGATAATACTCACTTCCAAATAGATTATGAATTTGTGCCAACACCCATACAACACTCAAGCATTGACCTCAAAAGTTTTATGCTCAAGCTCAGCTTAAGTCAGTCGTATTTCCTTCTACTCACAAGCTTGGTGGGGTTAATTTTGGAAGGTTGAAGCAATAAGTGAAGCTTCAAAGTTATACTACGAAGTGTCCAATTTCATTGTGAATGTTTATTTCTTCCTGTCGAAAGGGGATTTAGAATTTGAAATCTTGAGCCCTGACGTACAGATTTTTATTAAAACTAATAATATCCTGACTTCAACTTGGACAGAGGTAAGAGAAACAGAGTAAATGTGTGGCAACAACAATGAATGCCAAATTTACATCAAAAAGGGGAATCATATCGACAAAAACCCAATAGCAATGTCCATCCCTAACAATATTAAGAACAAGATACCTAATCTCGCTAAAAATATCAGGATGGTGATCCAAACATAGATCAACAAACCTGATCTGCAACAGGAATTGTAAGAAATGGGAACCTAAGGAAACCCTCCCCTTTTTAGAAGAAGAACTACTTTCCCTAAAAAGGTATCTTAACTTAAAGATAAATTCATTTGTAATAATTAACCATCTTCACATATATTATGACCACTATATTTTCCTAGGCAAATATTTGAATTGAGATCGAACTCAAAATGAAAGACTAGATACAATTCATAGTTCATACGCTTGGTATCATTTTTCATTTCAACAAGGCGTCGAGATTTCGTTATGAAAATGTATATGGTTTGGAAATCTTCCGGTACTCCAAAGAACATCTCTTTAACGTCTGCATCGTTTTCTATATCTATCTCAACGAATGGATGGCTAATAAAAGTATATTAACGAAATCTTCCTTTTATCCATTCATTAGATTCTCCTTGTATATGGTATTTTCATATTAAGAGTGAGATTAGTTGTGACAAAATGAAAAATCTATAAAAATACTAGGAAATAATGGTGCACATTCTATCGAACATTTAAGAAGGAATACATCGAACACATTAAATGCAACACGATAATCAAGTTCTAAGACACTAATAATTGTAGTTCTAACTTATGAGAAAAATATCATCTTATAATTTAAAATTCTATAAAAATTTTATAAAACTAACTAATGAAAAAAATTATCATTGCATTTCTTTAAACATTAAAAATCTAATACAACTCTAGAAAATCAACATTAAACATGAAACTCTAACAAATCCAAATCAATCCAAAAAATTAGTCATTAATGATAAAATTTACATCAATCCTAAATAGTCTAAAAATTCAATTACTAATTGTACCTAATCAAATTTACAATCTCGGGTTCGAATACCCCAAAACACATACACAAACAATTTCAATTCAAATTTCTCACGATCTTCACAACAGAGAGAGATAAATCGAAACTATTCTCATGATCTCCACAACAGTGAGAGATAGATCGAAACTATTCTCATGATTTCCACAACAATGAGAGACAAAGACGGAGAAACTTGCAAGTTTCTCACGTTCTAACAACGGAAAGAGATAGAGAGAGAGAGAGAGGGAAACTTGCTATATTTTCTAAATCTATCCAACGGAGAGAGAGAGAGAGAGAGAGAGAGAGAGGTCATACCTCTTCGTCTTCGATTTCTTGTTGCACTTGTTCGAAGGAAACCCTTTCAACTGTAATTTCAGACATTTTTATCAAAAGAGACGAGGACAAAATGGTATTTTCAGTAAACATTAACAAAAGGGTATTTTCGGGAAAAAAAATTATTGGTTTACTGTTTTTACCGTTTTGGTAAAATAAATTAATTCCGAAAACGGTAAATTTACCGTTTTCGGAATTAATTGCTACAGTGTACCGTTTTGGTAAATAATGGAAAAGTTGTGCATGTTTTGGTAAATCTGCCAAGATAATACAAAGCACAAGAATTTACGTGGTTTGGCATTACGCATATGTCCACAGAACAGAACAAGAACAATCCTATTTTCTCTCTTAAGTTTTACAACCCTAGAGATCTCTATTTATAAAATCAAGAGTTACCAAAACAAGTAAAACTCCCCAAAACAGAATCCCCTTAATAAAATATTACACGATTGCCCTTTTCATATTCATATTCCTTAAAAAATTCGGAACAAGGGCTCTACCTCCTTCACCCCCATCAGCTGACCAGGCAGCAGGACCCCCATGGCTCTGCGTAGTGCAACAAAATACAAGACATTTACACAACAAAATCTAAGGCACAAGAATACAAATCCATGTATCTTAACGTATTTTCAAGCAAATGAGACATATCCAAATGATATAGATGCCATCGACATGTTTTGGTGCACAATTAATACAATTTTGTAGTTTTTTGAGACTTAAAAGAACCCCAAGTCTTCGTATCAAAATATGTAAAATAAAAAAATGAACAAACATAGGACTTCTATCAATGACACAATGTCTATTTTCTATGCTTTAGGAAAAATGTGTTGGATTTCTCAACAACATGTTAATGAGTGCATCCTTTATGATGAAATACACATCCATACCTTGAGTTGTTCATTCAGCCATTTCTAAGCCTATATTTGTAGCCGCAATGCTTCGATGATATCAATACCCCTGTTATATGGAGCAGAGGAATATATTTAGAAACTTCCAACTGAACTCAACATTAAAGAGATTAGTTGATTTAATATGATCGAAGGCTTTTTAAATGAGACTGACTTGCATTAGAAGCTAGAAAATTTCATGCCAGTCTTGAGAAATTGGGAGTCAGAAGTTACCAAGAAGGAAGCAATATGATTCAAGTAGTTATTTTATGTCTAAACTAATTTAGCAAACAAATTAGTAAAAATAATTTTTTAGGCTTCAAACAATCATGAAAAGCACTTTGGCCTTGGTCCAGTAGCCTAATTGACAAGTTTTTTCACCCCATCTAAAAGTTCACCCTAAGATAATAGATATTGACGGTTGAACCAAACACTTGATGCATATGTGATTGAAATAGTTGGGTCACCAACTTGGGATCCATTTCAATCGTTTGAGGATCTTTAATTTATTCATTTTAGTCTATTGGTGGTCTAAATAATCCAAGTTAACAGAGTCGATATACATATACTTCTAGCTTGAACTGGAGTCCTATGAGAAGAAAAAAAAAAGTAATCTTGTTGGATTATCAGTCTCTGGATGCGAAAATTTTAAGTTTCTTGATGTTGGGAATTTGAATTCATCTATATAAGCAATGCAAATATCCACTATCAATCTCTGGATACGAAAATTTTAAGTTTCTTGATCTCCATTCGAATGGGCTAATTGGTTCTATACCTTAAACACCTTAAAAAACTGCACAAACTTATTTCCATTTTTTGGCTTTTTCAACAATGATCCACACCCAAGGGTATTGTGTCAATGAGCAGCACAAGTATTGCAAGGTATGTCAACAGTGCATGAGTGTGATGAAACAAAAAATTTATAGGTTACTCAATATATTTTTAGACAATATTTTCACTTAGAAATTTTTAGTCCTGTTCAATTTCTAAAACATGCTCAATGGAAACTCCCTGGCCTTGCAACTCAATTTCCTCACTTAAATAAAGTTTTATACTACTAATTTGACTCCACTTCCCTAATCTAGTCGTACTTAACCAAAATAGCACATTTTTTAAAAAAAATATGTAAAAAATCAAAACTTTCCAAATCACATAAATATATTATATATATATATATATATATATATATATATATATATATATATATATATTTATCGATGAGCTGGGTTGTGAACGGGACCCCATCCTAATATTAAGGATCAACCATCTTACATAGTTGCAAGTTACATCATCTAAGACAATATTTACCAATTCATGAGGAATTAAGTTACAATAAAAAAAATCGCATAAAAGTTCTTAGCCATAGCTCCTCTCTTAGCCAAATAATCCACCGCGATATTAGCTCTGTTGGAAAGTTGCATTAGTCAGAAATTAGGTTGTATGGAGGCAATGTTATTTGCTTTTCAGAGTTGGATTTTTTTTCTAATCTAGACACTCTAGGAAGCCTTTTGTGACCTATTCTACATCGATTTCTAATGTAAATGAGAAAGGTTGCAACTCTAATCAAAGTATCTTGGGATCCCCATTAGAAGTTTGTAGTTGTTACATGTGAGTCAACTCTGTCACGAGTGTTGGTATATAAAAAAAAGACATTTAGGTTCATAACAAACCATAAAATAAAAAATAAAAAAAATGGAGGCTGAAAAGCTATATTCTAGGCTTCAGAACAGAAGAATGCTATTTTTTATTTTCATTTCTGGATTCCACTCATCAAGTTCTTATTTGGCATGTGTTGGGTTATGTCTTCTATTCTTGATATATGAAGAGTTGTCATGAATTCAACCCAGATCTTTTGATGATCTGCTAATGACCCATTTAATTCGCCCCCAACCAAAATATTGGACCCATTTGGTTTGAATTTGGATCTGACTCGTTTACCCTCTTTGTAACCCTAAGTATATAAAGGGTAAGAGATGAAACCCTAAGGGAGTTAGAGAGATATACGAGAGGCAGAGAAATTGTAATCATGTTCTTCTTTGATTATCACAGTGAAATCGCCGTTTTTGCCCATGGACGTAGGTCAATGCTTTGACTGAACCACATATATCTTGTGTCTTATGAGATTATTTGTGTTCTTATTGATTTATACTTCGGATCTGAGGGTTTTTTCTAACAATATTTCTCTATGAGAACACCACAATATTATTTGGGATAACATCCTATAGTAAATTAGTAATAGACCAACATCAAACTAATTCAAATCTTTAGTTCGCTTCCATTAGACCAAGAAATTAAGAAACATGTTTTAGTGAATTTGGTCATCCATTCCTCCTCCAAAGTTGAGAAGAGAACCTTTCCAAGATTTGGAATTAGTCTCTTTTGGTACAAACTACATCTGTTTAATTAACACAATTTCAATTTACATTTTGCAAATAATTTTTCAAGACATGTTGAAGGTTCAAAACTTGACAGGATTGTAAGGAATTTATATTCTATTCCTATGCAAAGTACCCTATAAATGTAAATTTCCTTACAGATTTTCTACAAATCAGTTAAACCACAATTCCTACATCCTTCTGCCGATGAGATTGGACGGCCAGTTCTTGCAAGGTTTTATACATAAAAGGTTGAGAAAGTGTTTGGGAAATCTGACAGAGGTATCAACTACTAATGTACCATTGCTTTTTTGTTTCAATCTCATAACTGTTGGAAAACTCCAACCAATGTAATTTTTCAACTATTTAAGTGCCACAGTAGTTGAAAAAAACAATCTCATGTTCAAAGAAAATCCAATCCTCCTACTAACTCAACTATCTCAAAAATAATGTTTCATTCTAAAATTTGAATTCTCCCTTCAAGATTTATTTTAAGTTTGACAATGTGTATTCAAGTTCATTTCGTTCTTATGCCCATTGGTTCATTCAAATTTTAATAATTTCATTTTTTAAGTGATAAGATATGTTTAATTAGACAAGAACACGGTGTTTGTGCATTAGGAAACAATAACTCTCATCTTGACACAACGATGAAGAAGTTGTTCAAGGAATGTTTATCATGGTAAGGAACAATGTCATGAAACTAAAAGGCGTAAAAAGGAACCCAAGAAGTTTGATACACCATTGGCTTCTCTGTGTACATAAGATATGAACTCCTTAATCTTTTTCCAATACAGATAATTATCTTTGCAACTTGCATTGCTCTCCATGGGATTGACTTCAGTCCCTTAATCAAGGAAGCAACAATAGTTAAGTTAGAAGAAACTCCAATATTTGTAAAAATGAGTCTTGCGATCAATGCAATCAACATCTATGGGATGAGTCAGGACATGCTCTGCCATTTTCCATGTAGAGAAAGATTATACTTCTATATATGTTAAGAAATTCTTACACCCCAAGCCTTACAATATAGAGATGCTAATAAGGACTTCTAGTCAATTAGCTCATGCCATGTTTTTTTATCATATATTTTTATCTTTCTTTTTGTTGGTAAGATTAGATTGGAGTCAAAGAGACGACTTCTTTTATTAACAAATGTTACCAATTACAACATCTTATGAAAATATTTCAAATAACCTTGGCAACAATGTTGTTCATTTGAAAAAAAAATATTCTTTGTACAATCTTTCTTCATCTTCTATTTGGCGCTTGAAGTCTGCGAATCCTCTTCAACTTTTTGCCCTGCCTAAATCGTTCTCCTTCCAGAGTCCTCGTGAGCCATCCATTTTCCTTCCAGAAGATAGTATATCCAATCACAATGCCAATAACTTCTCCACATCCACAGCCCATCAACATAAATTTCCAATCAAAGCCACTTGCAAAGGTGGAATCCTTGAATTGTGGAAAAGTTGTCGGTGGCAAACTCGTATTGCTATCTCTGCATTGCCTTGATAATGGAAATCCACATAATCCTGGATTACCTTGATAAGAAGCATTTGAAAATGTATTAAATTGTCTGCCTTCTGGTATGCTTCCAACAAGATGGTTATGTGAAAGGTTCATCATTCCAAGGAATGTAAGAAGCAGTAATTCCTGAGGAATCTCTCCCGAGAGCTTGTTTAGCGAGAGATCCAAAGCTTGAAGTTGAGTCAAATTTCCTAGCGATGATGGGATGTGACGTACGAAGTCATTCCGAGACAAATTTAGTAGAACAAGAGATTTGAGATCTCCTATCACTCCTGGAATTTCACCTTGGAATAGGTTGTTGGAGAGATCTACTGAGACTAACTTGGTAAAGATTTTCTCTAGTACCATTTGTTGTCCTTTGTATGAGAGAATAATTGAGAGATTATAATATTGAATATAACCTCCAAGATACAATTGGGATGCATTCCCAACCATCATCATGGCTTTCCAGCTCTGAAAGTATTTTGCAGGCAAAGGTCCTGCAAATCTATTGGAAGAAATATCTAGGACCTGCAACTTTTGAAAATCAGAATCAGTTTGAGGATGTTCAATGGAACCATAGAATCTGTTGGATTTCAATACAAGGACCTGCAATGAAGGCAATGTCCCTAACCAGAAGGGGAAGGTATCATGTAACATATTGTTTCCAAGGTCTAGAATTTCTATCATTTTCCAATTAGCTAAACATCTTGGAAAGGATCCTTCCAATTTATTACGAGAGGCTTGAAAGATATTCACAGAACTCAAATTGCAAATTGATTCAGGAATTTCACCATTTAATTCATTATCACTGAGTTTCAAAAACGATAACTTTTTGCAATCACCAAGTTTTGCCGGAATCTGTCCACTTAGATTGTTTATGGACAAATCCAAAAAATTTAAATTTGATATCCTTCCAATCTCATCTGGTATCTGCCCAGAAAATCTATTATTAAACATGATCAAGTAGTCGAGATTAAGAAGAAGCCCGATTTCAGGAGGGAGTATTCCTACCAACTTATTGTCACTGAGTTTCAAGAATGAGAGTCGGGTCCAATTGGACAGAAAGAATGGGTAGATTTGACCAAATAGTTGATTGTTACTGATATCGAGGTTTACGAGTTGGGTTAAGGAGGCCATGGAAAGAGGCAAAGGACCAGAGAGGTTGTTGAGTGACAGAACAAGATACTTAAGGTTGGTGCAAAATCCAAGCTCATTGGGAATGCTGCACTGCAAGCTTGTATTCGAGAGATGTAGTAAGTTGAGAATGCTAAGGTTACCTATCCAAGATGGTATGGGCCCACTAGTAAACGGGTTATTAGATAAATCAAGCGCTATGAGATTAGTTAGAAGGCCAATTTCGGGGGGTATCTTACCATTGAGCTTGTTCATTCTCAAGTCAAGGAAATAAAGTTTGGTAAGATACTTGATTTCTGATGGAATCGATCCCTCCGATGAATTATTACTCAAGTCAAGGCCTTGGAGGTTCTTAAGAGTAGTAAAGAGTTGCACTAGAATACGGCCTGTTATAAGATTAGAAGACAAGTCCATTTTGACTAAGTTGGGGCAGTGAAAGATGAATGGGGGAACCTCATCTCCCAGTGAGTTACTAGAGAGAAAGAGTTCTGTCAATGATGCCATGCCCTTAAACTGATGAATCGGGTCTGGATTCGTTAGATGGTTTTCATCAAGAAGGAGCTGTTGTAACTTTTGTAAATTACTAAGCTCATGTGGGATCGCACCAGATAAGTAATTGTCGAAAAGCCACAGTTCTTCGAGATCTAAGAGATTTCCTATCTCAGAAGGGATCATACCTGTGAAATAGTTGTCATACAGATAAAGAGAAGTGAGTTTTGAAAGAGACCCAATTTGAATTGGGATTTCTCCAAACAAACTGTTGTAACCGAGGTTTAGGAATGTGAGATTGGGGAAGGCGGAGAAGTCGAATTCATCAAGGGTACCATTCAGGCTCTGTCTAGGGAGGTCGATCTCGACGACGATCTCGAAGTTGTTGTCGCATTGAATTCCAGTCCAATAGCAAGGATTGGTGACATCATCAGACCATGAATCCATAATAGATCCAGTCAAATTGAACAAACTTTTTTTCCATTTGAGCAAAGCTTGTGCTGATGATGATGATGATGAAGTTGTTGATGCTGAAGTAGTCTGTTGTTGTATTATAAGAAGAAAAGCAAAAGAGATCATCAGAAAGACAAAGAAGAAACTTTTCTTCTTCATATGTAATAATGTTATAGCCATCACTCACTTGAATGAATGACTATCTCTCAAAAACCATATTATATTTATAATACGAAATACATTTTCCATTATTATTACATGGAAGACAGAGAGCACAAAGTGTCTCTTCTGTTTGACTACAACACGTTGTAACGTATCTCTTACGTTTGACTAGAACACATGTCTCATACGGTTGACTAGAACAACGTTTCAACGTGTCTCTGCTCTCTCGACCTAAAAATTTCCTTGCAATCCAGCAGCATACTCCTGTCTCCCCGTCATCTCAAGATTTGGTAAAGTTTATAAAAACAAGATATTTCTAATTAAAAAATATTTAATAATATTAAATATTCAAATAAAATAGTGATAATTACCTAATTTAGGTGAAAACTAAGGATTTTTTATAATACAATAAAGTAACTTACTTTACACTTTAAAGATTACAAAAGTCATCACCTATCACGGCCCTAATTGAAAACACTTTAAAGACTACAAAAGTCATCATCTTCTATCACGGCCCTAATTGAAATAAGGGAATGTGACCGTGTTTGACAGATAAAAAGGATATTACTTTTTTTCTTAATAAAATCTTCTTTCTTCTATCATGGACCTTATTAGAGTAATTGAACGAGACCTGTGTTTGATGAATAATAAGGATATTGCTTTTTTTCTTAGTAAATTTTTTTTTTTTAAAGATTCTTTAGATCAACATTGTTAAGGTCTTATCCCAAAAGTAAATAATGACGGTTAATGAACAAGAGTATTTCTTAGTTCCTTTGAACACTAATATTGTTTTTCTTACAAATTAAATCTTATCTTTTAAAAATAAATATTCAAAATACTGATATAGATCATAATATTGCATACAATACAAATCAATGTAATGTTACAATACAAAATGATTATGAGAGGGATGTAAATGAATTTGTTGATAATAATTTGAGTTCGTCATCCGACGATGATGAAAATATATTCGATATTTATATTGGTAAAATTTTTAGTAATGTAATTGAATTAAGAGAAAAAATAATTGTATTAACTATTAAAAATAATTTTAGAATAAAATATGTTATTAATAATAAAGAAAATGTTATAGTTAAATGAGATGTTCTAAACTGTGATTGGCGCATATATGCAAAAAAAAATTCAAATGGTGATTTATTTACTATACGCAAATTTAACACAACCCACACATGTATGGGTATAATGGATTCACGACCTCATCCTCAAGCTAGTACTAACTGGATAAAAGAAAAAATATTAACTCGAGTAAGGAATTATCAATTTTATTCTCCCCAATCTATAGTGGCTGATATTATAGATGAATATAATGTATCTATCACATATATAAAAGTTTGGAAAGCAAAAGAAAAAGTTAATCGTGAAATACATGATTGTGAAGTTGAGGAATATAAAATTATTGAATATTAATGTCAAACTATTTTAGAAACAAATTCATAAAGTTTTTATTTTATTAAAATTAGTCTAAATAATCATTTTCAATGTATTTTTATATTTTTTAAAGCATGTATAAATGATTTTAAAAATGGATGTTTACTAATTGTAGGATTAGATGGTACATTTTTAAAAGATAAATATCAAGGTATACTGCTTGCTGCTGTTGCTCACGACCCAAATTATGGTATTTTGCCACTTGCATATGCAATAGTTGAACAAGAAAATAAAGATACTTGGGAATGATTTTTAAATTATTTTGAAATGTCACATAGATTTTACGATTTTAATAAAATTTTATTTATTTCAGATAAACAAAAAGGAATAATATTTACAATTAATAAATATTTTCCTTCATCATTTCATTTTTTTTGAATTCAACATTTTCAACCAAATTTAAAAAGAATTTATAAATCAGAGGAAGATCCGATACATGCATTAGTTCATTGGATAGTAAGTCATTATCCAATACCTCATTTTAGAATAATAAGATCAAATGCAAATAAAAGTTCTAATTCATGGATATTAAAATTGCGTATGAAATCAATAACCAGATTATTAGAGTATTAGGTATAAAATAATTGAATTACATAATAAACATAGATCAAAGAGTATTACTTGGGATTCTCAATTAGCTCCAAGGATAGAAAATAAAATTCGAAAAAGAATACAAAAAGCTATTAGTTGTGAACTTTTAACTATTAATGATATGAGATTTGAAGTATATGATCGCGAGAAATTCAAAACGCATATACTTCAAATGAATAATAGATATTGTACTTGTGGCAAATGGGCTCAAACACTTATTCCATGCCAACATGCAATAAAAGTATGCGATATGAAAAGATGGGATAAATATCAATTTTGTTCTAACGAATTTAGTGTTGAAAGATATAAATATTGTTATGCAACTTCTATGGAAGGTATTTCTGATCCATATGAGTTAGAAAATCCTCCTCAACGAAAAGAACAAATATTGTCGCCTATGACTCGACGTTGACCTGATCGTCCAAAGGTAAACAAAAAGAAGATTGACGTTCAAAATGTACAACCATTACATTGTAGTTGTTGCGAAAATATTGGATACAATCGATCTACATGTAGAAATTCAATTCGAAAATAATTGTAATTTTTTAATTTTGTTTAAATGTTTGTGTTTAATTTTGTATATAAATTTGTAAGTTGAGATGTAATATATACGTATGAAAATAATGGAGTAGTTCGTAAGAATATGGGGACGTAGTTGCTAGATTATGCAACGAACCTCGTAAACAAATATTGAGTTTCTTATATTATAATTATGTTATTTTATTTAACAAATAAATAACGTGGCAAAATGTAAAATATAATTCAAATGCGAATTTAAAAATATAGTTCACGTGGTAAATAGCATTGAACTCACCACTTAGTATTGAGTTCACCACTTTTTAACTTAGTATTGAGCTCATCACTTATGTTATTTTATTTAACAAATAAATAACATGGAAAAATGTAAAATATAGCTCAAATGCGAATTTAAAAATATAGTTCACGTGGTAAATACCATCGAACTCACCATTTAGTGTTGAGTTCACCACTTTTTAACTTAATGTTGAGTTCACCACTTAGTTATGAGCTCATCACTTAGTGTTGAGTTCACCACTTTTTAACTTACTGTTGAGCTCACCACTTAATAATGAGCTCATCACTTAATGTTGAGTTCACCATTTTTTAACTTAGTGTTGAGCTCACCACTTAGTAATGAACTCATCACTTATGTTATTTTATTTAACAAATAAATAATGTGGCAAAATGTAAAATATAGCTCAAATGCGAATTTAAAAATATAGTTCACATGGTAAATACCATCAAACTCACCACTTAGTGTTGAGTTCACCATTTTTTAACTTAGTGTTGAGCTCCCCACTTAGTAATGAGCTCATCACTTAGTGTTGAGTTCACCACTTTTTAACTTAGTGTTGAGCTCACCACTTAGTGTTGAGTTCACCACTTTATAACTTAGTATTGAGCTTACCACTTAGTAATGAGCTCATCACTTAGTGTTGAGTTTACCACTTTTTAATTTGGGGGTGGAGTCGGAAAATATAACTTGCATAGGGATGGTTTAGTATTGGAGGGAAATCTAAATCTTTTGTGGACATAACTTGCATTAGGTGAACTGAGAAAATATATGAATAATGATTTTCTATAAATTCATTAGGGATGGTTTAGTATTGGGGGGAAATCTAAACTTAATCATGTAACAAACTTAATTACGTGACAAACTTAATTACATGGTAAATATTTCGAATCCAAACTTAATCACGTGGCAAACAAACATAATAACTCTTGACCAAATCGTAATATATAACATAATAAACGATTAAAAATGACAGTTCTTGCCTTGATTACAATCACCTTTTAATAATTCTCAAGCTGATTTTTTAGACACGTTTCTTCCTGGATTACATCTAGGTAAAACAATATCTAATTCTTCAGCAGATAGGGGCTGAGATAACTGAAGATGTGGAGCCAGTGGACTTTGTGGAGTCTGTAGGTATTGCATCTGATATTCATGTGCATGCTAAGATGATGACTGAAGATTTGGAGCATCTAGAGTCTGTGAGTATTGTGTATGATATGGCTCTAAAGGAGAAAATGATGAGTGTATATCATAAGGGGGATCCAACAAAGATGAAAAATAACTTGTCCCAAGATTTGCACGCATCATTTCCTCATGTTGATCAACATGTACTAGAATATAATCACCCTGACTCATCTGTGTGTAATATCCAATCCCATCATATTGCTGCTCTCGAGACTCCTCATCCTATTGCCCTCCAGACTCCTCATCACCACCCTCTTCGTTGTCGTCATCGTTCTCCTCCTCCTCCTCATCTTCATCTTCATCTTCATCGTCATCATCATCTTCAGGCTTAGGCTCAAGCTCAGGCTCAGGTTCAAGTTCAGGCCCAGGCTCAGGCTTACGTCGACGTTGTGAAACTGTATAGACAGGCTCACTCGATCTAAGTATTTGAAGAGGCAAAGGCAGTAGCAATGTTAAGGTCGAGATAGCAGCTTCCAATTGATTTATGACTCATCCATTGACATCCATCTCACGGATCTGCGAAGTCAAAGAATTAAGAACATCGGCTTGAAAAATAATACATTATGTTAGATATAAATTTTTATTAAAAAAATTAAATTATTAAAATAAATGTTATAAATTACCACGTTATAACATCTGTCTTTGTATAATGCGTACAAGTTATCCATATAACCACGAGGCATATATCGTGGCTCAAGAAAATGCAGCGTCGGATTATGCATCCGAGGACAGTACTATTTCTGAAATTCCTCGGATGACCAATTAGCTAAATATTTTTAAAATTACCATGTCAGTCATAACATAATTAACATAATTGACATAACCGAACTTCACTTTTTAAAATTACCTTGCAAATCCTCACATAATTGACTATGTACGAGAAATCTAATAAATCTTTCTTCTCAATCTAACATTATTGTGGTATCTATTGTTCCCCTCCTCAATGTAACCTACTGTTGGACAGGATCCGGGATAAACTGTTGTAAATTGAATTGTTGCATACATCTATTCGCAGGATGATACAATACAGTGTGTAAAAATATTGATGCAAACTCATATCATGAGTTATACGTATAATATCGATATCTCTACCTATAGTATGAAGATATGGGGTCCATACAACCTAAAGAAGAATAAATAATTAAATAAATGAGAAGAAATATCATAATAATAATTTAATTAAACATATAAATTAAAAATATTTATATTTACCATAGAGAGAAGAAGAAAATCCAACTCGGTCCGATATGGTAAAATACTATGATGCGGACTACCAATATACATCATATTATGTGCCATCCATCTACACGCTCGAGGGAATGAAAGATCATCACTCGTAAGTATGGGCCTACCTATTGGTAATCGTTCGTGTGCCCATACTTGTAATAACGGTGTACATCCCATAAGTCTCGATGGTCATTTTCCCTCGTTCATTACAAATTTGCCAAGAGAATAATACAAAAATGCAAGAACAACAGCACCCCAAGCATAACATGACGTAAGAAATAGATCCCTAAATAAATGTAGTAGACTACTGTCGACAGTATTACCCGATGCATCTGAAAATAGTATGGCTCCACATAATGTCAATAGATATCCACGAGTATAATTATTTACCTAATATAAAGTTAAAAATTATTAAATAATAAAAATTCATATATATATATATATATATATATATATTTATATAAATTTTAATTTAATATTTTTATAATAATAAAAAATTAAAATTTACCTCATTTATAGACATATCTCTATTTGACAATTTCTCAAATGTATCACGTAGTCATGTAAGACTAATAGAACGATAAGAAGATCTTCCATCAGCAGGAGGTAGCCTTCCAAGACACTCATAGATAAGATTGGGATATTCCTCTTTCGTTGTACGTGGTATAACAATAGGGTTCCCATTAATCTTCAGTCCCAAACAATGAAAAGTATCCTCTAATGTGATGGTCATCTCTTCGAATGGAAGGTGAAACATGCAAGTTTGTGGCTAAAATCTCTCAGTTAATGCATAGTAAATGCATGAATCATGATGCAGCCACCGGATGCGTTGGTAATGCTCAAAACCAACAGCAGTAGCAAGGACTTCTCATTGACCACTAATGTCCCAATCTCTAAAAAATTGTGCATGATATCACACTCGTAAATGGGAGTCGTAATCAATCTGCATAGTTATAAAATTAATTATTAAATAATTATATAATTGTAACCTATCTCCGCATTAATAATTTTTAAATAAAAATTCTAACCTATCCCATTCACATATCACTCGATATATGACCCTGTCGATTGGTTAAAACAACATCTGTAGTCGGACCACCAGGAATACGTCCATCATTAGCTGCCATCTATTACAATAATTTTTTTATATAACTATAATATTTGAATACTTATTTTACTTATTAACTTTAGTAATCGATTATAACAACACGACCATAATTGATAAGATTCCAATAATTCGATTTTGGGACCCTAAATTCACAAAGATTATAAACATTTAAATTTTAGTTCCTATAAATAATAACAAATTATATTAAATTTCCAAATTAATAAAGCTAATGAGAATTCTTACTAATTGCAGGTAAATAAGGCACATTTGGAAGTCAACAAATCATGAAATAAACTTCATTAAAATGTGCAAGCAAAAAGAAAGCAATCGACAAAATTTGACCGCGTTCCTCCGCCATGTCACCGCACGGCGGTGGCCCCCTAGTGCTCCGCGGTAATCTAGAGCCATCTTGCCTCAATATTTGCACAAGATGTTCCAGAGACTTCAGTCGTTGTAACTGAATGGTTCTTTCGAATCAAATCATCCGAAAAGTCGACCCAATAACCCGATTACGAATGTTATAAATTGAACGGTTGACTTTAAAGAAGGGGTCCCTCTTGACCCTCTTCTTCTCCCTAATTTCTTTGTATTTTTCCTTGTTTTTCTTTTAGAAAGGGTATTTTGTAGTAATGAGAGGATCAAGAGTTGATTGTGTTAGATTTTTCATTCCTTTAGTTCTTATTGTAATTCTTTTGGAGAACCATCAAAGAAGGAATCGAAAGTGCAACATTGTTTTACATTCTCTTCTTCATCTACTATCTTCTTTTATTTTCTTATTGCTACAGTATGATCTTTGCAATGATCGGCTAGATCCTCTTTAGAGAGATCAAGGATGCCAGAGCAAGTTCATTCTATTAATGTTGTTTCAATTTTATATTTTTGTGTTAAATGTTAAATCTGTGAATCTCTTTATGATAAGATTATCTAACTCATGCTTCTAATTCAAGCTTTGATGAGTATTACTTAGATAAGTTCAAGAACACTCATGCTCTGTGATGAATGGAATCATAAGTCGGATAATCTTGTCTAAATCAGAGATCTTCATGGATACTCTTGGGTTACAATTAATGGTTTCATCGAATCATTTTCCGATCCACGAGTAATGACTTGCTACGTGGATTGAGTCATTTTTAGAACAATTCAGCATTTTGGATGACTTGTAAGGGTAGACTTGAACTCTCTAAGCCATTTTTCACTAGTTTAAATCTTTCTTTTCTATTGCTAATTTTCATTTTCTGATTTGCTACAATTCTGTTTTGTTTTAAAAACCAATATGTTTTTAAACTCTGTTTTGGTTTTTAATCTAAATGAACATTTGAATCCCAACTGTCTTTGTGGAACGAATTCGATATACCCATAGTCCATATCTTACATCTCTATTTCTTTACAATTTTTACACAAAGATACAATGATCAAAATTGGCGCCGTTGCCGGGGACAGCGAGTTGATTCATTTTCAATTTGGAAAGAAGTCCGAAATAGTTTTCGAAACAGAACCAAACTTGTTTTGCTTGAAACAGAAGACTAAAAGAACAGAAAAAAATTTCAAAATATTTTCATTACAATCCTTGGGATATCAGAAACTAGTTCCAATTTGAAAAATCAATTTTCGTCAAAATTTCACCGCTCAGCGGTAGCCTCCTAGTGCTCCTCGGTGACGTGGCAATATTTTTTGCTGATTTTTATTGAAAAAGTTTCTGACATCATGAACATTGTAATGGGCATATTGGTTTTTGCCTTAGTATTCTGATTGGGATAATTTTGTTATTTTCAGGTGAAGGACTCGACGGAATTCGACGAAAGGCAACACATGAAACTTTTATCCAATGAATTGATTCCCTCACCAAGAAGATCAGCAATCTCCAATTTTATTTTTTGTACTAGAAAATAATTTGTATTAGGAACTTGAATTTGTATTAATTTTTAATTTCATCCGAGAACGCTTGGATTGTAATAGATTTAGGGACGGACGATAGTGGGACAAAACTATCTCAGCCCTCGGGTTCGTACACCAAATTTGGTATTGGTGGCCTGAGTCGACTCAACTCGATCAGCCCCCGTCTAGAACGGGAGGTAAAATTTCGAAACACTCACGCATCTCTTGCTAGTGAGTTTCTGTATTGATTTTGAGTGACTAATCTGTACACCTTGGATTCGCAAATAGTAATAAGGACACCCTTACGAGGATGGCACCATAAGATAAGAATCAGATCTTATCACCGATATCTTACCCTTCTAGGAAATCGAATTCACAACCACTTAATTAATTAAAATTGGTTAGACTTGACTCTAGATTTCATCGAGCTCATTAAGCAAAGCTAATCAAAAGTTGCACCAACTGCACTTCTTGATCGTAAACAGTGCCTAAGCGCAATCCTGCCCCGCAATACTACGTGTATTCGGGGGATAGACACACGTCTATTCTAGACGAGAGGTGATCTAAGATTATCCTTTCTTAGCATCGTGCGCCACCACTCCCTTGGGGATTAAATTGATTGTTTCCGATTTTAGAGATTTGGATTGGAGGCTTTAATTAACCATTTGAACCAGTTAGGAGCTGTCTAGTCATAGGAACCCAGTTCTCACGTGTGAGTTCTTCCATCTTCTGTGTGCAATTCAATAATATATATTAGTTACAGAACCTCGAGTAGATTTACATCGTCATGGAGCTTAGGAGAAAATCTTGGATCCCGTACATCTTATGTGATAATTATGGTCATTCTCCCGAGTATTGTCCGAGTTGGCCCATGCTTCGTGCTACACAGGCCAATATGCATAATTCTCAAAACTCGTATTGGATGCCGACACCCAATTCGTTCGACCAACCATACCACGTAGATAATTTGTTTCCCTCAAATTTCATACCGTGTCAAAACGAGTTCACTCAGGGTAGTCATTTTGGTAACCATGACGATTTTTATTTGCATGACACCTCGATGGTGAATCCAACCATAATTTCCCAACAATCCTATGATTCTCAACATTTCTCTGATATAGAGCTACAGAGCCTGAGCCAACATCTACTCACTCATATTTGTCTTCTCCTCAATCGTCACCATTAAAGTCTATGATGTCTGCGATCTTAATTTAACAACGACAGTTGTTAAATCAAAAACAACAACTCCAACAACAACAAGGGGACATGGGTCAAGCCTTAATCAACATAAGAACTCAATTGAGTCACCTAACGCTATCTTTAAAAGAAGAAGAATTTGATAAATTTGAAAATGAGGATATCTCAATCTCAGAAAATCCACCAGTTTTTCAAAATACCCTTAGTGACCAATTTAATTCTTTTGAGGAATTCAATGATTGTCTATCAATAACTGATAACCCCATCTTAATGGAAGTTCAAACACAAATCAATGAGGTTACAGTTCCAACTGAAGCAATGATAGAAGTCCAACTAGGTCCACTTATTGTGCACTTAGAAAAAATAGAGAATGGTCAATTTTCAAATGAGATAACCCTCGAGAGCCAACCAATGTTTCAAATTCTCAATTGTACAAATTTGGCTAAGGAAACTGATCCACTATTTGAGGAGACTGTTGTCAAAGAAGAACCAATGATGAATTCTAATTTGTTAGTCACACCAATAACGACCATTATTGATCCAACCTCGTACCCCATCAAGCCTATATTTTCACAAGATTGTAAAGATCCTGCAACTTCCATTCTCTTAGGGAATACGACGGTTGATAATTTTTTCGAAAATGTAATGACACTAAAAACTAAGGACAAACGAGGGTTGTTGATAATTTTAAAAAATAATTTCCATGTCTTAATGATGATAAAAATATGTCTACCTATCATTTGGGGTGGGAAGTCGATCGCTGTGTCTGTCAAAATGAATGTTAAGAAAATTCCTAGATATTAGACCTTTTGATAGGTCTGGCTGAAGACGTTAAACTTAGCGCTGCTTGGGAGGCAACCCATGTGCTTTTGTTTTAATAAGTAGCGTAGTTAGGAAATATAATTTTTCTTAAAAAAAAAATAAAAAAAAAAAAAAAAAACCTCCAACAATAATCCCTTTCTCATTATCTTCATCTTCAAAGTTTACTCTCAACCAAACCAATCAATCATCACCGCTAGGACTGAAGCCTAGTCAGCAATTGTTGATTAAGTAATAGTAACAGATGCTGGTATATATTGAAGAGACGAAGGCACAGGTCACTGAAAGTTCGGATTTAGATGAGGATGTTTTTAAGTTGTTTTTCTATTTTAGGAAGGATTTCTTTTATACATAAAAACAAATCTGCTTTAAAAATTATAATTGTTATAACTTTTACTCTTAGTTGTAACAAGACTTTGCATATTACTGTCAAATCCATTTCAAGTGTGATCTAACCTCTTTCTATTTCCTTACTGCTTGCATATTGAGGATAATATGTCATTTAGGTTTCGGGGTATTAGGTTAGTTCACAATTGCATTGCATTTCATTGGTAGTTTAGTTTCATATTTATTTCATTACTAGTTTAATTTCATGTAAAAAAAAAATTCAAAAATACTCAATACTTTCGAAATACCTTCATCAAAATTTTTATATGTACTATCATCATACGAATTTTTAAAACCAGGCTCATGTCCAATTTGTGTTTACAAATTCTTATTTCTCAACAAAACAGAATATTTTGAAAAACAAATTCACGTCACTTTTGATTGTAGTGAAAAAGTTATTTTGAAATAAGAGTTGTCTTCTTCGCTGTCTGGAATGATAGGAAAAACCTAGACTACTGAACTTTGACCTCCTTGTCCTTTGGTTGACTGGAGAGAAGAAAAATAAAACTGTGGATAACACAACTTGGACAGCAACCATAGGATTAGACTGGGTATCTTGGAAAGGCTATCTGCTTTTAGAAAAAGAAAAATCAGAAAAAAATTGGTGAAGCGTGAAAAAGTTGAAAAGAAAATAGAAAAATGTGAGAAAAATATCAAAGAACTGCAAATCATGAAAAGAGTCCAATGAGACCAAATAATACAGTAGGGTGAAAGCTGTCAATGGTAAAAATGTGAGTACATTGGAATATCACAGATAAAGCCCCTTAGAGGTATTAAAGTGAACATCCATACTTCTCACAATCCCAGACAGGAGGCTCAGTTTTGAGTTAGAATTTAGGCAGACCCAAACATCTTAGTAGTTAAGAAGGAAAACCTTGCTCCGAAAAATTTATTCTACAATCAGAAAAAAATTTATGCACACACTCAAGATATTTCTGAAAATGAGGAATAAAAAGAATTTTTGCTCAAATAGATCTTTGACTGGATTTTTGAAAATTGGTGTGATGGCATTATATGCAATAATTTTGAAGTCGATATCTTTTAAAAGTGTTAGAATTTTGTAGGTATATTATTTCACCACAAACCCTCACGAGTCAAACTCGTCTACTAGGGGTAACCTATGGGTTTAAGGGCTTACTGCATATGCTAAATGCAGTCGGGAACCTCATGAAAGATGTGTTGTTTTGACTTAAATTTTGCTCGAGATTAGCAAAATTGAGGTTTGGGGTGTGATAAGGTCCCAATAATTCGATTTTAGGACCCTAAATTCACAAAGATTATCAACATTTACATGTTAGTTCCTATAAATAATAACAAATTATATTAATTTTTCAAATTAATGAAGCTAATGAGAATTCGTACTAATTGCAGGTAAATAAGGCACATTTGGAAGTCAACAAATCATAAAACAAGCTTCATTACAATGTGTAAGCAAAAAGAGAGCAACCGAGAAAATTTGACCGTGTTTCGCTGCCACGTCACTGCTCGGTGGTGGCCCCCTAGTGCTCCGCGATGATCTAGAGCCATCTTGCCTCAAGATTTGCACAGGATGTTCCAGATACTTCGGTCGTTGTAACTGAATGGTTCTTTCAAATCAAATCATCCGAAAAGTCAACCCAATAACTCGATTACGAATGTTATAAATTAGACGGTTGATTTAAAAGAAGGGGTCCCTCTTGACCCTCTTCTTCTCCCTAATTTCTTTGTATTTTTTCTTGTTTTTCTTTTAGAAAAGGTATTTTGTAGTAGTGAGAGGATCAAGAGTTGATTGTATTAGATTTTTCATTCCTTTAGTTCTTATTGTAATTCTTTTAGAGAACCATCAAAGAAGGAATCGAAAGTGCAGCATTGTTTTACATTATCTTCTTCATCTACTATCTTCTTTTATTTTCTTATTGCTGCAATATGATCCTTGCAATGATTGGCTAGATCCTCTTTAGAGAGATCAAGGATGCCAGAATAAGTTCATTCTACTAATGTTGTTTCAATTCTATATTTCTGTGTTAAATGTTAAATCTGTGAATCTCTTTATGATAAGATCATCTAACTCATGCTTCTAATTCAAGCTTTGATGAGTATTACTTAGATAAGTTCAAGAACACTCATGCTCTATGATGAATGGAAGTATAAATCGGATAATTTTGTCTAAATTAGAGATCTTCATGGATACTTTTGGGTTACAATTAATGGTTACATCGAATCATCTTCCGATCCACGAGCAATGACTTGCTACGTGGATTGAGTCATTTTTAGAACGATTCAACATTTTGGATGACTTGTAATGATAAACTTGAACTCTCTAAGCCCTTTTTCACTAGTTTAAATCTTTCTTTTCTATTGCTAATTTTCATTTTCTGATTTGCTACAATTTTGTTTTGTTTTTAAAACCAATATGTTTTTAAACTCTGTTTTGGTTTTTAATCCGAATGAACATTTGAATCCCAACTGTCTCTGTGGAACGAATTCAACTTACCCATAGTCCATATCTTACATCTCTATTTCTTTGCAATTTTTACACAAAGATACAATGATCAATAATCACGATCACGATAACAAAGTCTTATCACTTAGTTAAGTGGTCTTTTTTAAAAACATAAAAAAAAAAAAAAAAAAAAAGTAAAAAAGAAATTCATTTCAACATGTTTAATACTTTTTAATCTAATATCTAAGAGGAAAAGTGAAGTTTTTTTAAAGAGTCGTGATAAATTGACTCCCCACGTGGGATACTCAATCAATTCCCCTTACATGATATGCAGTTGTGTATCTCGAGGAGTGTACATTTACGATTCTAACACATGTCAGATTATGGGAATCAATTGAATATACCACATGGGGGAGTCATTTAATCATTACTCTTTTTTTACTAGTTGACAAAGTTCAAGTTCCATAAACTTTTAATTGGAGAATAAAACACTTTGGTCTGCATACACGACTTGGCATATTCTAGATCTTGCTAAAGCGTGCCACATAGACATCGTTCTTATTTTATAGGAATGGGACAACAATTGCTTCAACTAGGGTGGGTTGTTGGGGATGTATACATGCAATTATGAATGTAGATTGATATGAGTTTTCGAATAATCTTAATGGGTTTGTACGTTTGTAAGGAAAAATGATATTTTGAGAAAGTCAACTGTGGCGCCCCGCCAAACACTAACACAAAACCCCATGTCAAAACTCGAGGTACTAGGTGGCACCTCGAAATTTCGGCTTGGTCTCCTCTGTTTATGTTAGCATTCCAAGGCGTTCAACCTGCACCTGATAAACGACATACATTCCTGCATATATACATTCAAAATATAATACTAGCGGAAGCCTATATATATCTAATAACGTACAAAAATTAGAGTGCGGAAGAAGAAGTTTATATACATGATTATACAGAAATTCCTCACTCTAACAAAATTCCTAACGCTCAAAACCAAAATCTATATTACTATTAGACAAATCGACACCATTAGGGGTAATAACCCCAATACTCACCAAGTAATGGACTCTGGTCGTCTATCTGACCCACCAGATGGTCCCTACTCGTTGGATCTATGCCTGTCTCGCCAACTGCAGGCTCTGAAGCTAAAAAAATAGGAAAGAACGGGTGAGTAACAATTGTTACCCAGTAAAGAAACAAACAATTTCTACCAATAACCTCTTCTAGGATGAACAAATAAACATACTGAATCATTTTAACATATGCAAAGTTTTACAGAATAAACTACGATTAACTGGTACATATAGTCAGGGATGAGCAACTAAACATTTTAAAACTGACATTACATCAATCAACAGTACTCAGTATAGCATTTTCTTTATATACAAATCTAATTGACCAAATAGAAACATTAAACATGCATTTCATTTTATATATCAAAGTAAAGCAACAGATACATAATACACTATGGTGGAGTATTGGAATTAGAGAGTTGGGATTCATGATTGGATCTCTCTCAGTCGGGACATGATGTTACAATTTTTTCTCTGGCTTATAGTTCCTGATTTTGTGGCCGGTCGCTGCACTTACCACACTTGGTTGACTATTTATCCGGCTCAGGCTGGCCGTTTGACGTGACCGTAAGCACTGGGTCTCTTTTCGATGTGTCAGAACGTTCGACTACTATAGATTGTTAGTGATCACTGACTAATCATCTTCGTCTATGCCTATCAGGTGTGCATGTGATTCCCAAATATACAAACTATTCGTATATGACCACCTTTACATAACAAGTTCATTGGTAAAGATAGAGAGGAATAACCTGGATTCCAGTTGTGACTCCACTCTCATACGCGTCCCTTACCACGTATGAGCTTGGTGGTCCCTACCGTACATCCCAGAATAGTACACCACTCCGGATGATATGACGCACTATCCCTTCAGTCATACATATATATATTATTTTCATTTGAAAACAAAAGAGAAATTAATAATACAAGATTGAGAATGAATATCCAGTTTCCTACTATGTAAATGTGGCCACATGGCCTAAAATAAATAACAGAACGGAAAAATAAACAGCGTCTCACGCTAATAGAAAGTAAATAAACATACAACCAGTAACATTATCCCTGGATATCCGTTCACCAACCTACATACCACATAATATTGTAAAATGCAGACATCACCCCTCGGGTGTGATTTTGACATTTTACTATTTCAAACCCTTTTTCCCTTTTTTCGATTTTTACAATTTTCAATCTCTTCAATAAAATATCCATTTTCTGATATTCATCAATTCAATATGAGTTCATTGAATATTAAATCATATTTTTCAATTATAGAATTTATTTTTATCAATAATATTAAAAAATACAAATTTTATATCAAAACGGGATCCGAATAGTGCATAAGACCTAACTGATGGAAATAACTCATTAAAATACCCTACCCACGTATATTTTGTTAAAAAATACAATTAAACATATCAAACATGCAATTTCTGACGTGAATTTTGAAATAACAAAAGAATTCTATATTTTGAAAATACATAAAAAATTTTCGATAAAATCCTAAATGCAATTTTCACAATCTACGATTACTAATAGAAATTTAGAGTTCCTTACTATCTCTAGGTGAAGAAATTGAAGCACATGCGCGGAAATCGAGGTGACTCGTACATCAAGGCAACTGATTTTGAAATCGGTCTAGTGATTTCGAAGATCTCGATGTGTTCGTCCTTTCTTCCTTTTGCGGCGAAAGACGGTTTGACCCCGAAACGGATGAAATCCGAGGTCGAAGTTACGAAATCCCCGTATAAAAATACGACTGATTTTTGACGATACGGGGTGAAAAAGACGAGAAAACGAAAGGAATTTGGGTGGATTTTGTAGAGAACGAGGCCGTGGACGTTTCTCCCTTCTACGTCAGACGTCGACGGTGAACGGTTTGCAACGAATCGGAGTTGGAAGATCGGGAGAAAAATAAATTAAAAAAAAAACGTGGCTGGTTTTGGACGGGTTGGGGAAGATGAATAGTGAAAAGAAAATTATTTATATGAAGTCTCGGTATGAAATCAGTATTTTGACTATTGTTTCGATTGACGATAACTTGATCGTTCGGACTCTAAAACTGACAAATGGATACTCTATTTTATCTAATTTTTTGTTCTGGATCTAATGATCAATTTCTACAAATTTTATCTCTAACAAAAATTTACATTTTTACCTTGAGGTGACCCCTAAAATTGACGTTATTTTCATTTTTGACGATAATTCGACTTTCTGTACTCCAAAAATGACAAATAAATAGTCCATATTTAATAATTTTTCGTTACGAATCCAATAGTGTAATCAAATCTTAATAATCCTTGCTCTACTAAAAAGTCACTATTTTAGCCTGGTCCGACTCGATAATCGAGGATTTTGCAACTTTTCTATTCGGACTCGCACTTGAACGTGCTTACAGGCTAAAATATGTTTTTGATCATTTTGAATCCAATGGTGAGGTTAGATTCCATTAAAAATGATTAGAAACCTCATAAAGTTTTATCCAGAAATCCCACTTTCAAGATTTTCTCAAAATTCTATTATTTATTTTTCTCGAGATACGAATTAAAAACTCGGGGTTTTACATCAACATACTACATGTTTATTATGCATTTTCAAGGGAAGATGATAATTGAATGTAACCCATCATTCATTTAGCATACTATAGGGGTCTGCATAAATTTATTGAATCCACTATAGAAACAAATGAAGTAGGCTAATAAATACTTGGGAAGAAAAGATGATAGAATCATAAATGTATTTATCTCAAATCACATAAATCTTGGGTAATCTTGAAATTGATTTACCATATCTCACATATTGGGGACTTTAATAAGCATATATGATGAATAAAAAATTAATTACGAGGAAAACTATTTTTCTCATGATCAAGTATTTATCAAGATCATAAGATCAAGATCTTAAGATCTTGATCTCTTAAGTTCTTAAAAGTAAAGATGATCAAAATCAAAGTTACCTTAGATAGAAGTAACCTTAGGTAGAAGAAGAAGAACAACAAGTTGAAGAAGATGACAATGGAGGAAGAAGAAAAAGTTGGAAAAAAATTTGATGAATGTGAAAGAAGAACAACAAGAAGTTGAAGAAGATGACAATGGAGGAAGAAGAACAAGTTGGAAAAAAAATTTGATGAATGTCAGTAGAAAAGAAAGTTGATGCTCCTCTTTTGGAAAATTATAAATATATATATATATATAATATTTTTTAAATGAAATTTCGGCCCTTAAAGGGCCAAAATACCCTCTCTCCTAATTTTAAAATTAAAAAAATTATTTTTAAATGATACAATTTATTTTTAAATGATATTTGGAGGAGAGATAAATTTTTTGGCCCTTTAAGGGCCGAACTGGGTTCCCAAAACCAATTTCCTTAAATTTATGATTTTTTTAATAAATATTTATTATTTTTGGTTTTTATTAATAATTTCCCCTATATTTTACCTCAACGGAATAAAGTAGCATCCTTTATAATCTAAAGAGGACAATAGCTTAATCTTGATGGACAATTTAATTTTTCTTACTTAAAGATTTTGTTTTTAATATCAAAATTATCAATACCTTATCATTGAAATAAGTAATAACAGTTATGTTATATAACTAAAATTAAGATTTTTATATTAATACAATAAAGTAATGAAATTGACACTCCAAAGACTATAAAAGGTAAAAGAAGTCATCTTCATGTTTATGGTTGCTATTGAAGTATGGGGGCAACCATGGCAATTAAGTGAGGGTCTTAAATTTAGGAAAAATTACTTAAAGGACCCTAATAGAGGGATTTCTTTCTAAATAGTTAGTAAGTTTTGTGAGGTAGTTTGATAGTCCATAACTATACCTTATTATTTGAGATACCACTCCCGTGTTTTCAAATTAATGGACATACTTCTTTGACCAACGTATTTTCTGAGAGGCTAATAGAAAATTATCCAAAATGCTTTCGTTTTTCATCTTTAGTAAAAAACTTTTGATTTCTTCCGCCACCGCCCTCCAAGCAAAAAAAAAAAAACCTGTCATCTTAAAGTTCAAGCTTTACACAACAACTACGGATTTTTCTTCTTTTCTCCTCCAAATCTGTCATCTATAATCCCATGCTTAAACCTAAGAACAAGATAAGAAAAAAATGAGAGATTTTTTGTAGCAAAACAAGATTTATCTTCAATACGATGTGGACTAGGTTAAAAATATTTTAACCTAAACGTTGAAAGAGCTCAAAAAATGACAGCTTTGTTGGAGAATAATCAACCGGTTTTGCCTTTTTAAGTCTTCCAAAGTAGACTAAGATCCAAGAGTACTATTTCTTAAATTTAGAAAGAAAGGGTATCGCCAATATTCACCATAATTGTGAGGCGTATGTCATAATCACTCTATCTTCACATGTGAAAAAGGGGTAAATTCGACGCGACCGATTTAAACTTTACATGAAAAAAGGGTGACTTTGATGGACCTTGCCGTCAAATTTACCCATTTTTTTACATGTAGTGATTGGGGAGTCCATTGCAACCTATTTGGCCATCATATCAAGAATGGTAAAAAGTTCATAAAAGCAACATATATCTAATTAAATATAATTTAATAATATTTTATTAATCAAATGAAATAATGAAAATTCTGTAATTTAGTTAAAAGTAAGGATTTTATTTTTATTTTTTGTTAATGCAATAAAGTAGCACAATTGACACTCTAAAGATTTCAAAAGTATAAAAAAGTCATTATCTTCTATAAATGTCATTATTGGAGTAATGGGCAAGACCCATGTTGAACAGTCATTTAATAATGACAATTAAATATGTTAGTAGAAAATAAGGAGTTTTCTTTAATGCAATAAAGTATAATTCTAGACATTCTAAAGACTATCGAGAGTATAAAAAGTTCGATCACCTACTATCACGGTTGCTATTAAAGTAATGGGATGAGACTGGTATTGGATAAGTAATAGGGGTATTGCTAATTTTCTTCGATGCCTAATATAGCTCTTCCCACTAATAGGCCTTTTTTTATGTCAGAATTATCAATGACTTATCCAAAAAATAATAATAATGACAATTGTGTAATTTAATTAAACTACAGACTTTACAATAAAAATGGAATAAGGTATGGAGTTAAAGACTACAAAAATTACGAAAAATCATCTTATTTTAGGGACACTGTTGGGGTTTGGCAATACCCATATTGCACAAGTAATAAGGGGATTATTTTACGTTATTGCAATAAAACAGTAAAAGAGTGTACTTGACATTATAAAGATTACAAAAGGCATAAAAAGTCACCATCTTCCTTTAGGGTTGCCATTGGAGGGCAAGGCTCATATTGGACAAGTGATTGGGGTATTATTTATTTTCTTTAACAACTAATAGTAGTTTTTGTGAAGAAGGGATTTTTTTTTTCTGTATTATCAATTAATGTTTTATCCCAAAAACATAAAAATAAAAATAATGACATTTACATAATTTAATTGAAACTATGAAACTTACAATAATCAAGATGTTATAGTCACCATTTTGTTTGACTACAAATAATTAAGAAACAAATGCATAATAGTACCTAAAGCAAAATAATGACAGTGTAAAAAATCAAAATCAAAATCAACAATCAAAACAAATGCACTCTTTAAGGTTCATGTGGACATAAAAATTTCGTCGTTTTGAAATATCCCTTCCAGTTTGGGGGATTTTGGAGTCGCCACCAATCATATTGCAAAAGGGTGTGAATGGTTACCTGTGATGTATTTTTTGGAAAATCGTTTGTTTCGGCATCTAGTGACTCTCATACGAATAGAGCTCATTGGTCCAACTTTTGATTCTAAGTAAGAGGGTCTATGTTAGGAAGTAGGGAAGGTGTTAGGCACCCCATTCTATCTATCGTTAGTGGTAATCTTGGATTCGGTCCATTTTTGAAAATAAAATAAAAATGAAAAGGAATCGAAAAGATCCGATGTGTGTCCTCAAGTACGAGGAACTTTGATGTTGGTTCAACCCATTAAGAGCGCACTTATTGAAAAATGGGCCCCTTTGATGGCTCAAGTTATTTGTGGTGTGTGCATAAGTGTAGAGAATGGGGAGAAATAGAAGAGGGGAAGTTGGAGGGGTGAGAGAGGGTGATCTTCCTTAACCTCGACTTTTTCTTCTTTTCTTCTTCAAAAGACGAGTCTTCTATGTCTTGATCTTGCTTGAGAGGGAGTTGAGAGTTGAGGGTAATGTGGTAAGTTGAGAGTTGAGAGTTGAGGGTAGTGTGGTAAGTTGAGAGTGGAAAGAGTTGTAATTTTAGAGGGTTCTTTTTTCAAATTTTCATTAGGTGTGTGAGTTGAGAATGAAGAGGTTCTATAGGATTTTGTGGGTATTTTTAGGGGTAGAATTGGGTGAAATGATGAGAAATGATAGAATGGTTAGGGGTTTGAGAGAGGGGTGTGTGTAAATTGATGGAGATGAAGGGGCATTTATGGAAGAAGGGTTAAATGGGTTATTTATAACCCAAGGTGAAATGAATTGAATGGTGTTTGGTTGAGAGAATGAGAGTGTAAGAGGGTGATTGATTAATTGAGTGGTGTTTTGTTTAAGAGAATGGAGGATTTAAGATGGTGGTTTATTAGGTTTTGAGAGGGTGAGGAAGATGGTGACATGTGTCAAGATGTGTGGAGATTAGAGATTTAGATGAATTGATGGGAGAGAGAGTGTGTTTAATTTGAGAGGAGAGGTGTGGGTTTAGAGTGTAAGGATGGGTTTGTAAGGAATAATGATGATAGGTTAGGAGGAGGTATGGGTTTGTAGAGAATTATGATGGTAGATTAGGGGGAGGTATGGGTTGGAAGTATGGGTTGGAGATGTTTAGAGAAAAGGTGATGGGATAGGTAATGAGATGAGGGATGTGAGTTGAGGTGGTGACATGTGTCCCACCTTGATGATCATGTTGATTGGTTGTTGAGTTAGGTTGAGAGTTGGACTTGGGTAATGGATTGGGTAGGTATAGTGTTGGATTGGGCTTAGGTTGTGGGTAGAATAGGAATGAATTTGGGTTGAGTTGAGGAGTGTAGAGGGGTGGTGAGGAATTTGGGTCCATGGGCCACGTGATAGGTTCTTAGGCCATTTATGGAAAGAAATAGAGATTTTTGAAGGTTTGGGCTTTGCGGCCTATTCCAATTTTGATAGATTTTAAAGGTTTTTGCGTCGAGGACTCGGTCAAATTTGGATGTCTACAGTTTGCATCTAAACAGAACAAAAAAGTTGGAAATGAGCACATTGAAAAAACTCATTTACAACAACACAATTGCTAACAAGGTGATCCCTGTCGTAGGGGGCCAGCCATTGGTCCATCGGACTTTGCCTGGCCCAAAGGCCAACCTTATCCAACAAGACTAATCCCCGGACTGCACGCACCATCCCACCCTGTCATGTGAAGCCATTAAGTAGCCACCTTTTTCGTGGAGGGGCATATAGAGATTCAAAGTCACGACCTGGGGACCACACCCAGTCGCTTCTTACCATCTCAGTTAACCCCCGATGAGTATATATTAGCCTTATGTGATACTCTTAAGTATGTTTTGAAGTTGCATGCCCAACATATTTAGTCATTAATTTTGTTATCATATTTATACCTACCTTTCAAAAGTTTTGGTGAATATTTGAGATGAGCTCTACTTTCAAATTGATGACATACCCTTTGACCTAGGTCTTTTCTTGAGAAATTATAGGAATATGACCTAAATACCTTCGTCTGTCAAGCTCTAACAAAAAACTCATTGATTTTCTCTCTTCAAATTCTGTCATCTTCAACCCAAGGGAAGAATTTTTTACCCTCGCCTTCAACCATAAGATTTTGTCACCTTCAACCTTCAATCATTAAGAACAAATAGGATTGTTGAGAAAAATTGAAATGAAAGGTGACAATTTTTGGGTAAAAAAATGAAGGTTTTCTACAAGGGGTTGAAAACATGATTGAAGAGGTAAAATATAATATACCATGTAGGTTGAAGAGCTTGAAGATGACTGAGCTTTGGGAAAACATTAAGAGTTTTTGGCTAAAGGTTGAAAATGAGGCCATCCAATTCATTTTTTGTTAGTCTTCCAAATAAATTGAGGTCAAAAAGGTGCATCAATTTGGAAACACAAGGGATATTTCAAATGTTTGCCAAAATTGTGAGGAGTAAATCAGATCTTGGGGACTCCTTTGCAACTTGGTTGGTTTCGGTCATTTGTTAATAAGATTAAGTGCAACATGTATATTTAAAACAGTCGTGATAATCTGACTCACTTTTTTGTACTCTCCCTTCATAGAACCGTAGGTCTTTTGCTTCGAGATACACAAAGCCAAAGATTTATGTTTATGTTTACTGCAATGTTAGAGAGCGTGCACAAAAGAGTGTCAGATTATCACGATTCTAATTAAAAAAGGAAAAAATTACTCAATGGTAGGGACTTTTTTCTAAACTAATGCATCTTGACTTTTTGAGCAGTAGCTTAACAACCCAGTTAGTAAAATCTTTCTTTCTTATTGCCCCTTGACCTTTGTCAAACTTTAAACCACAAACTGTCGAGATCAACAATGCAAGTCATTGAGATTGATGATTTGATCCGTCGGTCTCCGTGGGGAATTTCTTCCAATAGTTAGTCTCTAGATGATTGGCTCAACGCTAGCAATTGAGAAGTACTAGCAATGGTCTCGAAATATGAGGAAAAACATTTAGAAGAACCTAAAGAGCAAGCTATTGTTTTGAACTCTAAGAATTCAAAGGCACTTCAAGGAATTTTCAACATGACCCACAAAGTTGTGAAAACTTTATAAATAAACCTAGAAGTATATAGACAAAGAGACTGATATTTTTTGGGTGATGAGTTTCTACTTTAAAAGCATGACACAGGTAAATAAAAGGGCATTGGCAAAGTTGCCAGGCTTGCTAGACCCATAAAACCAAGTGATATAGACACCATTGAGATGTTTTGGTGCACAATCAATACAATTCTGTAGTTTTTTGAGATTTGAAAGAATCCAAGTTTCCATATCTGAATAAGTAAAACAAAAAATGAACAAACATAATATTTCCATAAATGACACGATGTCTATTTTCTATGCTTTCGGAACAATGTGTTTTAGTCAGTGTCAGATTTCTTAGCAACATATTTTGAAGCGACCTATTAACTTAATGAGTGCATCCTTTCTGAAATACACATCCGTATCTTGAATATGATTGATTCAACATATTTAGCAATTCTAAACTCCAATTTAAATTCAACAATAAAGAGATTTAATTGATTTAATATGATCAAAGTCTTTTTAAATGAAACTGACTTGCATTAGAAGCTAGAAAGGCTAAAATCTTTGAAAAATGAAACGTAGCAACTCAAATTTGGACAATCTTGAGCAATCAGGAGTTAGAAGTTAGCAAGGAAGCAACATGATTCAAGTAGCTATTTTATGTCTTACCTAATCTTATTAAACAAATTAGAAACAATTCATTTAGCACAAAAAAAAAAAAAAAAACAATTCATTAGGTTTCACATAATCAGACACGACGTCATAATTCGTCAAAAGCGACTGCTCCTACAGTCGCAAAAGGAGTCGTTTTCAAAAAAGTGATTTTTTAATTGCGACAGACCAAAACAGTTGGAAAAAACGACTGTCTTTTGACAATCGGAAAAAAGACTGTCTTTTATAGTCGTTTATTTACAGGTACACATCATATAGAATAGTCAATGACTGTCTTTCTTTTTTATTATTTATAAATAATAAAAAAATTCGATAGGTAAAAAGTGAAAATTGAGGTTATGTCATCTTTTCTATTATCCATTTCAATATAATAATTTTTTTTATTAAAAAGAATGTGTGAGATCCAATAGAAGACCCAAACAATGTCACAACAAATTAATGGGAAAACCTCCAACAATGGCTTCCCCTCGATTGTATTTGTGGGTTTGAGCTCAAATCACGTAAACGCCCACTTCTTCTACCAACTTTTTCAAGGCAAAGACCATTTGGAGGACTTTGAGTTTTGGTGTTATTTAGCGTAACTTCCTCACCATTGAAACAAACAGATCACAACAAGATCTAGAAAGCGAGAAACAGACCATCAGTTGAGACTCTACACCAAGCAAGGCCTGCTGCTTCCTCAAGAGAACAATAGATAAGATGACAAGAAGATACTGCATGTCTGTCAAGTATTACATGTTTCCTTTCACAACTTTTCTTTCTTTCATTACAATATGGAGCAGTTTTTGTGTGCCTTACTCTTCTTCTTCTTTTGCATGGGCGGCTGGAGCACCACTTTAATAGCGGCATCAAATACTGCCTTCACTAATGACATTTTTCATATATTAATGAAAGCATGACATCATAAGAGACTGATATTTTTTTGGTGATGTGCAATACCTCCATAATAAACGATCACTAGGAGAAACAGACATCAACTCTTCTCTCTTCAAATAAACAAAAGCCAGATTAAACTACTTTTAAAAAGTTGGGAGATAAAACTTGCTGAAAGATCCTCAACGTAGAACACAGGAAAGCTGCTGACATACCTGAGCCGTAGTAATTGGCACAGCCCAGGGATGGTCTATAAAGAACTGCTTATCATCCCGAAGATCTGCAAGCACATAAATTGAGTGTCATCAAAAACAGATTTAACAGATATTTTTTAATGGTGGAAAAGAACCCCAAGATCATATCTATTTTATTAGGACACATTGGAATAAATAAAAAGGATCTACGAAGATGCAGAAATAACTCAAATGGAAATGTAATAGAACTTGAAAGTCGTTACACTGTCAACTTTCAGATTTCAAGATAAGATAACCAAGAACTCAAACTGTGGAAACACAACCAGATGCAAGACAAAAAGAGAAGCATGCACAGGACAACTTAAAGATTAAAAAACAGCAAGTAAATGACACATGGCTCCTGTGCATACGTGAGAAATAAAACTTTAAGTGTGGTGTTTTTAATATGCTGTCAGTTTAGTCCCATATTGCTTACAAATTACAAGTGGCTTAGTTCCTCCTCTATATAAATGAGTGGTCTCTTTGCACAATAAAACATTTATTTTTCTTAACATGGTATTAGAATACTTGATCACAATATGATCATGCTCTGAGTTTCCTACTCCACACTTCTTCGGGGTGGGTGACGAAGATGCTGCCCACCGGGCTTAAACTTCTTTTCTATATTTTCTTTGAGCATTTTCTATGCAATAAAACTAGTGTAACCACATTCACCTAGAGAAAGCCGAAGGATATCTACAAACCAAATTGACTTTGATTCCACTAACCAGGGGAAGGCTCGTCAACAAAAATTTTGACAGAAAGAAAAAAAGAAGATTCCTACTAGCAATGATCACCACATTGGAAGTACATACAGATACACAATGCCTTAACAATTTATAGAAAGTAGCTAAAATGGCGTAAATAGCACGCGGCTGGCAGTATTAAACACAGTGGTGGAAATAAGCTTTCCCGCTTCCATAATTTTGGCAAGAAATTTTTAATGGATGTGTTCTGATACTTAAAAAATTAATTCCTAATCACTGTGACAACACAGATCTCCAATTATAACTAGTTCCAAGTAAAAGAGCAGAGAAGCTTTTGAATGGAATTATGACATACCTCAACCGAGTTCTTTTATTTGGAAAACAAACGTAATAGAGAGAAAAAAGGGCAAAACTTACTTAGAAAGAATGGAGAGGGATCTTCTTACTATAAAAAGAAGAAAAGAAAAAAGGAAATTGCAAAATTGTAAACAAAGCATCTCCATTTAATAAACAAAATCTTCAAATCAAATGCCTCATAGCCTTCACTGTGAGAATGATCCTCTAAATATGTGTATCTTTGCATTAAAAAAATCTACAATTATGTTACTTCCAAAAACACCAACCAAAGGCAAAGCAAGATAGCATCAAAAGAGTCCTGCCACACGGGCCATCCTATGTTTCTAAGATGGTCCACCTGGGGAATTTATCTAGAATAGCAATGTTACATTGGAAGGGATGTGTTTTTCCCAAAACCATCTATACTGTGAAGCAACACAGTATCACTATCATTAGATGATTATCAGGATTCGAAAATAACCTAATAGAAATAACATAAGGAGAATTGTTTGGTAAAGGTCCCTCCCATATCATTCTCTATCCCCCCAACTGAGATGAGCATTCATCCTTAAGATATCCCACAAAAACTATCCCCAATCCTGGAAACTTCTTAGGTTCAGATCACATACAACATTTTCCGCTTCTAGCCTTCCTTTCTCCTGGCTAAGGAGAAAATAGTTGGACGCCACATTAAGAGGACAATCACCAATCATCACACCACATTAGTCCAAAACGTAATTAGACCAAATAAGGCCCAAACTTGCAGATGCAACAGGATCCTCAAAAATTCAAATAGAATTAAGGACCGGGAATAACATAACAATGTGAGGAATCAAATGGAGATGAGAGAAAATCTAACCAAGCTTTGTTCCAACAAGAACTATTGGAACACCAGGTGCATAATGCCTTAGTTCAGGAATCCACTGCAATAAAACATAAACAAGTTAGTAGCAAGACAGCTTTACCTGTCCTGCAATCTCCATATTGTTGATTCTTCAAAAATATTTATTTGCCTTCACCCCTCCTTCCTTTCAGATTGTAAAGAGTGATGGATGATGAATCCCTTAATTAAGCAGTTTCATCATAATTTGTAGTCTCATGCCAACCAAGCCAACTTAATTTCTGCTAAATCTGTTGAATCCACTCTCATCTTTAAGAATAGGAAATAACCGTTTCAAACTCAGAAAATAGCAACAAGTTCCTATCTTCCAAGGTGGATTAGGTTTTTCAATCACCTCTGCAAACCTTCCCTAAACTTGTATCCAATCATTAAAAGTTGAAAGACAACAAGGTATAATTGGAGATAGGAACTCCAAGTTACAAAGAGACCTAACACACCTAAGAATATCAACACCACCCAACAACACTTCCAACTCGGGCAAGAGCAAAAGCAAATGGAAACCGAATTTACATATAACTGCATATTAGAGAGAACTGAATCATTTACATGTTTGTACCTGCATGACTGAGGCTCTTGAATTACCAGCTAAGACTCAATTTGAATTTATTAGTATCCTTCAATATTCTGCGTAACTCCAAACAACATCCAATTAGTAGCCAGATTTGACAAATAAGTTTCAAAATTGAATAAGGAAAAACCACTAATGATATATTTCATCCATTGATAAAGTAAGAAGTGTAATTTTATGCATGGGTGGGAGTCCCAACTGCAGTGTAGCTTCATTAAAATAATTAACAAGAAATTACTTTTGATTAAGATATTGAGTCGCCTTAAACCAAAGCAAAATATAACCAAAGTTATAGTTACCTTTCCAAAAGCCTTGCACTTCATTTTTGCATAATTTAAGAGATAATGCAAAGAAAAGCTAAAATAAGCCTGGGGCATGGAAGAGGTCTTACATTTGTTGGAGATATTGAAGCCTGACTAGCTCTGGTGGGAGTATTCCTAATAGATCCTGATTTTTTAGTACACTGCACCCCCAAAGGGAAAGGTGTGCTGATTTTGTAACTCAACCTAACAAGGTAACTTAAAAGCTCACTAACGTGGTAGATGTAAGAACCCTAGATTTTTCCCTCGAGATACACAATTGCACATGTTTTATGGGGATGTGTAGTTATGTATCCCGAGGAAAAAATCCGTGGTTCTTACAGGGTACATGTCAGTCGAGTTTTTGAGTCACCCTGTCAGATTGAGTTAAAAAATCATTACACAAAAAGAAATTATTAGTGCCTATTCTATAAAACAGTAAATACTTTCCATTGTTTCGAGATTCTTCCATCGTGTGCATCAACAACAATTTTTTGCAACATGGATAACACTAATTCCATTGCAAGATTCACCACCAACACCTAAATAAAATTAAACAAATAAATGCAACACTTGATTTGGAAACAAATACACAGAGAAACACAAACAAGATTCATTTATATAAATCCTATTGATCGATAAATTTTATCAAACACAATTGGACAGATTAATAAGATTCGTTTACCCGACCTCAAATTTTAGAATAGGTCTTCATTAATGACGACGCTGAAGAGTTTTACTCTTCAATTATTGCTGATATGACGGTCTAAGTTTGCGTAGCTTGTACTTATACTTACGTTGATCACAAGTATATATATATTCTTTTACTTCTGAATTATAATAGTCCTTAAACATGTAGTAATAAGTATTCATTAACAGTTTAAGAATGTAAGGTAAGGAGGACATATATAGGTGAAATGAATGGGGACAAGTTATTGTCTTGTGTAAGGGTTGTGAGAGTTTACATACCGGCAAAGAAAGACATGGCAAAATCAACCGGAAACCAAGATGGGCAGGAAAAATCCACTCCGTCAATCTGTTGAAAGTACATAAAATTCAGAATTTTATGTACTGTTATAATCACAATGCAAGTAAAAGAAGAATTAAAATGAAAGGCTTTTGGTAAACTAAGTACAAGAAACATGGCATGAAATGGGTTGATAAATATATATCACTCACCTTCCTTTATGTTTTCTTCGAGCTCTCCTACAATCATTTGGACAGACTCAGGGATACTTTGACACAAAATCCAAGTTAGGATGGCAGGCAAGGTGTGAGTGAAAACTCAAATGATAAATACACACTACAGTTGGCAAAAACTTATACACGCTATAATAATTGAATTACTTACTTGGTTAATCCAATAGGGAATCTTCACAGAAGACTTGAACCAAAGCGAGAGAGAGACGCAAGCAAGAGTCGAGACCGACTGAAACAAATGATTGAACTGAAATTAGGGTTAATTCTAAAAAAACCAAAGTGAAACCCTAAGTCTTAAGTCTTTTAAACTGAAATTAAAAGATAAACTCGCCTGAAATCTGTCGAAAACGTGATTCAGATCAGAACTGAAGTATCCTAATCTCAACCAACAAAATCCTAAAAAACCTACCTGTTGTTGCAGAAGCTCAACTTAGTCAATCCCTTCTCGATATTAAAAACCTAGAAAATGAAATATATGATTTAGGGATCAATTGCTACACCGTAAAATTGAATCAACACTATAGAACTAGGGTTTTATTTAAATCGAACCAAAAAATAAAACCAAAACTATACTATCGAACCTGATTAAAGTTTCGATATCAGATCGAAAACTTAGAACCAAATTCGTTGAAGATTATATATATATATATATATATATATATATATATAGAGAGAGAGAGAGAGAGAGAGAGAGAGAGAGAGAGAGAGAGAGAGAGAGAGAAGAGAGTTCAATCTGAAGAAATAACAAATAAAAAAACCAAATCATTGAGTGAGACCGAGAGCTCAAACCCTAGAACAATTTAAGAGTGGGAAAAAAAAAAAAAACAAACCTGATGAACAGCGCTATGGATCGAACTTGAATAGATCGAGTTGAGAGAGAGTGCAAGTTTGTTTTTAAGGAGAGATGAATACAGAGGAATCCGTGAATCAAACCCGATCGAAGAGAGAGAGAGAGCACAATTCGTTTTTCTCTATAAGATGGGGAAGAAAGGGATTTTTTAGAGAGTGACTATTGGCACCCCAACTTTTCCTTAGAAAGGACGGTTGAACGTCTGTTAAAAAAATTATCGCAATTAACGACGGCATTTAACAGTCATTTTTAGCAGTACTTTGGCCCAGCCTAACTGACAAAGCCCTTTCAAAAAGTTCATCGTAAGATATTAGACTTTGACAGTTTAACCAAACATTTGATGCTTATGTAATTGCAACAGTTGTGGTCATCAACTTGGGGTCCATTTCAATCTTTGAGGATCTTTCATTTGTTTATTTTAGTTTCTATATGTTGTCTAAATTATCCAAGTAAACAAAGTAGATATAGAGAGGGCTGTCAACCGATAGATATCCGATCGGATAATACTATATCCGAATTCGAATCCGAAAAAAATGATGATATCCAAATTCGAATCCGAATCCGATTGGATATCACTAGCAAACATTTGAATTCGAATTTGAAAAATGTATCGGATATCCGATCTGAAAAAAAAAATCTTATAAAATACCATCATTCTCAATCGATAAAAAAAACAAATCGATTTTCATTTTGTTTTTTAATCTTCTAACTATTTCAGTCTTAAAATCGAATAAAATGGGATTTTATTTGTGTGTGTGTGTGAGAGAGAGAGTATCTTTGGAAGCTCGTCGGTCGGAGAAAATGATGGTTATGGTCCATTGGTCGGATTTTACCGAGAGAGAGAATGTGTAATTGGATGTCGCCGGCCGGAGAAGACGATGGGTATGGAACTCACAGTCGAAATCCCCCTCACCGATCATTAATGGCTACTGGTTCTTGTGTGTTGAGACGTGAGAGAAGATAAAGGTTAAAAAATTCTGTTTTGTTGTATAACATGAATACACGACACTTATATATACATATATAAAAGTTTTGTTGTAAAACATGAATACATAATATGTATATTATATCGGACGGATATTATCGGATCGGATTTCGCAATATCCGAATTCGTATCCGAAAGTCATTCAAATTTTAAAATAACATCCGAATCCAAATCCGATATTCAAAAATTTTGGATAATATTCGATTTTTCGAATTCGAATTCGGATTCGGATTTCAGCTATCCATTGACAGATCTAGATATACATATATTTCTAGGTTGAGCTGGAGTCCTATAACACCATGTGAAAAATAGAAAATTTGACGAGGGCCCACAAAATTTTAGAAATTGAATTTTGACTACCCGTGGCCGTTGAAATCTTTTATGTTCCTCAATTTGACCACTTAGAACCATCAAATTTCTCCCACCCTCCATTAATTTGATGGTTTTGGTCCGTAAAAATAAAAAATAAAAAATAAAAAAATTGATAATAAAAAATTTGATGCCAAGATCCGTCAAATTTTATGAAATTTAACGGCCTTAGGTCGTCAAATATAGGCTTTGTTCACGTTGTGTAAGAAAAAAAAAATGATCTCATAGGGAAAGGAACGACATACCATACTTAACTTTAATTTTCATAATTCTTACTAATTGATGAACACTTATGATAACATTCATAATGATCGGCAGCCAAGTGCATTATGTCAGTTGGCAGCACAAGTTTGCAAGGTGTCTCAACAATGCATGAGAGTGATGAATCAAAAATTATTTGGTGAAGTGTGAGTCTAACTTGGAATTATGAGACATATTGTATCGTCAATTGGGCTTCAGTTAGAAGCAGCATCGTAGTATTAAAGATAAGATACGTAATTTAAAAAAAAAAAAAAGAAGGATAGAAGAACCTAAGCATAGGTGTCCTTTAAAATGGTTCAAAATTATGAGATCAAAAACCTCCCATACGGAGTGAAACAGAGAAAAATAACATTTCTTTACACATTAAAATGCTTCAATTTTTGAAATATTTGTTATCTTCAAATCAAATTTCTCTAAGAATAATTCAAAATATTTGCTCAGGACTTTTCAGGTAAGCTAACAAATAGATGTTGGTCTTGATGTGGAGAAGATATAAAGATAACCAAGAAAAAATATTGATCAATCCAACTTAGTCTGTTTATCTTTCTCAATAGTAAAAAACTTCAAAATCTGTTGACAAATTATACTAGGACATAAGCATCAAAAGCCTTTCGAAGAAACCATGCATGAATCTTTTTTTTTTTTGTAGGCAAGCAACAACTGTTTAATCCAAGTTGTGGAATCAACGCTTGTTTCGCAGCTCGCTTTGTTCTACCCCCTTGGAGTGACATTATAGAACTTGAAATGTCCAACTAAAATTTCACAACAGTCCCACAGAATCTTTCCTTTTTTCCTTCACCTTTTATTTAAGTTACTCGCTAGTATTTCATATCGAAGTAATTCATTATTCTAACCCAGACACTCTATAAAGCCTTTTATGACCTGTTTTACATTGATTTCCAATTTAAATGAGAAAGTTTGCAACTCGAATCAATGTATCTTAATCCCCTGTCAGAGGTTTGTAGTTCTTTCATGTGAATCAACCGTGTCAAGAGTGTTGGTGGAAAAAAATATTATTTAGTTTAATATCATAGAGTAATGGACTGGAGTCCACTTCAATCTTTTGAGGATCTTTAATTTATTCATTTTAGTTTATTGGTGTTGTCTAAATAATCCATGTTAACAGAGTCGATATACATATACTTCTAGCTTGAACTGGCGTCCTATAAGAAGAAAAAAAAAAGAAGTAATCTTGTTGAACTATTCAGTCTCTGGATGCGAAAACTTTAAGTTTCTTGATTTTTGGAATTTGAATTCATCTATATGAGCAATGCAAAGATCCACTATCACTCTCTGGATATGAAAATTCTAAGTTTCTTGATCTCCATTCGAATGGGCTAATTGGTTCTATACCTTAAACACTTTAAAAAACTGCACAAACTTATTTCCATTTTTTGGACTTTTTTTCAAGAATGATCCACACCCAAGTGTATTGTGTCAATGAGCAGCACAAGTATTGCAAGGTATGTCAACAGTGCATGAGTGTTATGAAACAAAAAATTTATAGGTTACTCAATATTATTTTTAGACAATATTTTCACTTAGAAAATTTTAATCCTGTTCAATTTCTAAAACATGCTCAATGGAAACTCCCTGCCTTGCAACTCAATTTCCACACCTTAAATAAAGTTTTATACTACTAATTTGACTCCAATTCCCTAATCTAGTCGTACTTAACCAAAATAGCACATTTTTTTGAAAAAAATCTAAACTTTCCCAATCACATAAATATCCGTTTTTTGATCGATGAGCTGGGCTGTGAACGGGACCCCATCCTAATATTAAGAATCAACCCATCTTACATAGTTGCAAGTTGCTTCATCTAATACAATATTTGCCAATTCATGGGGAATGAAGTTACAGTAAAAAAATCACATAAAAGTTCTTAGCCATAGCTCCTCTCTTAGCCAAATAATCCACCGCAATAGTAGCTTTGTTGGAAAGTTGCATTAGTCAGAAATTAGGTTGTATGGAGGCAATGTTATTTGCTTTTTAGAGTTGGGTTTTTTTTTTTTTTTTTCTAATCTAGACACTCTAGGAAGCCTTTTGTGACCTATTCTACATCGATTTCAAATGAAAATGAGAAAGTTTGCAACTCTAATCAAAGTATCTTGGACCCCCATTAGAAGTTTGTAGTTGTTACATGTGAATCAACTCTGTCATGAGTGTTGGTAAAAAAAAAAAAGACATTTAGGTTCATAACAAACCATAAAATAAAAAATAAAAAAAAATGGAGGCTGAAAAGCTATATTCTAGGCTTCAGAACAGAAGAATGCTATTTTTATTTTCATATGTGGATTCCACTCATCAAGTTCTTATTTGATATATGTTGGGTTATGTCTTCTATTCTTGATATATGAAGAGTTATCATGAATTCAACCAGGAACTTTTGATGATCCGCTAACGACCCGTTTAATTTGCCCACAGCCAAAATATTGGACCCATTTGGTTTGAATTTGGATCCAACCCATTTACCCTCTTTGTAACCCTAAGTATATAACGGGTAAGAGATGAAACCCTAAGGGAGTTAGAGAGATTTACGAGAGGCAGAGAAATTGTAATCATGTTCTTCTTTGGTTATCATAGTGAAATCGCCATTTTCACCCGTGGATGTAGGTCGATGCTTTAACCGAACCACGTATATTTTGTGTCTTGTGAGATTATTTGTGTTCTTGTTGATTTATACTTCGGATCTGAGGGTTTTTTCTAACAATATGTCTCTATGAGAACACCACAATATTATTTGGGATAACATCCTATAGTAAATTAGTAATAGAACAACATTAAACTAATTCAAATTCCTAGTTCGCTTCCATTAGACCAAGGAACTAAGAAACATGCTTTAGTGAATTTGGTCATCCATTCCTCCTCCAAAGTTGAGAAGAGAACCTATTCCACAATCTAGCAATGATTATGGAGCAATCACTAATTCTGGAGGAAATCAGAATAGACCTTTCCATTGTTGTCAAATATGCAAAAAAATGAACACTCTGCAGACAAATGCTTCTTCAGATACAGTGCAAGCCGCAACAGTAATTTACCACAAGCATTTGCTGGTCTACAACTCAATCTGAAGCAAGTTTCACACAATCCTATGCAGCTTCCTCTGGAGTGGCTACTCACATGACATTTGATCCTAACATGTTACAACAATCACAAAGTTACTCAGATTCAAATTAAGTATTTATGAGTAATGGTAAAGATCTTCCTATCTCACACATTGGTTCAACATTTATTTTTATCCAATGTCTTAGTCGTTCCTGAATTGAAACGGAAGTTGTTATTGATTTCACAATTGACACCTGAAAATAATTGATCCGTTGAATACTTTCCTTGGGGTTTTTGTGTTAAGGACTCATGGACCAAAGCTCCACTCATGGTGGGACCAATTGGCGGTGATCTATTCAATCTTCCAGTGTGATGGGATGCGTCAATAAATGCCAAAAGGACAAACTTTGGAGCAAAGGCACCAGTGCAGACATGGCATATGCGTTTGGGACATCCCTCTACAAAAGTTTTATCTTCTTTATGGCATAGTGAGGCGTTAGACTATTCTGATTTTTTAGATGTTAATAGAGTGTGAGTCTTGTCAACTTGGAAAGAGTAAAAAACTTTCTTTTTTTGCTTCCAAAAGACAATCTACTTCTCCATTGTATATTGTCTATTGTGATGTGTGGGGTCCAGCACCTATAACTTCAATGAGAGGTTTCAAGTATTATATTTCCTTTGTTGATGACTATAGTCGTTTCTCATGGATTTATCTGATGACTATTAAATCAGATGCTTTGCCTTGTGTCACAACTATTAAATTTTTTCAGAGTGATGATGCTCTTGAATTTAGTAAATGGGTGTTTAAGAAATTTTTGGTTGAATGTGGAATCATCTCTTGTGTTTCTTGTCGTCATACCCCAGAACAGAATGGGGTCACTGAGAGGAAACATAGGCATATTACTGAAATGGGGCTCACTCTTCTTTATCAAGCCCATATGCCTAAGATGTTTTGGTAAGACGCCTATCTCACTGCCGTTTACATTATCAATTGTCTACCTACATCAATTTTACGAGGAAAATCACCTTATGAAGTTGTGTTTGGCTCAACTCCAGATTACTCTTTACTTAAAGTTTTTGGATGCTAATGTTTTCCATGTCTACATCCGTATCGTTCTGACAAACTCAGTCCTAAGATTATGCCCTGTGATACAATGATACTCAAAAAGGATATCGTTGCCTTGATAGAAAAACTTGATGCATGTATGTTTCTTGAAATGTTGTTTTTAACGAGAAAGTTTTTCCATTTATTAATCACCTTTCTTCATCACTATCTCATGATATTTCTCCATTGTGCTTCCCTTACCTATCTCAATACCTACATCCCCAGCACCACCACCATCAACATCACCACCACCACCACTGCCACCACCACCTTCTTCCACAACCCCCCATCATCGCATGGTTACTCGTGCTCAAGTTGGTACAAAGAAACTCAAAGTTATAAAATCATTCTTTACCCCTCGACACGCCATTCCTATTGCTTTCCTCACTACCCTCCCATCTGATGTTCTCAATGAATCACCAACTTTCAAACAGGCTACTCGGGACCCAAAATGGGTTGCCGCTATGATCGATGAATATAAAGCTCTTCAACAAAATTAGACTTGGACACTTGAACCACATCATCACTCCATGAATGTAGTTGGTTGCAAATGGGTATTTTATATTAAACAGAAGAGTGATGGGTCTGTTGATCGTTACAAAGCACGACTTGTTGCTACAAGTTTTACACAACAACCCAATGTTGATTTTACTGACACTTTTAGCCCAGTTGTCAAGCCTGACTCTATTCGAACAATTCTCGCAGTTGTCGTGTCTCAAAATTGATCCATCCGAAAACTTGATGCCAAAAATTCATTGCTTCATGGCTTTCTCGATGAAGAAGCATATATGCAACCAAGTTTGTCTTATGAAGTTAACCAGGTTTGTCAATTCCTACATGCCCCTACAGCTGTACACCTTCAAGCGGTCAAAGTGCATTTTGCGCTATCTCGAAGGTACTCTAGGTTCTGGTCTCATAATTCATCGAAGCTCACTCTCTCTTGTGGCCGCATACTCTGATGCAGATTGGGCTGGTTGTCCCAATACTCATCGCTCTACAACTAGTTTTTGCATTTTCCTTGGCTCAAATCTTATCTCTTGGGGATCAAAGAAACAACCCACTGTCTCTAGATCTAGTGCCGACGCTGAATACAAAGCCTTAGCTATCACTATCTCTGAGGTGCAATGACTCACATATCTTTTAAACAGCCTCCGCATTCCCTTTAATTTGCCGCTGATTGTTCACTGTGACAATATCAGTGCAACTCACATGACTGCCAATCCCATCTTTCATGCCTGCACTAAGCACATTGAAGTTGATTACCACTTCGTCTGTGAATTGGTTGCAATGGGTCAACTTCATATTCACTTTGTGCGCTTTCATTCTTAATTGGCAGACATCTTCATCAATGGTCTATTTACACTATATTTTCAGCAACATCGCTCCAAATTGCTACTTGTTCGTTCCTCCCATCAGTTTGAAGGGGAGTAATAAAGATAAGGACCTTCAGTTAGAAGAGTCCCCATAGATTAGGACTCATCACTTACTTCCTTTAGATAATGATTGTTATATTTGATTCTATTTGAACTTATCTCTTGTAATGGTTGTACCATCGACTTATAAATTGAGTAAAGAGTCTCACAACAACGCAGGCTTATTTTATTTTAGTTCTGAGAACAATGAACCGAAACCGGAATTTAGACATAAGTTGCACACGTTTAGTGAAAAGTATAATTTTAAAAGGATTGGTGTGTTGTAAGTAAAATTTGGTGTGCCAATAAAATATCACTTAAAAACAGCTGAATTAACCGACATTGGTTCTCTAACAAAAATTGGAGTTAGGGTTTTGAGCAAGAAGCCGTTACGTTTAAACAAAGGGAAGGGGTTTTTTAACAAGAAGGTTAGGGTTTATGAACACACCGACAATAGAAGATTGAGTAAAAAAAGAAAAATAAGCAAAGATTTAGGGTTTTATAATACAATAGACATTAGACGATTGAGTAAAGAAGGCAGAGAATTAGGGTTTCAGTAATGTGGCGGAGAGCGAGTAGCTTGAAGAGATGGAATTTTCGTCGATTTTCCACAGCAACCCAGAATCGTAATCTTGAAGACGAAGGGCATTGGTTTTACGCTTCGGAATGGTGGGGAACGGATACAGATGGTCACACTGTTTTAAGTTCTACTTCTGACAAAGGAAATGGGGTCGTATCTGTAGTCGCGTATCCTTCTTCGAAACCGGTAATATTCTTGGACGATCTTCTATCTTTCAGTCTCATAGATATATTTATGTTTGATTTTAGGGTCCCTTGAAAATCTGAATTTGAACCTATATTGTGTTTGTTAAATAAATTGAAAACTTATGTTGAGATTTCTAATTTGAATTTGAATGTTGTCTATATGTGCTTGTACCATGGTTTCAAATCTCGGTTTAAAGAGTTTACAATTATTTATTAATGTATATTTATATAAAGATAATTATTGATTTTTTTTTATGAAATAAGGTAGACTAGAAGATGTTTAGTCATAGACCAACATTTTATTTAGATAATAAATATTTAAATTCAAAATAAAAAAAATTATTTATTTTAATTAAGATATCAAAATTCCGGTTGACTTGTCCGAGTTTTACTGATTTGGCTGAGATCTTCGAAATCTTGTCCTAGTCATGTTTTCTCTCATGAGATGTGTGAATCCTGAGACACTATAAATCCGGTTCACTAGCAAACGATACCTGTCTGGGACGAGATTTATATTTTAAAATAATAATAATAAGGGAGTGAAAATTACACCTTTTTTCATTATTATTATTTGTTTTTTGTGGATAGATAAAGAAGATTTTATATATCATAAGAGGAGGAAGCTGAGGGAGCCTCCAAGAACAAAGCACCAATAAACAGAAAGGGAAAAGAAAATCAAGAAAAAAAAAACACACACAAAAATAACTACTACACATACAAACCAATTCCCACCTAAAGAGAAGATCCTCACAAAAGATACATTTGAAATTATCATATAATTTACACCACCAAAACATAAAACCCATGACCAACACAATGACATCTTGAATCGATTCCTCTCCCTATATGTTCCAACTAACTACAAAAATTTCATGAATCAAAGAACCTCATTATGGAGCCAAAAAGCATTGGTCCTTCAAGAAGAAAATTATGAAATTAGGGATCCAGAAAATTACCAAGACATATGCAAGAGTGTTTATTTTGTAATTAAAGCTCAATACATAAATTGAAGACCTTATATATTGTATTCGAGATGGTTTATAGATCCGTTTTGTTTTGTAATGTTTCATATGAAACATTTTGGTTTTTCAGCCTACCGAGACAAAACCCTATTGAAATAGAAATTCTCAAAGTTTCGATCATTTTCCCAAAAAAATATCATGATCCACGGATCTACAAGAGAGATTTGGGGGGAGAAAAAGAGATTTGAGAGAGGGAGAGGAAGGGGGGGGGGTACCTGGGTGGCTGATCCTCCTTCTCTTCTGAACTTCTCATCTTCTACGGCCCTCTGAGTCTGAAACAAAGTTGTGGCTACACCTTTGTCTCCCGTGTTGTTTTAAAAAATATGAGATGCCCTTGACCTTGGTCTTTTGTGGAAGACTGTGTCATTTAGACCAATTTTGATAAATATTTTATATATTGTAGTGTTTTAAAACTGATGACATAGCCCTTGACTACAATCTCTTGGGGAAGACTTTAAAAAAAAAAATAATTAATGTTTCGCAATGTTTTGGGAATGTTTTGGTTTTTTTTAAAATCGAAACATTGGGACAAAACGAAATTTTAAACCATGGTACCGATTTCCTTCATTATGACATTAATAGCAAAAGTAACCTTGATTTGGTGCTGAAAGTTACAAATCTTTTAAGTTGTCATCCATCGGTTCATTCATAGCTCGCAGCCAAGAGTTCATCAAAATATTAATTCTGTGTAGGACATTGCATAAGAACCAGGGTTGCTATCAATGTTAATTGTGTTTGATGATTCATCCATTTACGTGTTTATTTATTTATGTTTTACCCGTCTACTTAGTCTATTTGAATGCTTTCTATGCAAAACATTGTACCCATAACTATGTTATACAGACTCTTCTAAAGGGTGGTGTACCCATGTGGGACATGTGTGTGAGCTGCAACTTTCAAGTTCTTTAAGCTGTCATCGCTCAGGCCATCCATTGCTTGCACAATATTGAAGTTCATCAACGTATCAATTTTTGTGTACAACATTGGATACTAACCCGGGTTTATGAAAATTAGCTTTCAATGGTGTTTGATGATTCACCTTGACAGTTAGTGTTGGTATACATGCTCTTTTCTACTTTTCCAATATACTTAATCTATCAATTCCTTTTACGTGAAACCTTGAATTAATAACTATGTTGCATTGTCTATTTTAAAAAGGGTAATGTGCTTGTTTTAGACATATGTCAGATTCAGACACTCTGTGAACTCTTCTTGATCTTTGATATTTCCTGATTGCAAAACAATGTTATGGATTTATGTATAGTATGATCTTAACCATTCCAATTGAAATTTTCTTTTTTAGCGCTATCTACTTATATATATATATGTAGGAAGCGTTCAGAAGCCCTAAAGAGAGCCAAAAATTGTGCCGAACATTTTACAATATATGGGCTAGAAGTTTCGGCATGGGCTGATTCATTCTCACAAATCCTCACAAAAAATTAGCCCATTCTGAGACTTCTAACCCCATCAAAAGTGGTTTACAAATAATTGACAGTCTACGATTCTTCAACTTGTAAATTGAGGTTAGAAGTTTCAAAATGGGCTGATTTTTTGTGAAGAAGATTGATGTGAGACCGTGAGGGGAGATAAGAAAATGATGGGGTTTAGGGAATCTGGTTTAGGATTTGGGGTAAGGATTAAGGACTTGAGATTGGGTTTACGATTTGGGTTAGGATAGGTAAACCCAAAAGGTAAAATAAAATTTTTATTTCAATTATTGTAGGATAGAGAAAATGGTTAAGGTTTGTTGGGTAAGAAAATGATCAAGGGTTAAAGAATGGTTAAAGGTTAAGAGAAAGGATAAATGATTATGGATTGAGGTTTGTAGGTTTTAAAAATTAAGAATCAAGAAAGGGGTTTCAAGAATCAAGAAATCAGGAACAAGGAATTAAAAGAAAATCAAGAAAAATAAAAGAATAAAAAAAAGAAATTAGAAGAAGCAAGAGAAAGGGATAGAAAGATAGAACCTTAGAATCACACCAAGAATAGTGGAAAACTCACTTCACTCTATTAAAAACTCATTCTTTATTCATCAAAGTCTGTTCATTGTTCATTAATAATAAAAAAAATCCTAATACAATCTATACAAAGAAAATAAATCAACAATCCTAGTAAACTAAAATACAAAATAAATAAACCTAATTTTTATAACTTTATCTCTCCTAATTTTACAAACCCTAATAAACTTAAATAAAATACAAAATAAAGTAACTGCCCCTAAATATTATACTAAGACTGTAGGCCAATAAAACATGGAAATAAGCCCCCAAAACATGAAAATAAAGCCCTTAAACAGAAATCTAAATAAATAACTAAAATCTACTCTTTAAGATTTTATGTACCCATCAATTCTCCTCGACTGGGAAGATTTCATCACTGGTGAAATAAAATTATAGTAATTCCCATCGTCGGTTGTGTTCAGCATTAAAGATCTCCTTGCCATAGAGATCGTTAGGGGTGGATTTAGAGTGGGGGCACTTGCCCTCACAAGAGTTTTCAAATTCTATGGATTAATGTGCTATTGCGATAGATTGTAGCGGCCGGTAAAGAAATCTGCCACTATTGCCCCCACAATATTTTTTTCCACTCTTAGTTGCCCCCACAACTATTTTTTTCACTCTTATTTGTCCTCACAAAAAAATTTCTACTCTTGGCTGCCCCCACATGGGCAAAATCCTGGCTCCACCCTTGGAGATCGTCCTCATAAAAAATCAGCCCATTCCAAAACTTCTAACCCATATATTGAAAAATGTTTGGCTCTCGTTAAGACCTCCGAACGTTCCCCTATATATATATTTCAAACTGATCCTCTCTAAGTTGCCTTCTTTGTATATATTCTTTTTGGAATTGTGGTTACTCTTCCAATTATTGACACAAAAAATACTTCCAATAACAGGCATGTTTCAGATCCACAATATAATGACGCTGTCTTTCGCTTAGGATGCAATTAATATTTGTGTTTTACTTTTGTTTCAGGATGTGGCTCACTGGTCTGCAATGGAGGATTGGCTTCAGAAAAGGTATTTGGAGATACATTCTAAGAATGAACACTTTAAGATACTCGGTTATCAGTGGCGCGTCCTTCGCTTTAATGGCTTCACTCGCCAAAGCACAGTTAAAATAATGGCTGCACACAGGAAATCAGACCCTAATTCTGTATGCTTTATGCAGCAGCCACATGTTTTGGCTGTTCCATGTAAAATCCTTATACTCCTTTTTCAGCAATTTTCAGTTAAAAGATCTTTGAACTTTTAAGATTTTTCCCATGAAAAAATTTGTCATCTCTATGTGAATATATATTGGATATGATTCTGCTACTGACATTTTCTTGTAGGGTAACAATCACTTAGGAAGATGAGTGTAAGTTACTTATCAAAGAAAAAATGGCAATCATAATTCTTAAAAGCTCCATAGTTTGTCTTTGTTTCATGTAAGTTTATGTTCTCACGTTTTATTCATAATATATTAAGAAAGGGATAAAAGAAGGGAATGGAGTTAGGCAAGAGAGCTCCTTATGTAAGTCTCTATTATAGGCACTGGATGATCAATTAGGCTGATCGCTGTTATATGGCAGAATGTGAGAAAGAACATCTGATAGACTCCTTTGGTTTTTAGTTATGTCCAATCAATCAAATTATGCAGATCGATGTTGTTGGAAACCAATTTACAGCTTTAGCCCTCCAGAATACTTCAACAGAAGGAGAAAATAATCTTGCTTAAGAGATGGTTGAAAGTATCTTTACTTGGATAGAATTAATGTGAACATCTGAGGTGCTTGGTGTTCGCCCTCCCATAAACTTAAAAGGAATAAAATTGGTGAAGTTAGTGAGATTGAAGATATTGAGGTCCTTGCTTTAGGTCTTGGATGTGATGTCAGAAAACTCATTTCTTTTTGCCTTGGCCTTCCCGAGGTAGTTCACTGTTAAGGGCTATTTGGATCATGGTGTTTGCCCTTTGGAAATGAAGCTTGCTAAATGTGAGCCAAGATACCTCTCTTAAGGAGGGATAGTTTATATTATTAAGATGACTCTCTCCATCTGTGGCTGGCCTAATGCAGACTTAAACACCTTAAGCCTAGCAACCTAGCATAGTTGTGGGACTTAAGTTGGTTTTGACCTTCTAGACTAGTAATGTTGTACTTCTCAGTTGAGGAACACATTCAGCGCGACATCCAATCGGCAGCTGACTGAGGTTATAGATTTGACATGCAATGTTAATGCATTACTTGATATGAATATCATGAAACATCCGTACAGTTCCCAAGTTTTATGCCTATATGAACAAGTTTTTCTCACTACCTTGAGATTCATCTCCCATCCCCACAATCGGATAAGGGGAACACCATTAGTAGGAATAGTTGCTGAAACAAATCTAGCCTGTGCAGTGCTCACTAAACAATCGTTTAGAAAATAAAGCATAACATCAGAGGGCCTTCTACTATTCATTTCAAGAGCAAGTAGGGTTGAGGCAAATAAGGAGAAGATTTTATTATCTTGTTTGGTACTAGAAGCAAGCTTGCCGGGATATGAAAAAGAGAGCAAATAAATTAGGATACTTGCCAATACACTTTTCATGAGCACAGTCTTCCCTGCTTATGAAAGTTGAGCTGATTTCTACCCATTAAGCTTCTCGCTAACTTTTTCAATTACCGAATCCCAGATTGCTTTGGAAAGGGAGTGGATTATATTGGTGAATGAACTTGTTGATAGATTGGTGGGGACTCGTGCAATAGCAGTGGAAAACAAGGTGGTGGCCCTTTTTTGCTTATATTAATTTTTGTTGTTAATTGTTTCCAAGTTTCTCATCATGTAAATCCTATGCATGCAGATTTTTATGTATTATTTATTATAAACATTTTTCTATTCTATAATGCTAGCATTTTTAGCAATTCTCTGGAAGATTTTCTTTGCTTTCATCTATCAAGTTTATCTTGAGAGTTGGCATATTTAGTTCAGGAGTTTGATGATGGTTTTGTTTGAATATGCATTTACTATGCTTCTAAATTTTGCTATTTTTTTTTCTAATTTTTTTTTTTACTATACTTGCTTTTGAATTCTTGTTATCTATTTTGTTGAGTCTTTGATACTGGTCACATTTATCATCATGCCCTCCCTAGCTAAAAGGAATTTCTTAAAATATTGATTTTTCAATTTAGCTTTTGAGCTGCCTATGATGATCCTTTTTTGATCTCTATAGTGTCATTTTGTAGATCTGAAAAGCATGCTTTCAGTTGGATTGGCTGCTATAGCATCATCACGCAATTATGATATCATGAATGGCATTTGTGGAAATAAACCTATGCATATTTTATGCATTGGTCATGGTGGTGGAAGCCTACCTTTATTTTTGGCTACTAAACTTCAAGGTAAAACTTTCTATTCCAGTATCAAGCTGTTAATTCTTTATGGTATTCTATGAAAGAAATCAATACTATTTTGACATACTAGCATGCGCCATTGTGTTGTGTTTTTGGATTCCTTATAGTTTGAGAAAAAGAGATAGATTGCCTTAAGTACTAAATCTATGTTTAAAACTACAAGTTGAGAAGTAAATTTGTTGAGAATGTATAGTGGAGCAGATACTATATTACAAACAACAAAGCGGTAAAAAATTCAAACTTTTGTTCCTCATGAACCTGAAGTCTGGATGAGTTGGTTGTTATTACTTTCTGCAGTTGTGCAATTGAAAAATATTGAAAAGAAACAAAATAACATAGCATTATTCCTAGTAACAAAAAATACATAAGCATGAAACATGAATTTAGTACATAAATGAATACATAGGATTTTGGTACACTTGATACACATTAAATGAAATGTCCTCGGGTATCTGATATGTTATCAAAGCAAACTTTGTTTTCGACTCTTTTTTGTTTTCCACCATGTCCATCCATTGATCTGTCTTCAAACTGTTGTGGACAGACTGTATTGCACTGAGATATGTGGTTGATTCCCCATCTATTTTGGGTCATTTTCCGTTGATACTATTATTACTACACATTTAAAGTTTGTATTGTTTAAAATATCAAAAAGATCACAATCATGAATCCAAGTTAGGATTCATTAACTGATAAAAAACTCATCAAATTCAATTTTACCCTCATTTGCATCTTCATTCTCAAAAGCTTCATCGGTAAAATGATCACCATCATCTTATCAAAATCATCTGCTCTTACTAGAACATTATCTAGGATTGGATATGGGAAGGCTGAAATTTGATCTAGGTTGACATAGCCCCCAGGTTACTAAAACAAAACCAAAATACCCATTTTTTTTCCAATTTAATCAGTGAAGTTCGTAAAAGATTCGACTTATCGCAATGACATCGTGATTTAACCGGTGAAGGAAAAAAGTCACTATTTAATCGCGACTTTTTCTATATGTCGTCGAAATTGGTGACTATGGACAGAATGACTACACTGCTGTCACAGTTTGTTTGGAGTATGACGTTTTAGAAACCATGCTTACTTAAAAGTTGAGTTTCCTCAATTTTGTGGGTTGCGAGATTGTTCATGCATTGACAACTTTTGGCTCAATCACTTGTTGGTTGTGCCAATTCTTGCAAGGAATTATAGTTATATGAGGCAGCACAAGGTCATAAACAGTGCCTTGTGGCACAAAGAGGGAAGTCAGAAACAGCTGAAGAATATGCCTTATTGTGTGGGAATGACGAGGCGTACATTTGACACATTGATTTTGTCCCCCCACCCACCCACCTTTTTTTTTTTTAAACTATACCATTTTATATTATCTACCTCCCCTTTTTGTGCTTTCCCTTCTAATTCTTTGTTGTTTTTGACATGTAACATAATGCAGCATTTAAAAATTAATTTGGAGTATCTATATATGCAAAGAAAGTTCTTGAATTCTAACTTCCTACAACACTGCCTTCAATAGTATGTGCAGAGAACCATTATTTTTCTCAAGTGTGCAGAAGAATTTGAGAAGTATCAAGTCAAGTCTCAATCTGAGATCTTGGCAAAAATTTATAATAATAATAATAAGACTAAAAAGATAAAATTGCCCTTACATAAAAATAAATAAAAAGACTATTACTGGAAAACAAATAGATTATTTTCAATACTCCCCCTTAAGTTGGATAACATATATCAACTAAACCCAATTTGACAATGTGAGAATTATTGATAGAAGGACCAACAGACTTTGAAAGCATGTCAACAAGTTGATCTGAAGAAGGTACGAAGATTGTCTGAAGATCACCAAATCGAATTTTTCTTTGAGAAAGTGAATGTCAATCTCAATATGCTTAGTTCTTTCATAAAAAAACTGAATCAGAAGTAAGCATGATGTCAGACTTGTTGTCACGGAACAGAGTAGAAGAGCCAAAAGCAGGACCCAGACTTTGTCAGTAAAGATTGAAACCAAAGTAACTCACATGCGCCAAGGGCCATAGCATGATACTCTGCTTCTGCAGAAAAACGAGAAACCACATTCTGTTTCTTACTCTTCCATGAGATAATGTTATCACCATAAAAAATACAAAAACTAGAAGTAGAACTCCTATCTGTGAGAGAACCAGCATAATCAGCATCTGTAAAATAAGATAAATGTTGTTGAGTAGTGGAAGATTAGAAAATGCCAAGACTAGGATGCGATTTCAAATGGCGAAGTATACGATAAATAACATCAAAATGAGAAATATACGGAATGTGCATGAACTGACTAACCACACTAATCGCAAATGACAAGCTCGGTCTAGTGTCAATCAAATAAATCAGACGACCTACAAATCTCTGATAAGAAGAAGGATCAGATAAAAGATCACTAGAGTTAGTCTGAAAATGATGATTTTGATCCATAGGGGACGAAGCAAGACGACAATCAAGCATCCCAGTGTCTTGAAGAAGATTCAATGTATATTTACGTTGAGATAGCGAAATATTTACTTTGAGATAGTGAAATACCACAGTGAAAGCGGACCACTTCTATCTCCAAAAAATACTTGAGTGGACCCAAGTCCTTAACCTCAAAAATACGACCCAACATCTTAACTTTATCAATCTACTATGCATCATCACCGGTCACAATAATATCATCCACATAAACCAAAACAATGGTACAATAACCATCCACTCATCGTCGAATAAAGCAAGTATGACCTGAGTGACATCTATAAAACTCCATCAATAAAATAACCTTAGAAAAATGTTGAAACCAGGCTCACAGAGACTACTTTAGGCCATATAGAGATTTAAGAAGGCGGCATACCTTTCTAAAATACTCTCCCTGAAGAGGAAATATAGGAGGGGGGTCCATATAAATAACCTCAGTCAAATCACCATTCAAAAAAATATTTTTCACATCAAGTTAGTGAAGAGGTAGGAGTGACATGCAACTAAAGAGATAAGAAATCAAACAGTGGAAAGTTTGGCAATTGGAGCAAATGTAGCACCAAAATCTTTTTCAAGAGTCTGTGTAAACCCTTTAGCAATGAAACGTGCCTTATACTGATCAACAGTCCTATTGGTGAGATATTTCACAATAAAGACCCATTTACAATCAACAATTCGCTCCCCAGATGGAATGGTGACAAGCTCACAGGTATTATTTTTGTGCAAAGCATCCATCTCAGTCGTCATAACTTTAGTCCACTGAGGATCTCGCAAAACCTCTTATATGGATCGAGGAATGCGGATAGAATTAGTGACTGCAAGATAAACCTGATGAGAGGAAGATGTAATAGGCAAGTGAGAGTCAGAAATAGAAGGGGTAAGGACAGGTATGTGTAGAAGTAAAAGGAAATACACCTGAATCCAAGGGGGAGGTTGGCAAAAGTTGAAGAGGGCGTGGGCGACAAGCGTAGACCTTGAACGTTGGTGATGATGGAAAAAAGACGGGAGAAGGCAATACTATATGAGTTGGGTCTTGCAAAGTAGATGTGGCACAGAAGTATGAAATATTTTCAAAGAAAATAACATCAAGAGAGTGAATAACACGGTGAGAAACCGGATCATAACATCGATACCCTTTTGACATAGAAGAGTAATCCAAGAAAACGCATCGAATAGCTTTGTCATCCAATTTCGTGCGATTAGGAGTTCTGTCCTGAACAAAGCACATGTATCCAAAGACTCGAAGTGTAATGGGAAAAAGTATACTATCAGGTTGAAGGACATGGAGGGGCATTTGTCCCTCTAAGGTGCGATTGGGGACGCGGTTAATAAGAAAAGTCACAGTGAGGACTGCCATATTTTAATATGCCTTAAGAACATGCATCCCTTGAAGAAGACATCTAACAATATTCATGAGATGGTGGTTCTCACATTCCGCCACCCCGTTCTGCTCAGGAGTATAAGGACAAGTCGACTGATGAAGCATACCATGCTCATGAAAATGAGAATGAATCCCATCAAATATATATTCCCCTCCATTATCAAACCTAAGAAATTTAAAAGTAATATTGTATTGAGTCTGAATCATTTTAAGAAAATTGACAAAGATAGAGAGCATCTCAGAGTAAGAACACATCAAATAAATCCAAGCGCAACGAGAATAGTCATCAATAAACATAACATAATATCTATGACGATTAAAAGCAGTAACAGGGGAAAGTCCTCAAACATCAGAATAAATTAAATCAAACATTACATTAAATCGATACATACAAGGAATATAAGTACATGTATGTTTAGAAAGTTCACACACAGCACTAAAATTTATGGCCACTACAAGCAATTTTTAAAGAAAGAAACAAAGAACATAAGTGTTGAAAATTGGCATGTCCTAAGCGAGTATGCCATAAATCTAGAGTTTGAGATGAAAACGTGTAACTCCTAGAGGAAAAAAACATAGAAGCCAGAGTAGGAGTAGGCTGAGATCTAAACAAGTACAGCCCATCCCTCTCATACCCCTTGCCAAAAATCCTCCTCGAAGTCAGGTCTTAAAAAATACAATGAGTAGGAAAAAAGTAATTGGGCAATTTAGCGATTTAGTGATACTACTCATAGACTAAAGATTGAGAGATAGGTGAGAGACATGAATCACAAAATCTAGTGAAATCTCAAAGGACAAGGGGATGATACCTTTACTGTGGATAGGTGTAAGGGATCCATTAGCAAGGCAAACCTCCCTATGAGCAATAGGAAAAATAAAATAAGTAAACTGGTTAAACTCACCGGTCATGTGATCAAAGGCAATAGAATCAATAACCCATGTCAGAGGAGTAGAGCTAGACTAAGTGACATGGAAAGTAGAGGATGTACTTGGAGGTGTTGTAACAGAGGCCACAGTCGAAGAGGGGTGAGTGAGCATGATGCTGATCCCGGACAATAGTGGCAATATGAGTTTGTAGCTGTTGCAAGTCAATTGTGCCAAGTGAAGGAGGATCAGTGAGAATAATAGATGATGATTCCATTGTAGAAGTCTGTCACAAAGAGGAAGATCGTGGTATTTGATGAGGATAGATCTGAAAGCAGCGGATCTTTTCATGGCCGGTCTTCCCACAATGACTGGAAGTAAGGCCATTCCTTTTACCACGACCATGATTCCCTGATCCAGGGGTACAAGAGTCGAAAAAACTCAAGTTGGTAGTTAAGGCCACCTAATCTATAGCTGGAGCAAAAAGAATGTTAGGGACTTGAGTCTGAGGAGGAGCAATACGGCGACAACTCTCATCATTGTCAATGGTCGCAAATATCTCAAATCAAGAAAGTAAAGGAGTGGTGTTGAGAATCTGTGTCCGAAGTGCCTCAAACTCTAGACGTAGATCCATAAGAAACTGGTAGGTCTGATGTCGAGCAATCCTCTTAACCACATTACTGGTTGCCTCTGAAGATAATTCAACCATAAACTCATGATGAAAAAGTTTCTCCCAACGTGACTGAAGGAATCCAAAGTAATCAGTGACACTCTGAGTCCCTTGGGTAGCGTGGGCAATGTCTCGATAAAGATCATAAATCCTCGAGCCATTCCTGGCATGTGCGTATGTCTGAGTATGTGTTAACCATAAAGATGGAACCGTCTCATGATACATGAATATGGTAGAGATGCGCTACTCCATAAAGTTAAATAGCTACCCAAGGATAGTACAGTTGTCAATCTCACATGATTCAAATTTATGATCAGTAAGTGGTGGTTTAATAACAGTCCCAGAGAGATAGATTCGCACAGATTGGGACCATGACTGGAAGTTCCAACTATCAAGAAAAGCAGTGGTGATACGTTGAGTTGAAGAGTTAGACCCAAGGGCTATAACAGAAGTCGTAATTCCTTGTTCGGAAGATATTGCTTTGGTTTGAAGGGAGATCTGAATAAATTGGAGGGCCAAAGAAGAAAAACTTTATGGGCACCCTAGGTGCAATAGCAGGTCTCCCAAGGCTGTGAAATGTTGCCACAGGTCTTCCAACACTTCAATAGGGACTGTGGTAGGGCTGTTGATCCTCCCAACAGCACTCCAAGTGCAGCCGCAAGATAGAGGATTGCTAGAAGTTGGTGTCGCAGGGTTGTAAAGCTCCCAACAGCACTCCCAGTGCTGCTGGAGGACTGTAAAGGGCCTAATGCGGGCTTTGAGTCTCCCCAACAGCACTCCTAGTGCTGTCGCAAGGTAGGATGGAAGGAGAAGGGCTGTTGAACCTCTCAACAACAATCTCAGTGCTGCCGCACACTTCAAAAACAGCAAAAAAGGAACAACTGTTGTGGCATGGCTGTCGCAAGGCAGGATTGAAGGAGGGGGGTTGCCGCTGGGCTGTGGATCCCTCTCAACAGCACTCCTAGTGCTGCCGCACACCCCAAAAAGAGCAAAACAGAACAGCAACTGCTGTTACTATTCAAAAAAAAAAAAAATTAAGTCGAAGGAACAAACCCTAACATAGGGTATAAACATAACGCAGAAAAGTTAATGCAACATGTGATAAAAGAAAAGAAGATTAAAAGACATCAAATAAGGCTGTTCTAGGTTAGGTTTAGTGAATAAAGAGAAGAAGGAGAGGAGGGGGGAGCGGGGGAGGGCGAAATTTCTTGGCTCTAATACCAAGAAGAAACAAGTCAAGTCTCAATCTAAGATCTTGGTAGGAATTTATAATAATAATAATAATAATAAGAGTAAAAAGACAAAACTGCCCTTACATAAAAATAAATAAAAAGGCTATTACTGGAAAACAATTAGAACTAAAATAACAACTAGATTATTTCCAATATGTGCAACATTCGTATCTCGAGGAAAAGCATCTATTATTCTTTGCACACAGTGCTGAAGGCAGTGTTATTTTCAAGTCAGTTTAGCATTTTTCTAAATATAAAATACTTATTTTCTGCAGAAACTTTAAATTACTCAAATATATATGAAATACTCATATTTTATATTATTACTTTTATAAGGGACTAAAACTTGGAATTTGTTTACTAGGATTTGTAATTTGGAAATATCACATGGCTTACCATAATTTTGTTTATATTTTCTAATGTTAATAATTTATATATGTTATATTATTTATTTTAAAAGTCTGTGCAGTACTCCGCTAGGCATTGGCCAACCCCATGCCTTGCCTCGGGGCTCAACATCTGAAAAAAAAAAAAATCAAATAACACAACTCGAAAAGCTCTCTAAGGTGTGAAAAAATTAGGCCAAAGCTAATGTTCTAAGGCATGTGAATCGTAGGAACAAGCCCAACAACAATTGGTCTAATTATTATCCTTGTTCTGGTCATGGATATGACAAAACTCATCATCAAACACATTCTCATTGTGGAGCACAATCATCACTATATAATGGAAATTGCCTCCACAAGAAAGCTAGGCTTTTTTCTTTAAACCTTTGCTATCATTTGTAGTTATGAACTTCACTTGTACTCCTGCAACTTCCTCCACATCATCATTTAAATGAAAGGATTCATAGGTGATCATGGCTTCAAATCCTGGGCCATCTCTAGTTGACTCGGGCTGCCTCAATCTTTTATCTCACATTGACTCGGGTTTGGAATACCAGTGACTTAGTATCGGTGTTGGATGATTTGGAGACTGGAAACCATGTAAATGGTGCTTCTATACTTCATTCCTTGATTTATTATCAGTAACCAACCTTGAATGAAATTAACAACCTAAGACCTTGAGAGAAGATTGTATTCGTTAATTTTAAATCACCACGATGTATTCTTGTTGGTTTCTAAATGGCAAAACCAACTACACCTAATTGTTAATCAGAACCCTAATCACTGAATTGTTATTGATCTCTTCAGGGTCAATTGTACACATCGTCGAAATTGACCCGCTTGTTATCTCAGCCTCCATCCAAGCAATGGGTTTCCCAGCTTTTGCTGTGATGAAATCATCTGGTGAACGTGAACTCTCTCATCCGGGAACGATCAACAAGTTATTATGGGAAGGCATCCACGAGAGACTCTTCCTTTATGAATCAGATGCAGAGAAGTTCATCCTCAACACTACCAATGTCTATGACCTTGTGTTCATCGACGCTTATGATGGTGATGATGTATTCCCTCGCAAGTTATGGGACACAAACAGCCCGTTTCTCCAAGCTCTTAAAAACCGACTTCATCCTGAACATGGCACTGTGGTGGTGAATCTTCATGCTGATACCGATATCTTGGATCAAGATCAGGATGGTGGTCCATTTGACAATTACCCATTTCTACCCATGGGCAAGTATGTCTCACAAGTCTGCCGAGCATACAAAGATGTGTTGATTGGGAGTGGAAGTGGTGTGGGTTTTGTTGTTTCAGCTCCCGAGCTTTGCAATTCTTCTCTTGTCGTCTGCAGAGGTTTTGGGGTGGATGATATGATGGTCGCAGACAACAGGGTTAAGGTTTTGCACACACTCACATCCAAATGCCATAAAATCGAATCTGTTCTTCACTTGCCATTCTCGTTTTTTCCATACCTAAAAAATGGGTTTGTTTTGGTTGATTAACATTACTGGATTCCTTCCCAGTAGAGTTTTTTGAATTTGAGATATTTTCAATTAAAAATGCTTTGCAGAACAATCGAGATACTTTGGTTACTCGATACTGAATTAGAATTTGTATAGGCCTACATGTTATTTTATTTTTTGGAACAGATGTAAACTTCGTTGATCAGATTAGAAAGAGGGAAGGAGGTTTAGGCTTTGTTACATGGAAATGTTAAAAAAGAGCTAGCACCAAAGAAAGCACAAAAATGGGAAAGTTGCATCTTACGATCTCTACATCCATGGAAACTCTAGGAAAAAAAATCTGAAAGGTCCTACACAACTGCATGTGACACAGATTTGATGTGGAGGTGTGCGCTCCACCATAGATGCTTTACTCATATATCAAGGAAAAACATCTATAGGGAGTGCACACCTCCACATCGAAGGCTCAGTGTCAAACGTAGTGGCATACGAAGCCACTTTAGGATTTTCTATAGTAAATAAGACATAATATGCTAATAGTGAAATTCATATAGTGTGTCACAAAAGTCTACTTGTTTCTCTTATACGTATACTGGACTGTGTTATACACGATTAATGTTTATTCAAATTAATTAATTAGTATCATATACATATTTGATGGTAAAATATATAAATATCTAGAATTTTGTGTTAATATATGAAAGTGATTTTTCTTTTCTTTTTTAGATTGATGAATGGAAAAAAGTATTCTATGCTTTACGCTGAGTTTATCCAAAGTCAATGGATCCTTCGTAAGCCCAAGGAGTGCCTAATGTGTATCGCAGCCGAAATAGTTCTTATTGGCTTTTTGAAAGGTTTCCTAGTGGTTTTTGATTTCAAAAAGACATTTGAAAAGTGTCGTCTCAAACGAATCATAACCAAAGAGTGTTTCCAAGAGTTTGATGCATTGAAGGTGCTGGGTTGCTAAGTTGGTTAAAGTATATGAGTGTTGATATCACCTTCTGGGAAGGGTTAAATGGTTTTCCAAATCGTTAAAAAAAAAATAATCTATATAACCCTGTCTCAATCTTTATCCCATCCATAAAGAAGAGGGGTTAGAATTTAATCTCATCATAAATCTGGATGATAATTTCAATTTTATTATCTTTTTTTCTTTTTCTCTTTTTTTCTTTTTCAAGAATATCCCTTCAATTTTATATATTGTCTTTCCTCTTCTCTCATTTTTAATAATACGTCTTCGACTTTACTGTCCCTGCTATTTAACCCCTTAACCCCGAAGAAGATGTTTGTCTTGGTAGGCCGAGGGCAAACTATAGTGTCTATATAAAGGAGAATTATTTTGATCAACTGCACAATTGTAAAATACAAAACATTGAACTTCAAATTCAATCTGATCTTTTTAATCCCTATTAAGAGGCATTGTTTATCAAAAACACGAGTAACAAATTTTCTTCATAGTTAATATAAACTTTGAGAGGACGTATAGTTTTGAAAAAACAAACTTGGCTTTTTTATTTTTTATTTTTTTTTATTTTTTATTTTTTTAATATATCATGAAGGCTTATTTGCTAGATATCCAAAGTCACCTTCATTTTTAGAGTATGTTTTCTGTAAAAACAACCTAATCGATCTATACGCCTCAAAGCAGTTCTGATTTATATATTCTATTTTTATTTGAGAACTACTATTGGCACCTTAATTTTTACTTATGACACCCCAATTAAAGATTAAAAAACACCATTCAAACATTACAAAGGTTTGGCTCAAATTATTATCTCAACCTTATAACACTTATTCAAACAATTTCAGTAGTTCTACAATTATGATTATGCTCATATAAAATTTTAAATCCAAAAAGTAGATATTTAGATGGAAAAAACAAGTGGGAGAAAGTTTTTATTGGCATCCCAACTTTTACTTATTCTCTATCATTCACTTATTTCCTTTATTTTTATTGGGTAAATTACACTTTTTTGGTATAATTCCATTTTGACCCCCTAACATTTGTATAATTGCACTTACTTCCCCTTTCACTAATAGGGTAAAAATTTATGTTATTTTATCATTTTACGGTCTTATTTTATGTTATTTTTTAAAATAATTAAACTATTAAGTTGATGGCAATTGTAAGAAAGGGCGGGAGTAATTAACCCCTTAGATAACTAGGAGGGAGGTAATTGCAATTATCAAAATATTACGGAGAAAAAATGAAATTATGCCAAATTTCAAGGGGTTTAAGTGCAATTTATCCTATTTTTATTGGAGTGTAATAAGTAATTTAGAGTGCCAATAGCAGTTTTTTTTTTTTTTTTCATCTATTAAAACGTAAACTATTCTATAGTTTTTGGTCACCAAGCATATGAGCAATAAAATAGTGTTTTTCTTGAGTGTGGATTTAGCCACCAAAATCATTTTTCTTGACAACGTAGATTCCAAATAAATAGGTCTCCTAATGTATTTCAATATGTTCAAAAGTATTATATATAACAATCATAATTTTAAATTTTGATTTCACATCTCATCTCATTCATGCTTAGATACTGAGTTATCTCGAACAAGTTTTCCAATGCGTTTGAGATGTCTCATTCTTAAAATTTGGAAAATGAATGTAGGATCTTAAATCACGTTCGAAGAAGTGACTTGTCTGTCCGTCTCATCCATGTTCGATATCGAGATGATTCGGACGATACGTCTCGATCTCGAATGAGTTTTGAAATCATGACAGTAATTTTGATTTATCCATTTTAGAAAAGTAGATTCAAAAGTGTCTTATTTTGATCAATAATTTTCCCCCAAAAGTAATTACATATTGTAGATGGGTTTCGAAAGAGAAATCTCAAAATGGTCTCTTTCAATTCTATTTGTTCAAATCATCTAAAGATCATATATATAGATTAAATGTAGTCTCTTTTCGTTTTACCAATGTTTGACCAGTCCTTATAGGCCCATACATCATCGATGGTCGTTAAAATCATGAAGTCGACATTTGTCGTACCTTATGGCATGTTATATGATTTTCTAAGGTTCAACGCAATTGGACATAGTGTGTCCAACGAATGAATGATAAGAGAAGAGACGTACAAATTCTACATTGGGATTGGTTTCTCCAGAACAAATTCTTCCATCTTAACCGTTCATTGGAAACAAAAAAATTATTGGGATGTGTAGACGACAGCAGGATAGCATTGTCGCTTCTATGAACAAGCAAGTTGTAGTAACGATTGAAACAGATCTATCACATTTTCCAAGACGATGAGATGAAAATCAGAAAAGAGTGTACTAAAATTAAATGGTGATTCGATGGATTTGATTCAAATGGTATCTTTATAGAGAAGCAACTTGATTGGGACACGTGTGCTGATGAAGGTGTTCCATCTTGTGCTCTATCACTTTAAGGAAAAAAAAAAAAAAAGAGGGTGATATAGACATGCCCCTGTAAAGTTTAGTCAATATTACAGATACACCCTCTTTTTTCAAAAGGATGACATGCCCTTGACCTAGGTCTTCTCAATGAGACTAATATAAATTACCAAAATGTTCATGCCCTCATCTTCAATATCTTCATGTTTCGCTTTAAAATTCAATTTTCTTCAACCTTCAAATCTTAAGAACAAGATATATATAGTATTGTCAAAGAAGTACAAGGATGATTTTTGGGTAGAAAAATCAAAGATTTCTTCAAGACATTTGGTATAAACACAACTATTGCATACAAAAATATGTAGGTGTTGATGGTGTGAAAAGTAAACATTTTATTTGTTTGGGTTGTAATATGTTACATCTCTACAATCGATTTTCATAGCGGTTTACTCTTTGGTGGCTTTTAGTTTGGTACCTATGGAGGGGGATAAAATCGACATCCCTTATGATGTCTAGATATATATCTAGAGGCATATTATCATGCCACGTGGGAAAGTTTGGATTAGATTCTAATTAATCGGGAAAGAATATAAGGAAGATTATGATTTCTTTTTGGGAGATTAGGGTTTCTTTTATATTTAAAAGGATACAAGGGAATGAAAAAAGAGATCTGAGGAAAAGGAGGAGATGGAAAGTGGGAAGCCGAAGGGATAAATACAATCATATAATATTAGAATATAAAATATATGGAATGGTTCCTATGGAATCCGTGAATGTAGGCATCTTTGTCCAGGGGTGGAGCCAGGATTTTCTTGTAGTGGGGGCAAACTATGATTAGTTGTATGGTTGAAGAACTTGAAGATAATGGTTTTAGAGAGAAATTCAGAGATTTTTTAATAGAAATTGAAGAAAAGGATATTTAGGTCATTTCCAACTAGTATATAAGAAGACTCGGTCAAGAGGCAATGTCATCAACAAAAAATTGAAGGGGTGAGGGATGGCAAAAATCGGAGGGAGGAGAGGGTGTGGTGGCAAATGGGAAGAGAGGTGAGGAAGTGGGGACAAATGGGGTATGTAATTAGTTGAAAATATAGGGGAATCTCAAAGTTCTATGGGGGCAATTGCCCCCACCAACCCCTTACTAGCTCCGCCCCTATCTTTGTCAAATTTTCTAATCCCTATAAGCAATTTTTTTTTTCTTGCATGATTCACAACCTCAAAACAAGGTACCATTTTTTATTTTCATCAATAAATTGATTGAGTTGATAAACTTGGTAGAACCATCTAATTAGATTTATTACTCAAGATCATGGTCGAGTCAAGGACTCTGATGAAACAGGCATTTCAATTAATTAACCAAGAATGAAATCGAGTCAAATTTATCATGAACTCAAATGATTAAATGGACTATGTCGAATCAAGTAGCCCTGTTTATCGATAAAAATGTTATTTTACTTTATTAAATATATTTGCAACATCTGATGCATAAGAAGGGAAGTCTTGATTTCCTCCAATGGACCAAGCCCGACCTAATACGTTAGTTGATGCATAAGAGGTAATGTCTTGGCTTCCTCCTAAGGAACCAAGTCCGACTTAGTACGTTGGTCGATACATTTAAGAAGGAAATTCTCCGTTTCCTCCTCAGGAACTAAGCCTAAACTATTGCGTTGGTTAGTGTATTTAAGAAGGAAGGTATAGGCTTCCTCCCAAGGAACCAATTGACATAGTATGTTGGTCAATGTATTTAAGAAGGAAAGTATTGGCTTCCTCCCTAAGAACTAAGTCGGACCTAATATGTTAGTCAATTATATTATTTATCAAAGTCTTAGATCATCTTGGGATCCAACACCAAGTTACATTAAAGGTCGCATGTTCCTTGACACCCATAATGTCATCACTTAAATACAAAGAAGTCTGTTAGTAACCAGCACAATAAGAATCATCATATCTCTCTTGTTGTTGTTGCCCGTAACCTAGTTGGGGGTGAGTAGGTCCTTTAGAGGGGTAGCTTGGAAGTAGTACTTTATGTGGGAGTCTTCAATTGTGGTCAATGATCAGAAACGTGTTGTTGGGAGTAGTAATCTACAATGCAACAATGGTTACCACCTTAGACTTGACTGTCATTGGTGCAAAAAATTTGTCACCGGACTTGGTAAATAACTTATTTAACCAATCAAGTGCATGGTGGTGGGGTTGAGATTTTTGAAAGCTCATTCCTCAAGCCGAACAAACAACAAGGTGACTTGGTGTAGATCTTCAATAAAGTTACAACATTGAAAGAACGACAATAGTGTTTGACAAATCGCATATTCTTCTTCTCTTCTTTATTGCAAGAAGTTTACTTTTCCTTTTTTTTAATCTTGGAGCATATATGGTCTATTGTGATGAGGTTGATTGGCAGTTACTTCCTTACACAAACTTGATTGATGCGTGCTATTGGCAGGATCGAATGGCTACAATAGTTGGAATGGGTTGACCAAAGACAGTGGTGACAAAATTAGTGTTGGTTATGTACAATGGTGGAGAGTCAAGACTTGCTAAAAAAAGAAATCCACATTCATTGACATAAACTTGATGTTAACACTCACATGATCACAACACACGAAAGTTTGGTATTTTACAATCCAAGAGCATCTTCATTTACCTTCAACGGTGTAGCACCAAAAATTTTAGTAGCAACAAGAATGACAACAATCACAAATTTGCATTGGTCATTTTAAGTATTCTTTCCTCTTTAAACATGATGAATTGTAACAAGAAACACAAATCGAGAACTTATGGACCTATGTTTGTTAGTCAGTATCTAGAGAAACTATTCATTAGTTGTGCTCGGGGGTGAACGACACTAATTTAATTGAGGTACCGCATGACGAGAGACATGTATAGGCTGGTTGATCAGTCTTCAAAGTAGTTGTATATCAGTCATAGTCGGAGGCAAACAACACCAACTGGTGCGGGAGCATTGTAGGATGCAAGCATGCAGATTTACATTGGTTGGTCAGTCCTTAGAGCAATTGTGTATCAGTCGTGCTCGAGGGCGGACATCTTCGAGGAAATCCTTGGTGTCCATTACCACCAAAGATTTTAACTGCGCATTGAAAGGTTATCAATGTCCCTTTCTATTGACATCCTTGATGCCCATTTTGTAGCGGATTTAACCCTGGTACTCTTCTTTTTGAGTCCCCAAGTTTCTCCCTACAAGGTTTAAACCCAAGATATGATGTTGGTCATCTTAAATGCTCTCATCTTCAACTTCTCGCCAAAAACCCATTGATTGTTTTCCCACAAACTAATCATTTTCCACCTTAGAGTAAAGTCATTAAGCCTCATCTTGAATTTTATGATTTTATCTTCCTCAGCCTTCAAACCTCAAGAACAAGATGGTATTTGCGAAGAAGTACAAAGATGGATTTTTGGGTAAAAATATCAAGGGTTCATAGATTGGAGGCAAGATTGAATACATTTATAAAAAAAAGTTTCATCCTAGGGTTTATTAGCTTGAAGATGAGAATTTTTACGGTGAATAGCGGAGATTATCATATACATTGAAGACGATGTTGAATAGATTAAAATCATTTTTCCTTGGGGATTAACATGTTGAAGATGACATTTTCTAAGAGAAAAATAAAGTAATTAATTTTTACTAGAGATTGAATGGCCTTTTGGTCATCTTATAGTCTCTTAGACAAAGCCATTGTAAGGGGGTCATGTCATCAGTTTAAATACACAGGGGTATCTGAATTATTGTACTTGGTCTTGGAGGGGTATGTGTTATTGTTAATCACTAAAAAAGAAACATTTTCCATCAACTTTAAAAGGGTGGATGGGCCGTTGGACCAGCACCAGATAAGCTTTAATTGAATTTGATTTATGACACGTGTCATGATAAAAGGGGTTTGTTCAATTTTCTGAAACAACTCCCTATCTAACCTGCCAATTTAAACACTAGAAAACTTTGTTGTCCAACTGTGGTAGTAAAACTTGATGTCCACCACCACCAATTATCACAATCTATTGTTCTGGTCCCACTTGTCATGATCTATAATTTGCCCCAAAGGTTGGATGACGTGGCATTTTAGGTGAATGGAGATTAAGAAGGCGGAAGGAGTAAATTTTTTCTCTCCTTTGAAAAAAAAAAAATCCCAGATTGAAATATGTTTGTATCTATTTTTATTATTTTATAAATATTTCTTTCATTATATTATATTCACTTGATTTCTATTCTCATTCGTTGGATCCACATGGATATCATGTTGAATTGAAATTGTAAAATGAGACTTCTATTTTATTTATTTAAATTGTGGAGGCAATCTTCACAAAAAGATTGATTCATTCTAAATTTTTTAACCTCACAAGAAAAAAAAGAAAAAATAGACTGTAAAATTAAAATTACTACCATATGATTAACGATATTGGAGTAGAATGAATTTTTGGCAATATTGATTATCTTGGTGAGGATGACTACTTATATTTTCCATCATTTAATACGATATATTTTGTTTGTTGAATATAATATTTATGGGGAACTTTATCTATTAATCGAACGCATATCACCTCAAGATTAGTATAATTAAATATGTCAGAAAGATTGAAAAGATCAAATCCTACTATCAAATACCTCAAGGTAGAAGGTAGAGGTAGGGAAAAGAATACATGACCCTATCATCCGAGTAGGGATTTTCACTTGACTCTCATGCAGGTCTTGAGACTATCCCGTGATTGGGATTAGTCACGAAGAAGGGAACAATTCTCCTACTATGGACATCTCAGAGATGGGAGAGATTACATCAACTCTCTGATATCTCATGGACTAGCATGATCCGATTAGAAACCGCAAGAATGCCACCAAGAAGAGAACTTTCCAGAAAAGAGACATGAACAATATGACACCCATGAAAGAAGAAAATTTTCTAAATAGAGTGATGAAACCTATAAATACATACATTGTTAGGGTATTTAGTTCATAACAATTTTATTAGAAAGATATAATAGTGTTAATTAACGAATGAGTATTAGGTGCAATAGCTAGAGCCTTCATCCAAAAAGGGAAAGGTTTGGAGTGTAAACCCCCTCGTTGGCCACTCACGGGGATTTATCCCGGCTTGTCTGGTATTGTGATTTGTGGGGTATTCCATGTATCCAAGGTATTTGGATAAGATATGGTGTTCTAATAGGCCAGTTGTCTCGTTCCTACTAGTCAAGTTTATAGGTCGTTAGGTCTAGACAATTCCATCATAAATAAATAAAGAAAAGCTCGAGGCAAATTACCTATAGATAAAAAGTTGAGGTTTTGGGATTTTTTATGAGGCCAACAAATATATATATTATAGTTAAAATGACATTACATCTTAATATAGCAAATATCTTTACATCAAGGTCTTTTAAAATAAGAGATGAAAAAGTTGAAAAAGTTACATTGTTATCTAACTCTTTTACTTAAAGGATTTTCAAAAATCTCTCTTTCATCCCTAATTTCTCAGTGCCAACTATGAATATTGTTGTAAATTCATTAGATTGAACTATGAATATCATCAATTGAGACAAACAAGAAGTCTTGTAAGATTCATCTAATTATTTTATTGTTTTTTGCATTTTGATTCATATTCCTATTTTTCACTCACATGCATTCTAGTGGTACTCGATAACTCAAAAGAGCTTTAATTAATCTAATAAAAGAGATAAATAAAACATAATAATTTATGCATAATCCTATACGTTTTGGTGAAAATATTTGAGATGCCCTATATTTCAAACTGATAGCATGTGTCTCTTGACCACAGTCTTCTCTTATATAGATTAATGAAAATGACTTTAAATGCCCTAATTTTCAACCTCTAACCCCAAAAAAATTATATTTAAAAAAAAAACTTGATTTTTTTCCTCTCGAAATCCTTTATCCTTGTGTTTCTCAATTTCTAGTAAATAAATTTCATTTAATCTATTCAACTCTATCTTCAATTTATCATTTTCAACCTTACCTTAACCTTTTGTAGAAAATCCACTATAGTTCTACCCAAAATTTCATCATTGTCTACTTTTGCAAAACTTTACCTTGTCTCGATGACTGAAGTAGTGGCTACAAAGATTGAAGATGAGAGTAATTTTTTTTTTCAACAAATATGATTGGCTTGATTTTTATTTTTATTTTTTTGATTAAAAAAAAAGAAGGGGGGAATTTTGGTTAAGTGTTGAAGACAATGCCATTCAGGTCATTTTTTATTAGTCTATCAAAGAAGATTCGAGTTAAGGGGGCATGTTATTAGTTTGAAAACAGGTATCTCTAATATTCACCAAACCATGGGAGGGTAGTTTAAATCACACCATATAAAATAATAATAAAAAGAGAGATTTATTTGACAAACCTATTTGTTGCAATTTTATTACAAAAACTAACTTATTTTATCAAGTTTGTTACTTGAACCAACCTTACTTTATGAATCAAGCTACCGTGACTAACTTAGTAAGATTTGAAATCTTACTAAGAGTTGTTGGACCCACATGGATGATCAAATTAGCTTTTCAACAATACAGTCTTCTAAATTTCATGAAAAAAAAAATCATATTTGATATAAACAATTAAAAAAAAATCATTTTTGAGCTTCATCTTAAGTGTTGAAAGTGGGTGGCTACTGAACTCCCAGATTTAAAACTAATATTCAACTCTAAAAATTAACTTTTTCTTTCGATTTTGTTCCCAATAATTCTTAGAATCTTATCCTTTATAACCCTATGCTATCAAATCATGATTTTAAATGGCATAAGTTGACACGAGTAGAATCCAGTCTAAGGTATAGTTAAGTAACAAATTAATCCTATCCCTGTCTTGATGATTGAAGTAATGGCTACAAAGATTGAAGATAAGAGGTTTTTTTTTTTTTTTTCAACAAATATGATTGCTTTATTTTTATTTTTTTTTAAAGAAAAAAAGAAGGGGGGGGGGGGGGGGGGGAGGGATTTGGTTAAGGGTTGAAGACGATGACATTCAAGTCATTTTTTATTAGTCTATTAAAGATGATTCGAGTTAAGGGGGCATGTTATTAGTTCGAAAACAGGTATCACTAACATTCACCAAACCATGGAAGGGTAGTTTAAATCATACCATATAAAATAATAATAAAAAGAGAGATTTATTTGAAAAACCTATTTGTTGCAATTTTATCACAAAAACTAGCTTACTTTATCGAGTTTGGTACTTGAGCTAACCTTACTTTATGAATCAAGTTATCGTGACCAGCTTAGTAAGATTTGAAATCTTACTAAGGGCTATTGGACCCACATGGAAGATCAAATTAGCAATTCAACAACACAACCTTCTAAATTTGATGAAAAAAACTCAGATTTAATATATAAAAAAATAAAAAATAAAAAGCCCTTTTTAAACTTCATTGTAAGTGTTGAAAATGGATGGTTACTGAACTTTCAGATTTAAAACTGATATTCAACTATGAAAATTAACTTTTTCTTTCGATTTTGTTTCTAATAATTCTTAGAATTTTATCTTTTATAACCATATGGCATCATATCATAATTTTAAATGGTATAAATTGACATAAGTAGAAACCACTCTAAGGTATGTTAAGTAACAAATTAACATACAAACTTGAATTTTATAATGTCGATCCCCACTCCAGGGTTTTTTTTGGTAATAAAGTTGATAAAGTGAGGTTTGATAGGTAACAAACTTCATAAACTAAGGTTCCTTTGGAATGGTCAGAGAACTCTAAGGGAGTTTTTGTAATAAAAATTCAACAATTAGGTCTGCCCGGTACATTTCTCTAATAAAAAAATAAATAAAGACAGACCACGTGAGCATTACGCGTATATCCATGATAGACAAATTTAATATAATTATTTAAATCAACCTTTCTGCATGTTGGCCCCATTGAATATCATTATTCAGGTCCTAGGAAAAAGTCAAGTGATTCTGATCCTTTTTTTTCCCTCGAAAGTCGCAAATCATACATAACATGCCAACGTGTTCACCTAAGGAAACACACCAATACATGCTTGCCAACCAATCGCCAACCTCAACATAAAGTTACCTTTAGTGGGCTTTCTTGGAAGAATGTTTTAGGAATGTTTAGGTTTTACCCAAACATTAAAAAGTAAGGATTCTTTTTTTTTTTTTTTCTGTCTAGAAATTATTTTCTGGAAAGAATATTTTATCAAATATGAATTGCTCTCATTAGAGACTAGAAAGTGGACCTCACATTTTCTTGCCCCTTTTGGAAAATTCTTTTTCTAGTAAAGCAAGGTGACTTTGTTCACAAGAACATAACTTTTATATGAAAATGCACTCATGGTTCAAATCAACTTGGTTGACTTCAGAATTAAACGATTCACCAAAGTTGAATCAAGCTAAAAAAAAATGCACGAGTAGACTCAAACGAGTCAAATAAAATATATTAAATTTATAAATATTTATAATTTAAAATAAATATATATTATTATTTCTGTTCTTCACTAAAAATATAAATATAATAAATATCTATATCAAGTTTTTTACCTCACTCAATAGATTTTCAAGCTGAATTGATTCCACCAAGTTTTGCGGCCAAGTCACCTTGAAATCCAATCGAATTGGATTCAAGTTGACGAGTTTTAAAACTATGAGTTGGATCATATTTTCTCTCACTTTAGGAAATTGTTTTTCCAAAAATATCGATTTCTTAAAAATAATTGTAACAAGAACAAGAGTAAATTCATATTTTCTAAGAAAATTAGTAGTCGTCTTATCTAAAATAATTACTCTTGCATACTTGATATACAAAATGATGACTATTAAGCATAGTGACTAAGATCTCCCTCCAAAAAAGAAAAGGTCTTGAGTTCAAACCCCCTTATTGACCATCCATAAAGATCTATCCCGACTTACTTGACATATAAGGTTTGAAAGAAAGGGAAGGATGGAGGCCGGGTGGGGGAGTGCTATTGCATAAACTCAAGGGATTTGACGATACATGGTGCTCTAAGAGGGCAGTTACTTTAGTCCTACTAGTCGGACCTACGAGTCTAGACACTCCGCCATAATAAATAAATAAACTTTACTAAGGTTAAAAAAATTAATAACAAAGAAAATAAAGAAGGATTGATTAAAGTGAAAAAGTGATAAATAGCCACGTGGCACAATGAGAAAAATGACAACAACAAAAAAAACACCCTTTCTTTCCTTCCAACCCTCACCCACCAGCCCAAAAATCCTTTCTTTCCTTCACACTCTTAATGCTTCTATATCCCCCAATCACATCCTTTCCCTCAATTTCCTCTAACAAACCAAGTCCTACCATCAACCTTCCAAACCCCACTTCTTCTAAAGGGGAAAAAAAACCTCCAAAAAAAGAGCTTTTCTTTCTGCAAAATCCATTTCTCTGGTCTCAGTAATCTGCACAAAATCACAAATATTCCCTAATTAGAAAAAAAAAATTAATTAAATTAAAAAAAATAATAATAATAAAAAACTGAGAAAGATGGGGCCCTTTTCATGTTATTATTCTTTACCATCATGTTTCTTCAACAAGGATCTTAGAAACATCAAACAAATAACTCCAAAACCTACAGCTGCAACCCCTCCAACCACCATAGCTATGGTTTTCCCTGTATTTTGCCCTGTCCCTACCATCAATCAAACACACCATAGATACAATTACTTCATTAAATACATATAGATTGTTTTCATTTAAAAACATAAAGGACCCATTAATCTATACTAGTCAAAACACCTGAGCGAGAGAGAGAGGAGCCAAAGTGCAACAAACAAAGGAGAAAAACCAAAACCAAGCAAAATCAATCTCTCTCAAAAACAGAAACTACCCCACTAATCTAAATTAGACAAAATATTACACTAACTTGAACCCCAGACAAACACACACACACACAGATGCTTAAGGGGCCTCAAGTCTAACAAAGAAGTTAAACTCAAATCTGGGTCAAGGAAAAGTGGGTATATGTGAAAAACAAAAAAGACCCACTAATCTAAATTAGATAAAGTCCAACTTGAACAAAACCCATATTGAGAGAGAAAGTAATATACATGTGTAAGAGCAAAATGAAACAAACAAGGAAGAAAAACCCAAATCTAAACCAAGTAAAAGAACATGTTCTGAGATGAAACACAAGCACCTCCTCTCTCTATAACATTGTATTATCTCTCTTTCACATTACCTCAACAAGATTTCTTCAAAGGAAAGAAAATAACACAGAGGGAAACTAATAAACATGTTCAAGAACCCAAAAATAAAAATAAAAACCCCAAATCTAAATCAAGCAAAACAACATACTCAGAAACCAAATAGAAGAAGTTTAATCTCATTACCTGAAGAAGATCTCTTAGAAATCCCATTTGGGTAGTAGCTATAACTCATATAACACTTATGCAAATAAACCTGTCCAGATATAGAGCTTCCACACTCAACTTGAGCTCTCTTCACTGCTGCCTTCACACACTCCCCACAATCTGCTACCCCCAAATCTCCCTCACATTGCCCTAACACATAAACCGATTCATAACTCGTCGCATAAAACCCATTCCCACTCGTCATCCCACTCTCTACTTCTGCAAATGCTGTATCTCTCCTCTCTTCAAACCCACTCCCCAAAGCCTGTGAAACACTACAAGTCTTATAAAGCATTTCAAATCCAGAAACCTGAGGAAACCCAGAAAGCTCGTAAAGAAGATAACATCCAGAGAGCTGAATCCTTCCTGCAATGGTGTTTCCACACAATCTATTAGACATATCTGGGATTTTGCTCAAACAGTTGTAACAATCATTGTTACTGAGGTCTCCTCTACATTGAAATAGACCAGAAATGGAGGTTTGGCCTCCACCTGAGATGGTTTTGTAGAACTTGGATTTGGAAGACTGGGCCATAAGAGAATCAAACAGAGATGTTAGGGTTTGTGAGTAAATCCCATTTGTGTCTGAAAATGTTTGATTTGCACAACCCTTGTAGACTAAGTTGGTGTAATCTGAAGCAGTTTTGGAAGATGGGAAGAACCCAAAACTGGTTAACAAAACCAGAGTTAGAGACATTAGAAAAAAGGGTTTGTTGTATAAACCCATCTGAGGGTGGGTTTTTTTTCTTTTTTTCTCAAATCATGACTGGTTTTTCTGATTTTTTTTGTGATTTTGAGAGATGGGTTTTGGTTAGATTTGTCAAAAGTTTGATGGGTTGGTTTTCTTTGGAGATCTTATGTTGTAGGTTTCTCTGTTTCGTTGTTTTGGCTTTCTGGTGGCCTACCCAAGTTTGATTGGGAGAGTTAAGTTCTTCTCTCTGAAGGAAAGTTTAAAATTATAAAAAATAATATTTGATCTAATTAATAGTATTTTATTTAGTTATAAATTTTTTTTGGAATGTGGAGAATTAGAACAATGGTGGTGGAAGTTTATATAATTATTCTGACAGATTCTCTAAATAAGGAAGGTTTTGTTATACATATGGCAGGGAATCTGATTTTGTGGGTGTGTGGTTAAACATGTAATTTAAGGTTCGAACTTGAATTTTAAAGGAAATCCAGTACAACAGGAGTTAGGTAGCAACATATCTACTTGTTGACATGTGTCACATGTTTTTTGGGCCCACAAAAATGTTGGCTCTATTTTTGTTGATTTTACTAGGGGTGCAACTTAATTCGGTTTAAACCGAGAACCGAACCAAACCGTGTAATTTGGATTGGTTTGGTTCGGTTTAGATTGATATCGGATCGGTTTCGGATTTAAAAAATAGAAAACCGATAAATTCGGTTCGGTTCTCGGTTTAAGTAATATAAAAAACCAAACCAACCCGAAAACCGAATAATATTAATTTAAAATAAAAAAATACAATTTATATTTATATTTTTATTTTCTTACGAAAGCAAACCTAACCTAACAAAACCCTCGTCTCTCTCCCTCTCGTCTCTCTCTCTTTGTAGTCTCTTCGGCCTGAGGCCTGCGACTGCCACCGGCTGCCTCACCTCTCTCTCTCTCGTTCGTTCTCTCTCTCTATCTCTCTCGCTCGCTCGTTCTCTCTCTGTTGTCTCTGCGGCCTGAGGCCTGCGACTGTCATCGGCTGCCTCACCTCTCTCTCTCTCTCTCGCTCGCTCGCTCTCTCTCTGTCGTCTCTGCGGCCTGAGGCCTGCGACTGCCACCGGTTGCCTCACCTCTCTCTCTCGCTCGCTCGCTCTCTCTCTCTCAGGCTGCGACCTGCGACGGTGAGACATGGGGCTGCGTCCTACGACGGGAAGACCTGCGGCTGCGACGGTGCATCCTCCGACGCTGCGATGGTGTGTCCTGCGACGATGCCACCTGATGCTGCAACAGGTTCCCCTTTCTCTCCCTCTCTCTCTTAAGCTGCAAAAGAATCTAAAGAATTTCTGTCTTTCCTTGATAACCCATGGAACCGAACCGAACCAAACCGAAATAAGGTCGGTTTGGATTGGTTCGGTTATAGAATAATTCGGTTCGGTTCTGGTTCTCATATAATGGAACCGATCTTGGTCGGTTCGGTTCTAATTTTACTCTAAACCGAACCAACCCGAACCGAGTTGCACCCCTAGATTTTACACCAAAAATCAAATTGATTGGTAAATTCTAACAATTAACATTTATGTGTCACGTGGCAAACACTGAGACATGGAAAATTTGTGAAAAGCTTTATTGCTTGCTCTTATGAGAGAAAAATTTATAGAGAAATTTTAAAAAATTTATTGCAATATGAAATACTACTTTTCCAAATAAAAGGGATAACGTTTCAAGGAAAGGTAGTATTAGAGCCACCCAATTATTACTAAGGGCACCCTCACACTATAGTCAAATTATTGTCTTACATGAGTTAAAAGTTTTAGAATGAGCTGATTTTTGATGAGTAGATCATCATCATCCAAAATCAGTCTATTCCTAAATTTTAAACCCATATAAGACAAGAAAAAAAAAATTAAATTAAATTAAATTTGGTATGATGTGAGGTGCCCTTAGTAATAATTAGGGTGCCTTTAATACTACTTCAAAGAAAAGGCAAAGCAAACCCTACCATATCTATTCATCATAGGTAAAATGCATAGCATGTGAAAATCTTTTATTTTCACTTAAATAAATTTATCAATAATTAGTTATTAATAATTTTTTTAACATTATTTACTTGAATAATTCATGATTTTGGCTTTGATAATAAACCATTCCCATTTGTAAATGTTTTGCGATGGAGAATTTACTACTATTTGATAGCCATCGAAAATTCTTCGACAAAATCATTTTTGATACTTGACTGACATTTGCAATGATTTCTTATTAAAATAAAACACTAACAATTTTAGTTTATTTAACCTCATCAAAGAAATTTTTTAAAATTATAAAAACACCCTCAATACTTGTTGCATTAAAAAATACCACTATCAAAGGTACAGTACGGATATTGGAATTACAAACTAAGAAAATTACTTAAAGGACCTCGTAGAGGGACTTCTTTCTAAATAATCCCTAAGTTTTCATGGGTAGCTATAGGAGTTTTAGTCAACTTTTTCTTTCTAAATGTTCTTTGAAGACTATTTTCACCTTTTTTGGCATGTGAATTGTCGAAATTACCAATTTTCTCATCTTCTTCACATAGTTAGGTTTTCCAACAACGATTGTCATTATTTTCAACAATCTTCGATTATGAATGACGAATAGATAATGATATTCTCTTAATTTTGAACATCTAGATCTTTTTTTTTTTTCAATGATTTATAAAAAGAAAATTGAAGAACAAAATTGAGATTCAATTTTTTTTTATGATTACATCCTAACTTTTGATTTGCAATCATAATTGATACATTTTTGGGTATTTCGAGGAGATTAACCAAGTATCGAAGTTGAAAAAAATAGAAAAAAAAAATGAAAAATCCAATTGCATTACAACGTCAAGTTCACCACTTTTTATTTAATTACTATCGACATTAATTAAATAAAAAATAGTGAACTCGACACTAAGTTAAAAACTAGTGAACTAGACATTGTAATGCAGTCGAATTTTTCAGTTTTTTTTTTTTTTTTCATTTTTCTAATTTCAAAATTTGTTTAATCTCCTTTAAATACCCAAAAATGTATAAATTATGGTTGCAAATCAAAATTTATGATGTAACCATCAAAAAAATTTGAATATCAAATTCGTTCTTTAATAAAAAGTAGTGAACTCGACACTAAGTTAAAAATTGATGAACTCACCACTTAGTATTTAATTACCATCAAGTTCAATGGTATTTAAATAAAAAGTGGTGAACTTGATGTTGTAATGCAATCAAAATTTTCATTTTTTTTATTTTCGATACTTATTTAATCTCCTTTAAATACCAAAAATGTATAGATTATAATTGCAAATAAAAATTTATGATGTAATCATATAAAAAAATTGAATCTCAAATTTTTTCCTCAATAAAAAGTGGTGAACTCAACAATAAGTTAAAAAGTGGTGAACTCAATACTAAATTAAAAACTGATGAATTCACCACTTAGTGGTAAACTTGACGTTGTAAAGCAATTAAGTTTTTCAATTTTTTCAACTTCGATATTTGGTTAATCTCCTCGAAATATCTAAAAATGTATCTATTATGGTTGCAAATCAAAAGTTACGATGTAATCATAAATAAAAATAATAATAATAAATAAATAATTTGAAGATCAATTTCATTCTTCAATTTTTTTATTATTATAAATCATCGAAATTAAAATTAAAAAAAGGGGATCTAGATATTAAAAATTAAGAGAATATCATTCTCTATTCGTCATTCATGATCAAAGATCATCGAAAATGATGGCAATCCCGTTTGAAAACCTAACTATGTGAAGAAGATGAGAAAAGGGGAATTCTGACATTTCACATGCTAAAAATGGTGAAAATGATCTTTCGGGACCATATAGAAAGAAAAAGTTTGCTAAATGTTATGTTTAGCAAACCTTGAAAACTCAGTAAAAAGAAGTCCCTCTCTGTGAAGGTCCTTTAAATAATTTTCCCTACAAAATATCCATCTTCAAAAGAATTATTCAAATTACAAAAAAAAAAATGCTTTATCACTTGTTACAACTTATAATAACATTCATAAGAATTTATAATATATATATAAAAAAAAAAAAAACCCCATGATGAGGGTTTTTTTTTTTATAATAACTTTGATGAGGTGTATTTTTGGAATTTTGATATGCAAGTAAATGTTTCATTCATGACTCATGAGGGGTATTTTTATGAATTTGTGTGCATATTACTTACCAAGTACCAAGGGCCACTATTATAGTTTAAAATTTTCTTTCATGAAAGATATTTTTGTAATTTCAATGGCAAGTTAATATATCTTTGACGAAGGAAATTTTCACAAATTTACATGCATATTAGTGTAACAAATATTGAGGATATTTTTCTAATTTGATTAATTCTTTGAATAATGGTATTTTGTAATTTTGATATGCACATGTTGGAGTAGAATAATTTTCCAATTTGCAATATTTTTTATGTTTCACATCATTTATTGAAATTTCTTAAGAATTTATATTCTCTACAAATTTCTTGCAATGCAAACATTTGCATTGCATAACCAAGCATCCATAAAATTGATTTTTGATTTTATTTTATTTTTTTGCTCTTGCAAATAATTTGCAGTATACCAAGCCGGGCTTTAGTTTTACTATCATAATCAATAACAATAACAAAGCCTTATTAAATATTTTTGCCCCATTCCATCATGTTTGAAGCGAAGTCTTTTGTTGCTGAAATTGAGTTCATATATGTTTTCACAATGGGTCTTCCTCTTGCTCTTTTAAGACAATCGTCTTAAATATTTTTTCTAATTGGTATTGTAATATGTCTTTGTTGGATATGCCCAAATCATCTCAATTGATTTTCTCTTTATTTATCGTTCATTGGAATCATTCCTCAATTTTCGTGAAATGTTAGTTTTTGATCTTATCTCTTTTAATCCTTCCCCTCGTCCGTCTCAACATCCTAATTTTTGTTACACTCAATTTATTTACATGACTCTGGCTGATCTAATGGTGGTGGTGGTAGTGGTGTTGTTGCTACTAAGTACTACTACGGTCGATTACGATGACTTTTTGAATAAGATGGTGAACAAGGTCGAGATCTTCGATCTCTTATCCTTGTTGTTTCTCGGGAATGAAGAATTTACTATTATAGCCTTTAAAATTGATTGGAACGAAATATAAATTACCAAATGTTCTTCAATATTATCGGTAATATTTACAATGTAAGGTATAAGAAAGACAAATGATTAATGACATTGTTAACAATCTTAATTTGGATGTTAAATTCATGATGGCTGAAAATGATCATCTTTTGTGGTAGAAAATCTTCAGAAATAAATGACAACAAGTCTAAAGAGTTGTGATAATATGACTCGCCAGGTGGCATACTAAATTGGCTCCCTAACATGACAAGTTCAGGTACAGTAGATCTGTATGCCTTGAGATACATGATTGCACTTCCTCATTAAATAAAAATGTATTCCAAGGTGTACAGATCTATGGCTCCCGACCTTGTCACGTAAGGGAGTCGACTGAGTATACCACCTGGAGAGTCATATCATCAGGACTCAAGTCTAAAAGGTGGTCCGAAGAGAAGGGACTCATAAGGCCACTCTTTTTGGGCATTTCCTCAACAAGATCACAAGTCTCCACTATTTGACTCCATTATTTGTAAACACATCTCTGACATTTTTTATCCTCATCACTTCTTTTAGAAGGACCAATAATGGAGAAGGTTGCTAAAAAATAAAGAATTGTTTAAAATGATTTAGAGGATATTTTTAGAACATGGCTTCAAAAATGATTGGGTCCCCAAACTAGGAAGCAAAACACCATGCCAGCATGAAAACACAGCATGTTCAGTCAGAAACTTAACTGAGTTATTTGATTATATATAATTCTACTGTGGAGAACAAAAAGTTTATTTATTTTTTTATCAAATAATAAAGATATTTGTTATAAATAGTATTAAAAATTATTTTTAAATATATATAAAATTAATATACTTTTATTTGACAAGTCTATGTACACCTTTCGATAGTTTTAGATATCTTTTTGGTGGTCCTTGGTTGATTCTCTTACCTTTGTATCACTTGATGGGATCATAAGCATATTGACTTTTCAATCAAGAGATGAGTCGTGTCCTGAAAATTCTGTGAAAGAATCTATAGGATCTAACAAGGTCATATAAAAGTAGCAATTAAGGTATGAAATACATAACAAATGTCATTTAAGGTTTCAACTTTCCTCCTTACAATAAAACAAAAAGAAAAAGGTGATGAACATAATATAAAAAGGACATAAAAAATGTTCCATCATGCTCAACATAGCTTGCATGGCTCATCAGTTAGTAGCAAATACCTACACATCCATTTTTTCCCTTCAATATTAACTATAAAAGGGTATCCTCCTTTGTCTCTCCTAAATTCAGTGAAAAGAACGCCCAAACAGCATAAATAAATCCATGTTACAGATTGAAGTTCAGGTTTGCATTCACTTTGTTGGCTTGAAAAATGTTGTTGGCACTGATTAAAGTGAAGCCGAGAGATCCATGGCACAAGCAACATGAGTTGTAGGTGTTCTAAGGCTCTTCTGAAACATCCTCCGGCAACCCAAAGATGCGGAGGTTCCGGTCCATTGACCCTACTGCCATGTATTTTGCATCTGGGCCAAATTTCACACATGTTGCTTTCCCTACATCCGGCACGGTAAAAAAATTACAAATCAGAGAGAATAAAATAATTCAAGATTACTTGAAAAGTTTGCATGTATAATGATGTACTAGATATGCAAGAAACAAATGGTCACCGTAAAATACCTGTGCCTGACAAATCTGGGAATGTTTTGATGCAATTCCAATCTGACTTTACATTCGCAACTTGGTAAACTCTGCAACAGTACTAAGTGTAAATAATTCTGGGTCGTAAAAAGTGAACCCCAAGAATATTTTGGATAATTAAATGTCACAAAAGGAACAACAGATATCACACGGTTATATGCAATTTTAACAAGTTGCAAAGTGCAAAATCTTCGGGTGAGAAGGCTAATCATATTCTAATCCAATGCAACGTCGCATGGGTTGTGTGTGGTCTGATTTCATGATAGTTTTTCACTATTATACTCATTCCCCTTACACAATTCGATGTCTCTTTTAAGAGTTGGCAATATTGAACTTTTGGGGTAGAGAACTGCCATTTGCTCTTTGTTGGGGTCTATAGAAGGAGTGGAACAATCGGATATCCGTAGGAAAGGAGCAATTGGAACAGCATGAACTAATAATAAGCTTGTTAGATCTACCACTTTTTTGGTGCAAGTTGTTTGATGAGTTCAAGGGGATTTCTTTGAAGATCTATAGTTTAGAGGGATGAGATATGTAAGGTCACTTATTAATACATCTAATGTCTATCAAAGGAAAACACTCCTGGTGCAGTGACTGTTAAAACCGACCAGTAACCTCTGTAACTTAATCGTTTATGTTTTACTGGGTTTGTAGACAGCTGGCTCAAAGGGAAAAATAAAATAAAATAAATATATGAAATGGGCAATCTTATTATACTTACCAATAAAAAGCTGAGTAAATAAAAGCAGGTTACTGAGTTATAAATTAAAGTTTTGGACCCTGAACTATAGCACCGAGCGCAGATTTTACCAACTATTTTTTGTTGTTTTTTATAGGTTTATGTGTGAAAGCCAGGTTCTGTTCATAGATCTATGGTGTTACCACACTGACTTTACCAATTTGGCATGCACATACTATCCTCTTTTATAATTGTGAACGTGGGGTTTTGATCTCAGGTCTGGTATTATCACCAAGAAGTCCTTGTTTTACTTTTGTTTACTAATTCTAAACCAAACTGCCAGTACTCCAGAGATTTTTTGGAAACCCTACCTTACGTCTGAACCTGCAATTGCAAGATAACTTCCACTATGGTCGAATTCCACTGCACACCAAAAGGAAAAAAAAAGTTTAGTTAATTGGCTATTTATTGTATCTTGAAAAACAAGAGAAATGTGGAAACAACAAATTAAACACAAGGTCAAGAATCCACCATCCGTCAAGCTCTCTTAATGTCTTCCAATTCAATTTCTATGCAAAGGATATGCATTCTTTTTATTTTTTTTAATGTGTGGGCATGATTAAGGCAGGAAAAAAATAGATCACCTCAGACCTCTACTCGGGACTGAAAAATTTTAAGTGGGACCGGTGAGATGGTTTACATACCGAAATTTGTTGGTGTGTTTGAGTCATAGGGAGCAAAGGTTCGAAAGTTCCTCAATTTGCGTAGATCCCACAGTTTAACACCATCATGAGCTGCAGTCTGATTCATTTACATATGAAAGGTAAGTACATGCATGACTTGTTCTCTTCAATTACAGTAGTTGGTGTGGAAACGCATACCGCAAGAAAGTAGCCATTTTCGGAGAATGATATGGCAGTAACCGGCCCAATATGTCCATCGAACTTTGCAACATTTGACTGATTTCCAACATCATTACATTAGTATAAAGCACTGAGGAAAATACAAAAGAATGAACGAAATTTTAAACGTGCACAAAGTAAATTTATACCTGACTTTTTACGTCCCAAATTCTAACAAGAGCCTCTGAAGTGCCAGTTCCAAGGATGAGACCATCAGGATGAAAAGCAGCAGATGTATAACCCTCTGCTCCTGAAGCCTCCCCAACCTACAAAGAATACAACCAATTAACTCACAGAAACACACTCACAGGGGAGGGAAGGAGGAAGGGTTTACCTGGGTGAGGCACAACCCAGACAAAAGATCATACAAGCACCATGTGTTATCAAGTGAAGCGGTCACAAAGTAGCTGTTGGTAGCATGGATCGTAACAGCTTGCACCTAGCAGAGATTTTATTGTCAAATAAAATTAAGGAATTTTTTTTTTTTGGAATATTGAACAGTAACATATGGTATTGAAAGTCGATGGAATGAATAGTGAAATGGGTTAAATTATATAGATGGAGCTCAATTATACATAATACTAGGTAAAAGGCTATTAATTTCAGAAAAGATGAGATACAGTTTACATATGTGATACTTTGAAACTAATAGGAGAGCATTTGGCATCATTACAAGTCAGTATACTTGTGGGCAGCAATTTACTCATCTTCTGAAGGGTTATAAATCAAGAAAGCAGACTGAAAGTTATGAATTAAACATGGTTAAAAGAACTAACGCCGGCGTTCATGTTGAATTTTGCAACACTAGCAATTTGTAGGAAACAGTTCAAGGAACATTGTTTTTTTTTTTTTTTGATACGTAAAATTTTATTTCAAAATAGAGAAAGAGAATGTACAGAAAGCGGTCAAAGTGACCACCCTAAGAAAAACAAAAAGGAACTAACTAGAGCACACAGACTCCCACCTAAAAACAAACTCTTTGAGAGAAAAAAACCTTAAAAAAAGTTTACTCAAAAAATAAACAATAACAATCCTAAAATGCTTGAAATGAGCTCCTGAGAAGAGGATTCCACTACTTGAAAAACTCTCCTATCCTCTCCAACCAGGTTCCCCCATCACACTGCAAATGGAAGTAATCTCTACAACATCTGCTTCCTTTCAGAGAAGCAGGAAAGATCCCAACCTTTAAAAAGACATGGTAGTGTTTTTGGGACATCCCAACTATAGTCAAAGAGAGCCAAGAAATGAGACCAAAGAAAAAAGGGGAACAAGCATAGCATCATCTGAAAATAGATACAATAATGGAAAAAAGGGCAAACTTGGGGTCAATCCCTAGTGTAACTGGAACCTCTCATCGCACCACCAATTATTCACATATTATTTACAGCTCTAGTACAAATGACTTTAATAATGTCAACATACTAGCTTGCAATACCTATTTCACTAATATTGGCCAAATTAACTCTTAGGGACCTAACATCATGCAATCTGTCAAATTCAATAAAGACTACTCATAGATTCTTCCTCTTTCTCAAAATTTCTCCATCAATTGTCTACCTTAAACAAGATACACTCGATAATTGATCATTTGATCTCCCAAGCATGAAGCCAACTTGTTTTTTGTTTTTTTAAACCTTTGATCGGTATAGGGTTAGTGGTTAGCAAATGAAGTTGGGTTCAATGGGGTTTGAACCCAGGACGTGGGAACAACACTCCACACATCTTACTACTTACCTAAGTTTGCACTTCATGAAGCCAACTTGTTACCTAGGGCAGTGCAATTGTTTATAAGCTTTCTAACCTTTACTTCCTCATTATAGTGACTCATATGTTCAATGGCCACAATAATATGTATAATTTTGTACATCTCCCTCATTTTCATAAACAAGTACCGTCGTACCTCTACTCCATTCATCTAGCTTTTTCTTAGTTTCCAAAATTGCATTAAACAGTTTAATTAACCAAGATAATCCACTGTTTCTCTCGTGCATTTCCAAACATATAATGTATCAGCTCCCACTTGTTGAGCAACACAGTTGACAGGCTAGCGAATCAATATTAACTATCAGGAACATAAGAATGATGTGGGGCCCAAATGGAGCAGACGTGAACATGAAAATATCAGCATACCTGCAACGATGGACCCCTTTTGTATCCCAGATTTGTAACTGTGTCAACACCACTTTATATAAGGTGAACACCTGACTACATCTGGTATCAATACTTAGATTTAATAAAATGCTCAATAAACAACATTTTTAGAATTATACTGGGAGAAGATGGAGTAAAGTAATTCGACGCCAAAATTTGAAAGACCAAATATGCCCCCACATTCACATTTAACCTTACTATTATCAAGGTCGGTTTAGTCAAAACAAATAAAATTATAATCCCACGACCCTACAACCACGTTAGTCTTCAAAAATTACAAAAATACCTTTTTATTATGTTATGTTTTAAATCACATTAGTTAGTATTTTAAATTACAAAAAGACCCCTACAATATAAAATTACAATCTCAAGACCCCTATAACCAAGTTAGCTAGTTTTCTAAAATTATAAGTTTATTATGTTATCTTCAAAATTGCCTAAGTTAATGTTTTAAATTACAAAAAGTCCTTACAATATAATAAATGAAAAAAATATGACATAAAATAAGATTATCCATTTGAAAATTTTAAAATAACTTTTTCAAATAATTGCAAAAAAATTAATCAAAAAAGAATTAAATGATAAATAACCTGAACTAAAAACTGATTTCCCAGCCTTGATAGGGACCATGCTCAAGAAACCAAGACAATATGATGTAGGACATCTACAATACCTATTAAGAGTCTTGAATAATATCTAATTCTAGTATGATTTGTTTTTATTTTCTAGTTCTAGTAAGATTTCTATTTTCTAATTCTAGTAAGATTTTTATTCATAGTTACTTTAAAAGTAATATTCCTTGTTAGTTTCTAATTTGTTTTCAAATTTCTATTCTATTTAAATTCGTTTTTATTCTTTAGGCTATAATTCGAAGTGCTTAGAAATGTCTAAACTGAGTTATAATAGGTTTAGAAATTTGTTATTATGTTCTAAATAGATTAGGAAAGTTACATTTTAGTATTTTTGAATGTTTCTAAGTTATTAAAAAGAAATTATCTATATAAGGAACTTCAAAAAGGAAATTCAATGAATTAAAATCATATCAATTCAATTATCTTTTCTATCTTAGTTACTTTCAAGTTCTTTGCTTTATTTTCTTCCAACCTATTGCTTATTTATCAATTGAATCTATTGATTCACATGCTTCTGCTACGTCACAATATCATCAAGGGAAAGGGTAAGACGGGAAACCTTAAACTAAAGCTGAATATTGGATGTGTGGAGAAACATGTATCCTCCACCTCACATCATCAGCAAAATCCTAGAATATTACAATTGAAAATAATAATAAAATTAAAAGACAAACAAAAAAAAAAGGTTCGAATAGTGTTTCAATCCATCGGATCAAAACAAAAACGAATTCGAGAAGAGAAAATAGAATCCCCTTGACAGATGATTGACTACATGGATTCATATAGCTGGTCTCAATAAGCATTCGATCACTACATGAATATATATCGTCTTCACAATGTATATATGCATCCCGACACTACTAAATCAGCACTCCTTTCTCCTACAGAGAATCAAGCAAACTTGCACAAAAACAAACCTGCAGAGGCTGTTATTAGGGGTTTCAGGTGCCAGCTTTAAGATTTCAGAAATGATCAATCGATCGATCAACCAATCCAGCCATTATCCAGGTGCCAACATTAAGGATTTCAGGTTACACTTTTATAGCCATTATCCTACAGTTATTTCACTACTGCAGCTCAATTTTTTCCTCTTTAATCGATAATTATAACAAATAAACGCTAAATTGACATTAAAATTCCATTTTTGGGGGTAAAAACAAAAAGAACTCCTAATTTCAACCAACAAAGCAGTCAATTTATCAAACTCTCCTAAACTTTGAAAGGCTAAGAATATCCAATCATGTTAAGAATTGCAAACGTGGAGCCCGGTGTCTAATGTTGTTACCTCATATTTGTACTGGACACTAACAGACGTGTCTTTGCCCACATAACATTGGTAGTAAACGAGTTTTGGGTCCAAATTGTTTGAAAATTGTGTCGACCAAGGTATGGATTAATTTTAACAAGAGTAGATCAATGCTTCATTAGTCAAAAGTTAAATTAATAAATATGATCAGCTATAACTAATTGAATATATTGCATTCAACAACTGCCAATCTATATGTCCTGCAACATGTCCAACAGACCAGCGCCACATGATACGCATCATTGTGTCACAACTGTTCACTTTGATAAAACAAGGTAAACTAATAAAACCATAAATTTGCCAAAAAAGCTAGAATGAGATGTATAGGGAACCACAATCAAAACAGTGTCAATCTGCAACAATGCATCTATTTGCTTGAGTTTGTCAAGAGTAACAAAATTCTAATTTTAGATTACTTGGAAAGAACCACCATCAAAGTTGTTAACATGGTACACTTAAAAACCAACTACATGACAATATAGGTACCTAACAATTAACAGATCACAACAATTAAGGTCTAAGAAATTAGGTTAACCTCGGCAGTATGATCCTTCAAAATGTGCCGACAATTGAAGTTCCCATCTTCATACCCTTGCCACAAGCGAACAGTCTGAAAGAGTACATAATTAAATCAAATATGGATAACAGGGTGAAGAAACAAACCAACTATAGATTGCTCCAAAGACTCTTAAAAAACAAAACAAAATAAAAAAAACATGAAAATACCTTGTACAGATTAACATAGAAAATATAAACACAACATTCTAATACAATGTTGGAGGAGTTGTAATCGACACAGAACTCTAATACAATGTTGGAGGAGTTGTAATATGACAGTTAGCATACACTCATAGCACGAGTTTTATCTGAGAGTATTCATGAAGTCATGAAAGATAAATGTAAAAGCAACTACATGTGTCTGGCTACTGCAGTTACACATTTAAATAAACATGCTCTCTCTAACAAACATATTCAGATAACTATCAGAATAGAACCTTTGAAATAACAACCTAGCAACTCCATCCACCTCCCAGTCATTAAGACCCCTACGGAATCCTAGCTTCCATGAGTTTCCATTTTCAGAGCTTAAAGATTTTTATTCGAGTTCGATAACAATAATACAAAGATAATTGTCCATTATAAAAATACCATACATGACATTTTTGTCCAATCCATGCTATCAACCAGAAATTGCTCATTTTCAATAGCATATTAGATTTACTATTAAAAAATTATTCATACTCATGTTCATCATCATCAAAGCCTTATCCTAAAATGTTATTTATACTCATTTTCCAATACAATTTGTATATATTTGTTTAGTTTTATAACATCATATACATGTAATTAACCGTTTAATGTTCAATAATAACTAGCAGTTATATGACATGTAACACTCAGTTTTGTGTCTTATTTATTTGTTCATTTAGCGCAAATTATTTGTCAGCCCAAGGCTATTTTTTTTATTATTTTTTATCATAAAGATACTTTTATTAATAAGAAAAAGGAAAGGGGGGTTAAGGGGACCAACCCAAGAAAACTAGTAGATAAACAAAAAAGAAGATAAGGAAAAAACCCAAACAAAGCTAACCCATTGACAAACATGAAGACAGTGTCCCAGTTGGGAGAGCGATGAGGTCATCCTTTGATATAGTATTTTTTTTATGTAAGTGTCATTTGATATAGTCTTCCGAGGATATTTGCAAAATGAAAACAGAATTTCATAAATGCATCTGTTTCAAGGTTGGAGAGGAAATCAAGTGCAATTTTTAGAGGGTATCTGGTGCAATGACAACCCTCTTAAGAAGAAATTTTTGATTGTATTTTCAATGTCCTCCATGAAAGGTTTTATGTGTTCAACTTTATGGTCCAAGCAAGGAAGCTATCGACAGATTTGGGGTTTAGGAGTTTTCAAATATTGGGAGATCCAAGATGTCGCTAACCTTATCAATCTTATCTTCATCGGCCTTACCTCAATTTGTATAGAGGAAAGAAGGGTGTGGGACTTTTGATGAGGACGTCATAGCCATTAGTTAGGTTAAGGATGGTTTTTAGGTTATTTTCCATGTGTTGGGTTAATTTTCCAGATTTTAGTTGTTGAACTTATTAATGAGCGTATTCTTATGTTTTCTTTTATTTACTAGTGGACCAAGGCCTTGTTTTTTTAATAATTATGTGGACCAGCCACCCAAGTGATGTGGGTCCGCATGGGGGATCATACATCCCACTAATAATTGCTGTAATTCTAAGGTTAGTTTAGGTATCTGATTTTCTAATTGTTTTACTGTTTCTTATTAGTATAAAAAGATTTTATACTGTAAATTTTCAGCTTCTAGAATAAAAATTTACAGGTTTCTCTTATATCCAGTGATTGGGTGGTGGTGATGCCAAACCTCCTAGGTGTGATTCCAAGGTGCGTGTTGTATTTCCATAGTGTGATTCCAAGTAACTAACATAAATCTATCTTCTCCTGTCTCGTCATCTACTCCATCTTTCTTTCATCTTTCCCTTTTGATTTTCTGTTTTCTACAAAACGCAGCCATAAAAAACGCAGTCAAACCTTGATATCTCCCAAAACCCCGTTATTTTTTTATTGAACCTCCCCTAAAAACCTACTGCCATTAATACCAGGGCAGCACCCTTTGTGCTGGTCTATCACCCATCTCTAAAACCTTCCATTACCCCTACAAACCATGCTGAAGCTGATCCAGCACATCTAAATCTTACCTCAAGCCCTTTCATATACCTTCATACCTGTTACCCCTGCAATACAGCCCAAACAAACCTATCCCTTCTGCTGTCCAGCCAAATTACATCCCTCCATAACCCCTCCTACATCTATTCCAGCCCTCAATTGTGTTCTTGCATCTCATTCCAGCCACCCTCCCAACACCCCCAATTGTTACCTACGCTATAAACCCTAGCTTCATCCCCTCTAGTAACCTAATTGAACCTATCCATTATCCTTAAAATCCAACAAAACCCTCCTAGACCTTATAATGCGGAACGCAACTGATGATGAGAATTACCATAATTTTAGTTTGCCAGTGGCGAAATCTTCCCAATCGAGGAGAATTGATGGGGACACCAGATCTTGAAGAGTAGATTTTAGCTTTATTTTAGATTTCTGTTTTAGGATTTGAAAATTAGGAGAGAGAACGTTCCGAAAATTAAGTATTTTAGTTTTATTAGGACTCTTGGTTGATTTTCTTTATACATAGATTGTATTAGGGTTTATTTACAGAGAATGAATGGAATAAACATGAAGTTTCTGTTTTCTTTTGAATGTTGGTGCATTCAACATGGTTAATGCCATAAAATCATTGTGATGATTTCAAGGTAAATATCATTTTTTCTTTCTTTAATTTTCTTCTTATCCTCTATCTCTTCTTCAATTCATCTTTTCTATTTTATTATTTATTATTATTTGTGAGAGATCAAGAAACCGTTAATCCTTTCAAGAACCCAACCCATAAATTTTATTTTCTTGATTTTTTTTTTCGAGAAATCTTGAATTCTTGATTCTTGATTCCTTGAAGTCTTGGATGCTTGAAACCCCATTCTTAATTCTTGAATCTTGAAATCCCTTTCTTGAATCTTGATTCTTGAAACCTATAAACCTTAACCTTTAATCACTTCCCTACCCTACAAACCTTTAACCATTTTATCTATCCTACCATAATTGAAATAAAATTTTCATCTTACCTTTTGGGTTTACCCCATCTTAACTCCAATCATAAACCCAATCTCAAATCTTTAATCCTTACCCAAACCTAAACCAAATCTACCCTATACCCAAATACCCTAAATCCCCTATTTTTCTTAAATCAAATTCCATTTTCTTATCTCTCCTCACCGTCCTGCATCACCTTACTTCAGGTTCACATGAAAATGCTATATTGAAAATTGCTGAAATTTAATGAGTATTCTTATTTATGCATACATTCAATTCCCCTAACATTATCATAACTTGGATTGACTTTTGAACCTAAACCTATCCTGAAATCCTTAATTGGATCAAGGGAATTTAAAATGATTATTGAATTAAACCCTAAGCTAAAGAAAAGCTAGTCTTTCATTGGCATTCCGCCCTTCAAACACTTGAAAGTCTAATATTGTGTGATTTTTTTCATAAAAGTAAAAAAATTTATTAAAAAAAACAGGATGAGGGTCCCTGGGATAAAAACTTATCAAAAGAGGAAAACAAGAAAACAAGAAACCACAAAAGATAGCGCTAATCTCCCAAATTACAAATGAGATCCCAACGAACAACAAAGTCTTCAAAAAATAGCCCCTTAAACTCTTTAAAAGTCTTTCCCCCCAAAAAAAAAGCAACCCCAACACATTAATCTTGAGATCATCACAAGATAACTCCTTATCTTCAAAAATTTGATGATTCCCCTCCTTCAATGAACCCCAACAAATGACAAAGGGCAATAGGCTCCATAGGATTCGCTTTGAATGTCGAAAAGAGAAACCCTAAAACAGCTACACATCAAAAAGCTCCCGGATTGTTCACGGTAAGCATCCTTCCAAACCAAATAGACCAAGGTAATGAAACCACAACCGATTCGCCAACCCACAATGCATAAGGAGATGATCAACCGTCTCTTCTACACAAGGCACAACAGTTCGGCATTTGAAGGTCTCCTATGATAAGTTGATCCGAAGTGGTTAGCTCCCAAAGATGCTTGCCATGAGAAAATTGAAATTTTAGAAGGAACCTTTGTACCCCAAATCATAGTAGCTGGGAAGAGAGATCGAAATTGGTAAATCAGCCATATACATCGACCGGATGGAAAAAACCCCTTCACTTGTACCATTCCATAGTCTACAATTGTTGATCTCACCAAGAGTTGTACCCGCATGAACTTACTCCAAGAGACGCTCCACACTACTCACTTCCCAATTATTAAAGTATCTCTTAAAACTAAAGTCCCACGATCTTTCCAAACCATTACCTACCAAGAAATTTTCAGTAGACATTCCCTTTTTGCCCGACACCTCTAAAAAAGATTCGGCAAAAATTTCTTCAACAGGATATCTCCACACCATCTATTTTCCCAAAAACATAGCCACCAAAGTCTCCGACTTTTTCAAAAAGTCGTGTTTAAATCGTTATTTTAAAGATTGGTGATTAAATCCCGACTTTTTGAAAGAAATTGCGACTTAAACAAAAAAATTGATTTAATCGTCACTTTATAAAAGGATTTTTTCAAAGACCATTTATTCTTGTAGTTTAAAATAGGATTTGATGATATAAATGATAACACCAACTAGTAGAAAAAAAAAAATACATTGTCTTAACACTATTTTGATTTTCTCTCGATTTTTCCCAAATTTTTTGTTTTTATTTATTTTTCCCTTACCAACTTATTCCCAAACCCCAACTTGGTGACTATGCCCAAAAGCAAACCCTATTTTCCCTCCTCACCTGGAACTTAACTTTCTTATAGAATGAAGGAAAACGACGTAAAATGCATTTTTTCAAACCCCACACCCATATGCCCCTTTCGCTTCTTTTTTTCCCAACTCGAACTTGTTAGCCACCACCTCTCTCCACAAGCTTCCCTCTTCCTTACCAACTCTCCACAACCATTTAAACAATAATGTGGAATTCATCATAGCAAAACTTCAAAACCCCAAACCCCCTCTGACTTTTGGCAAACACATCTTGCTCCAACTCACCATATGATACTTTCAATTATTATCCTTGTCATGCCAAAAAAAACCCCTACACATTTTATTCATCTTAACCTCCACACTACGTGAGGCAGAGAAAAGAGACAAGTAGTTAGGGATGCTAGGAAGTGTGCACTTGATTAGAGTCAATTTCCCTCCTTTAGATAAATACCTCGCTTTCCAAGTGCTCAGGCCTCCTAAGCATCATCTCCAAAACTAGATCCCAAATCTCCTTGCTTCTAAAATTTGCACCAAGTGGTAAACCGAGATGAGTGTAGGCAAATACCCCACCTTAAAACCAACTAACACCGCCATCACATCACCCATATGCGTAACATTAACCCCCATCACCATACTCTTATTTAGGTTAACAAGAATGTCAGATATTTCCTCAAAACTCTCAAGAATGCTACTAAGGAATCTCAATTGTGATGCCGAAAAATCTAGGACAATGAGAGTGTCATCCGTGAATTGAAGGTGAGTTATGAGATGCCCTTGATTTCAAGATCATTCTCCTAAGATGATAATAGATCCTTTTGAATGTCACATATACAGTGATAACGAATCCCCTTGCCTTAAGCCTCTAGAACTCTTGAAATACCCTTCGGGAGACCCATTCACCAAAATAAAAAATGAAGAAATAACACATTTCATCACCCAATTAATCCATAAAATGCCAAAACCCATGCTACGACGAATATACTCAAGGAAAGACCAATTAACACGGTCTTAGGCTTCTTCAAGATCGATCTTACAAACAAGACCTGCTTCATTTAGTTTTCTTCTTGGATCAATGTACTCGTTCGCAATAAAGACCCCATCCAAGATTTGACGATTGCTATAAAAGCCCCTTGAAACGGCCCAATAACACAATGCAAGACCTGTAATCTCATTGCCAACATTTTCGATAAAATCTTATAAACCGACCCAAGTAAGCCAATCGGACAAAAGTCAGAAATGTCTATTGCCTTTCCTTCTTCAGTATCAAAGCCACAAAAGCACAATTCGAACCATGATCAAAGAACCTTCTCTAAAGAAATCTTCCACAAGCACTAAAAGATCCTCCATAATGATATCCCAACAACACTTGGAGAAAGCCATAGAAAGACCATCTGGTCCTGATGCCTTGTCATCCGCCATAACCTAATAGAGGAAGACACCTCTTCCTCATCAAAAGGTTGCTCTAACCAAGCTTGTTGGTCCTCTGAGATGCACTTGAAACGTAGATTATTAAGCAAGAATTCACAACCTCTCCAAAATGTCTCATCCGTGAAGAAATTCAGGAGCCCCCAACATTTCGAAAGAAAAATGAATGACCTTGAAGTCTCCACACACACCCCAAGGCATCTCCCAATGGAAACTAACATCCTCCAGTTCTTCCCAAAACTGAAGCCTATCTCCGTAATGTGATGGACCATAAACCCCCGTAAAGACCTACCAAAAATATCCCCTGCTAGCCTGCATAAAACAGAAATAGAAAATGCACCGACCAAGTCTTCCTCCACCTCAATGTACTTCTAGTTCCACATAACTAAAATAACTCCAGTTGTGCCAATGGAGGGAAGAAAACTCCACCCCTTTTCTCTAATACCCCATAACTCTCTAATAGTCACATCATTCACCACTTCCAATTTAGACTCCTATAATACCACCAACTATGGTGCTTCAATTCGTAACATAGCCTTAATAATTGTTCTCTTTGATCTATTATTAAGACCGTGGACATTTCAAGAGAGGATTTTAGGATGCATTGTTCACCACTGACTTTCGCCCCTTCCTCCTCGAATAGGTGGATTTTAGAGGGCATTCCTCCAAATCCATGTGTAGTTCTTGGACCTCCATATTCCATCTGGCCTTCTTTCTATCTTGATTCTCGCTTAGTGAGTGGCCCACCTTCCGAGGACAGATGGGCTAGGTTGGTAGCAGGATACGGGCTTAGCTCAATTCGATTATAGAGGGGAAGTGGGTTCTCCTTTTAGCCTTATCAGGAATAGCCAGGAAGCTGCTCAATCTATGGGGCATGCCGACTATGCTTGTAATGAGCAGGGTCCATTCCTCTCAGTGGGAGGGGAATGAATGAAGCTACTTCCTATCTCATGGCAACGATTGGTGGATGGCGGTGGCTCATCATGCATCAATCTAAGAAAGGAGGTAGGGGCTGCTACTCGACTCTATGAATTCTTTTAGCTGGGATGGGAACTTCTCTACCAAACATAGATAGGATTGGCACCCAACAAAATCGACCTTAGCTAGTTCTACCACAATAGTACTCGAAGACTCTGCATTCCTATCAAAAGTGCTCTCCCCAGACCTCATCAAGGATCTATCCGCATTCTGGACTGTTGCTGGAAAAATGGGCTATAAACAAGATCCAAAAGAGGAGACCTCCAAACGAATCTCAATACTCATGGAATTTGACTAGTCCATAGAATATTGAAATAACAGGTACGTAGGTCAAGGAACTAGAGGAAGCTACCGATAAAAAAAATATAAAAGAAAGGAAGCTGACAAACTAACTCCCATGGCCTTCTTAGTCCACCCCCAAGTAGAGAAAAACAAGTCTCCAAACTTCTTACGTTGCCCACACACTTGCTCTCCATATCAAGAGACTCATACCTAAAGCGAATACTCACTATTACAAACGACTCCCAAAATTGAATAGTACCCCTTCTAAAAATGAAGCTGAAGAATAAAAAGGCTTGTTGATAGAAAAAGTGGATAGTAGTCGAATGAGGTAAACAACACGGCTACCTTCGAGATTCTCTATTTCGCTAGCGTGTGGACCAAAGAAGGCTAACTCCTGTTGAAAGGAGTGGCTCAAGTCACTAACTGGAACCTAATCCTCATACTTAAAACGCAATAGGTCCAAACCTTCTACTAGTTTGAGCCCGGCCCCAGAAAGCTCACGCCCTTCCTCTAATATTTCATAAACTATGTCCAACCCGTTAGAGTGTAGAAACCCATTAGTACCATCCATAGCAGGCACAACTCCCAAATCCAACCCAAATTTATCGTTAGAGCCCACAATCAATAACTTAGCACTCGTTCAGTTGACATCGCCTACTAACTCTAAATCGCCCATAGAAACCAATGAGTTAGGAACTACCGATTTCGATTCCGATCCCACATTTGATCCAGATGTCACCTCCCCCCGCAACTTCTGAATACACATAACCCACATTAGCTGAATTCGATACCTCCACAGCTCGAATAGGACAATAGTCCATGTGGTCATCGCGATGACACTCAGGCAGCTCAACCACACTTTCCTCGTGATTTGCAACACGAAAGCCCCCACCCGTCAGAAATTTGAAATTTGAACCACCATTTGAAATACCCATGTTATTTGATGTCCCCAAGACCTGGTTAGCTACCATCAAGTCTCCGTCACCATAGGCCCTTTGCACCATATTTTCCGATAATCCAAATTCTCCCACATAAATCTTGAACTTCTTGAACTTCTTGAACACCCTGATGTTTAAAAACAGAAGTCACATCAATTTCCAATCCTATTCTATAATCGAAACCATTAAGGAGAATTTCAATCCCCTCTGGTATCCTCCATCTGCTAGCCTTCACTCATAACCTAGCTATAGACAAGTTCTAAAGCTTCAGCGATCGAGAGTCCACCTCCAACAGACTCCCTAAATGATTCTCGATTTTTATGAATGCAGAGTCTACCCACATGAAAAGGTAACCCATAGACCTTGACCCATGTGTCCTCACTGAACCAAGACTCCTCCAACCTATTGATTCTTGCAAACCATTGATGAAAGATGATAGTGAAATCATCCACAGCCATCTGTTTGAGTTTGCACAACATAGTCCAATCCTCCACACACGCCAACACCAGAGCGCATTTGTTTGACATCCAGGGATACCATCTCGCCTTCCTGAGTTCCTTTAGCCTAGGGGTGACAACCTTGCAAATGTTATTCCATTTTTCATCTGGGAAATCAGCTTCATAGATCACCACCCATTTCCACATCCCAATTTTTTTGTCAACTGATTCATTGTTATATGAGTTTTCTTCCAGATCTCCAATCTCTTCCCCCGATTGATTAATAGGATTCCTAGCAGTCAGCGTCTCTGCCATCTTCCCTTCTGGTTCAGCCGCTGCCTTTAATGCCAACCTCAGCTCTCACCAGCCATCTTGATCCTTCTAGTATGAACAAAGGTCTGACCCATCCTCTAGGTGTACCTAAGAACCTAATCTAATTGCCTACTAGATTTTCTACTATTATATGATTGAATGAGATTCAAATTTACGCTTTTAGTTACTCTTACTGATTTATTCATGCTCTCAGACCCGTCATTTAGATTAAGCATTACTTTCCAACATCAGCTTGTAGTTGGGATGGTAATTGTCTGTCAAATCATTTCTGCACTTGATTCTATTGATGATTTTGATATTCTTGTGTCAACAACCGAGGTTCGTAAATTCCATCCAAAGTCAGCTTTTTGGTCTACACTGCAGCTTTAGATAATTGCACATCATATCAAAGCTAGGAGAATGATTTTCTGTTCCCTTTGCAAATCAAGTTATAAATTTTTCAACCACCTCTAAATTCATTGTGATTTCACTCATGAGGTGCGGTCCTATTTTCTATCTTTTTTCAAACCTTGTGGTACTTTTCCAGCTCAAGGTGTAATTTGTTTCATGGTTGGCAGATCAAGGCCTTCGCTGTCGGAGATATGATTATTAGAAAACTTATTCCTTTTGCCATAGCTTCTAGAATAAAAAGAATTGTAGGAGTTTTGAAGGGAAGAAGTACTATCTTCCTGAGGTTATTATTAGTGTTAATGGCTTTCTGTTTTTATGCAAGTTATTCTTTTAGTTTATGTGTATTTTTGAGGATCTGTAGTTTAGATGGGACGGACCATAGGAGTCAATTTAGTTTTGTTTTGCTTTCTTGCATTGGAGGTCCTCTCATCCTCCTTTATTCTTTCAATAAATTTCTTAATATGTCAACCCCCCCCCCCCCACACACCAAAATAAAAAATTTGTTCAACTGTACTAGTGTGCCCTCGGCTTATCAGTGTTTATTGGTATGTATCAATGTGAAAGTGTGATATATTTAATACAAATGGTTGTAAGATTCATTTTATAATGTAAAACATCTTCTTAAACAATATTTATCACTAAATATTGGTTTGGATTTATGTTTTGAAAAATTCCCAATGTTCCATATCATCTCCATAAAGGCTCTGGTTTCTTCCTGACCAAATCATCCCCTCAAAATAGAACTTTGAACCTTGGATGTGAGTAATGGCTTAAAAGTACTTTTAACCCACTTTTTTAATATATTTTTTTACCTATAAAAAAAATGAGTGTACTTTTGATCCATATTACAAGCATATAGGTTACTTAGAGAGAGTTGAATGATACCACTTCACTCAACTCAAAGTTAAAATAAAAATAAATAAATAAATAAATAAACCTTGTGTATATAAATTGCAAAATCATCCAAAAGATCAAAGAATCTCTTTTATGATGCAGTTGAAGACATCTAATTCAGTTTCCCATGAAGAGAGGGAGGCGAAGAGACTGGATAGTGGTAGCACATGAATCATAAATGCTAATATGTGGAAATTTACAAATGCCATCATAATTCATCAAAGTCAGTCCCAAAAATTTAGAGCCAGCAGAATGAATCATGTTCAACCCTTCAATTCTGTCTGAGGTCATGTCATGCCTTTAGCATAAACAGAATCATTTCCAAATGTGAAAAAGACTTACCTTATCCGCTGAACCAGTCACAAATAACTCATCCCGAGGTACAAATTTGACACTGGTAACCTAAAGAGAGATGAGAACATGAAGCCCCATTAGCTTAAGATTCAAATTACACAACACAACTCCAGCTACAAAAAACAAATAAGAAACAAGACAAGACCTTCTTAGAGTGGCCACTGAGAGTAGATAAGATCTGCCCAGATGTTCGATCAAATAGAACAGCATTTGTGTCAACCCCTCCAGTTGCAATGATATCCTGTCAGTCAAAAACAAGTTAACTTTGATGATCAAAAGTATGAAATAAACATGCAAGCTAAAGTCAATAGTTTGAATACTGCAGTCTGTCGTCAATACTAAGGCTCCAAAAGAAGGGCTTAATGAAACTAAATTGATTTGATAACAAATCATAAACTACAATCCATGGGAGACCCTTTGTTTTTTTGGTGTAAGGTAGATATTGCTTTCAAAGGGGTCTTCTTGGAGGATTTTGTATTTAATTGGAAGACCCTTTGTTCCTGTAAGCTTTTTGTTTCGTTTTGTTTTGTTTTGTTTTTGTAATTGTGGTCGGTCATCTCGACCACCTTTCTTAATACATTTCTGGTTTACCAGTAAATAAACTACAATCCATGGATCTAATATGCTAGGGACACACCTTTTTGATACATATATATATATAAGGAAGTGCATATAAAAACAGATACACATACAGATTCATGAACATGTATTAAAGAACAGTGAATGTCATAATATTGTACCTTTGTTGGATGGATATCGGCAGATAAAATGCCTGGCTTGCTAGTCTTGTGAAGGGGATGGCTAGAGAGCTGAGTGTACCTCTCTAGGTCATCAATGGAAGCCAACGTTGGAGAGATCTACAAATGGACAAAAAAAGTATGCAATCATGATCATCAAAGAACACCTGAACTTCATTAGGGGTCTTTCTTCTGAAATATAAATGAATCAAAGAGGATAACAAAAAAAGGTGAAAAACTCTTCTTTTTTTCTTTTTTTTTTTAAAGCAAGATTTTCTGAATAATAACAACCGGATTGGAGTAGCTTACCTGCCGCTTTTTCCTCTGTTGTGAAAGAGTAGCATTACAGTCTGTGAGCTCCGCAATGATCTCAGATGAAATACCCGGTCGAATTTTCTTCCCACCAGGACCCAAGTCTTCATCCTCAGCCACTGAAAAAAATTAAGTATAGACCAAACAATAAGATACAAATGAATTTTGATGCATAATATAAAACCATTCAACTTAAACATTCGCAAAGCAAGAACCTCTTTTCCCATTACTAAGCACTGGAGCATTTGCTGTAGCAGCAGTTGATGCTGACATGGGAATCTGTCTTTCTATCTGAGCCAATAATGCCCTAGCTTCATCCCTTTCTTTTTTCAATCTTGCTATAACACGGCAAGCAGCATCATGCTGTCAATACATGAATCGATTTATTAGTAATGCCAATATTTAGTTGGTAACACACTGAAATATTTACTGGTAGAAATAAATAGAAAATAAATCAACGGACTGAACAAAACTATATTTTGAACGTGTCTAACCAAGAAATTGCAGGGCATCACAATCTCAGAATGACCTTTATTTATTTCTGTGTTTTCAAACTCATGACATGCCCCTTCACTTGGGTTTTCTGTGAGAGACTAATGCAAATGACCTAAATGTGCTCATCTTCAACTTCTACTCTAGAGAACCTCTTGATTTTATCCGCAAAACTAGTCATCTTCAACCTAAGGGTAAGGTTTATTACCCTTTTTTTCAATAAGTGAAATCCTTATCACAAATTATGTCTTTCTGAAATCAAATAAAAATTCAACCTTAAGATTCTATCTTCTTCAACCTTCACAAGAACAATGTACGATTTTCATAGAAGTACATGACGGATTTTGGGGTAGAAAAACCAAGGGTTTCTATAAGACATTGGAGAAGATGAGGTTAAGATGAGATTGAATAGGCAAAAATTAGTTTACCCTAGTCTAGAGAGTTACAACTTGAAGATGAAAGATGTTTAGGGTGAAATCTTCACCTTAAGAATCAAGGGGGTTCTACAAGACACTAAAGATGATGGGCATTCTACCTCCTCCAACCTTCAAACCTCAAGAACTCATGGGATGGGTTTTGGGTAGAAAAATCAAGGATTTACACTAAACATTGAAGACAATGAATAGGCTATCTCCTTCAATCTTCAGACGTCAAGAACGAGATACTGTTTTGGAGAAGGTAAAAGATGGGTTTTAGGATAGAAAAATCAAGGCTTCTCTACAGTTTATTGAAGATGATGGATTAAAGATGAGGTTGAATAGGTTAAACATAGTTTACCCTTCAAGTTAGCAACTTGAGGATGGCATATTTTCTGGGGTATTGGAGATAAGGGGCATTTACGTCAGTTTATACTAATCTCTAGAAACCTAGGTCAAGGGGGCTCTTTTTTTTTTTTCCTTTTTTTACTGGTCATTGATTTAAGAATGATTTGGAATGCTGATTGAATATTTAGTCTTTAGATGGGATTCTATAGTGTGTAAAATGTAGTTGGGCTACTTTGGTTTTGCTTTTCAGTCAATGTAGTATTTCCCTTTGCTTTGTCATCTTGACAACCAGAACTCTTTGTATTATCTTCTAATTTTTAATATGATATGTTACTTAACAAAAGAAAGAATGCCATAAGCAGTTCATCAATGTGATTAACAAGACATATTTCCATCACTTGGAAGACATGGAGAAAAATGCCAGCGCGGAGCACTTCTTTTCAACCATAAAGTTCCCAACTGGATAACTCCTTCATTCCGAGAGCTAGAAGATGAGATTGAGGAAGTGAGGTCATGCAGATACATAACTCCACAATACAAGATTTCCAAAAGAGATTGTTTGAACAGTGGTGGGGAAACCCTGTCCCATCAGTAGAGGCTTTCCTAAATGACTAACCGAATCTTAAGTGCTCCCTTCAAAGTTCAACCAGAGCCATCTTTGTGGTGAATCCAAACATCAAATCTTCAGCCCTATATTGGGAGTAGGAAAGGGATTCCAAATCAAGAGTGGCACATAGAGCAAAATATTGCTGCTACTAGGATCCAAACATCAAAGCTTCAGTGTTAGAAATCAGGCTGCCAGAGGTAGGACAGTATCAGGTGCCGCACCAGGGACCATATCTCAACTCAAAGTCTTTATGCATCACAAGAATTTAACGACAGTGAGGTCTCCTCAACCTCCTCTGTCATGTCTTTGATTAGTAATTTTTATATTTGTCAGGAAAAGAAAGGGGGGTATATAGGATATGCTTAGATCTCAATAGATTGTATTCAACAAAGATCAGATCAGATAGGTACTTTTTGTAGTCCCAAAATTGTACACACAAAAATTACAGACAAATATATGCTCATTTTGCAAAATAATTGGGATAGAAAAATGTTTCAGAAATTAAAAGATAACATACTCAACAATGACATTACCTAATTGAATAAACTTAATCCTAAACAATCTCTACCAGGGGACAAATATACTAGAAAAGGTCCAAATTTTAGTGCAGATTGTGCACATGCACACCAATTATCAGTACCTGGTATAAAGCATGACTCAGCTCTTGCCTTGCTGTATGTAATTGCTGCTCCAATGCAAAATTTGATAGCATCAATGCATCCCATTCCTGTTAAGATAATAATTAAAAAAAATGTAAAAAGTTTGGTTACCAAAACAATAAAAAAATACACAAAGAAGACCAAACTAATAGGTACAATAAGTCCATGTAAATCAAATAATGTGAGTGGAAACTACATGATGGGGACATCAGAGATTGTGGGCCTATCATATTTGGACCATAGTTAGTTCTAGTGTTTTATTTTATTTTAGTTATGGACCTATTTTATGTTTTTTTGAGTCTTAATTATTTTAAAAGTTTACTATTAGGTATTTTAAATTAGTAGGAGAGTTTTTCACAAATTTGGAATTTTACAATTTCATGAAAGCAACTATTTCCAAAAAGTACTTTGGAGTACACAGTAGAGTCAAATTAGAAGTCTTAAGAGTTACTTAAACCATTGTAAGGAATTATTTTTAGACTATGAACGAGTGAATAAAAATAAATTACAGAAATTTCTGCTTTTTTTTTAATGTCAAACCATCAACTTAGTGATGCCATTAAAATCATTGGGGTGATTCAAAGGTGTATATATATATATATCTTCACCTCCTTAATCTTCTCTTTCTTTTGTTTTTTTTTTTCCTTTCTTTTCTATTTTAAACCCATAAAACAGTCCAGTCAAGCCCTTCTAAGGCCACGAGAAACTACTCAAACCTACCCCAATACATATAAAATCTATCCAAACCCCTTCAAAACTCAGATTTAAAGTCCGCACCCCAATCTACAACTTTCTTCAACCTACCTCAATTAAATTTAGACCCTATTGTATATCTTTGTAACTCCCTTTAAAATATATCCAATTGGCCTTGCGAAACCTTTTACAATGGCCCAATAAAATATTTTGAACCTAAAACCCCTTTCTATAGTAACTCACCAAATCCCATGTTGCTATCATCCATACAACCACAAAAAACAACCACAACACATTAAAGGTTTATATTGTAAAAAACATAAGAAGACTAAAATCATGAACCAGGTTATGATTTCTCAACCAATCAACATTATCATTTCAACGTCATCCTCATTTGCATACGCATTATTTGGCACTTCATAGGTAAAATGGTCACAAGCATCTTCATTAAGGTCATCTTCTAGGACTGGCCATCTCCCTGTTCATTTTTTATTGAATTGCGAATTTCGTAAAAGTCGCAACATATTGAAAAAGTCACGATAAAATCAGTGATGGAAAAATGTCACGATTTATCACAACTTTTTCAATAAAAGATGCCGAATTGGGTGACTATACTCTACCCTTCCATTAGTTTCTTCTTATACCTTTTTTTTTTATATAAGTGAAAAAAAATAAAACATTGTAGCTGGTCATATTCTCTATTTTTCTTTTACATTTTGCTCTATTCCTTGATTTTCTAAAGCAACAAACACAGCTCAAATAGAAAGTAAACACTGAAATTGCATAAACATACATTCTGGAACATTCCAAGTAACCCGGGGATGCTTGCAGCCTGTAACGGCCTGGGCTTCACTGCCTGCACGATAAATCAATGCCAATAAGAAGACCTGCCTACAGATCATAATCTTAATAAAAACAACAACATTAAAAATTTTAAAAAAATTTAAAAAAAATCACCTTATTTGTTTTAACTGACACAATGTCATCCATAGTAAGTGCTTCCCCAGTAACTGGGCATTTTCCATACTCCTAAAAAAGAGAAAACCAACATTTACAATATTCTTTAAATAAAAAACTTGAAGAAGAAAATTCGCTATTAAATAAATAAACAGATATATTATAAGTGCCCCAACCCCGACCACTTGTTCAACCAAGACCCAGAGTGAGTTATACAGGTTGGTCTTGCGATGTGCAATCTAAATGTCGAAACTTGCAACGAAACACACCCCTTACAGTTCCAAAATCACAACTTACATTACAACAAGTAAGGAAACACTTGTAAACCCTAGAAATTTCTTGATACCTTCACATGTCGCTCGACCAAACGCTTCTCAAAAAGCAACCCAGATTTCTTCGAGACTACTGGATCTTCCGGCACTTCGCCGGATACTGTACAAACAAAGACCAAGACAGCAAGCATCAAACAATAAGTATAAACCCTATATGTAGAACGAGAGATAGAAAGATAGGGAGAGAGAGAGAGACTTACTAGCACAGATCATAGTAGTTGGAAGCTAGGGTTTATAGAGAGTTTCTTTCCTACGAAGGTCAAAGTTTTGCTAGGGTTAAATAGTCGATTGACAGAGTTGCAGATGAGAATGAGAGAGAGAGAGAGAGAGAGACTATGCAGATGGAGACATGGGCAGACAAACTTCAATGGCGAGAAAGAGAAGGAATTAGGGATTAAGGAGAGAGAAGGGCTTCAGAGTTCGGAGTAAAGAGCGAGACAGAAAATTTTTGACTCACATGTGCATAAAGGGTCAGGAAACCTAGGGAACCGGTTTCTTCTCTTTTTTTCCTTTGTCCTTATTTGTTTACATTGAAATGGATAACAGTGGGAACCGGTGATAATCTTAGTGGATTCTCAATTTTGATCATAGATGTTAGACTTTGAAACTAGCGGCCACTGAAGTCACACATGAGTCTGAAATACTTAAAACACAACTAATGTCAAAAATATTTTTTGAAATATTATCTGAAGTAACTAGATACGTGTTATACATTTGGATATAGGTTCTGAAAAATATTTCTGACAGAATTTTGTATTTGAAAATTATTATGAATTCTGTTAAAATGATCAAAATATATTTACGTCTATCAATTATTATTTTTAACATTATAACTCAACAAATTATGCTTCAAAAAAATAATTGTTACTATTTTTATTCTTAAAAACATTATACTATCATTTTAAATTTAAAATATATTTATTATTTTTATAAAATAATTCTATAGAACCTCTCTTAAATATTGGATATATGAAAAATAAAACTTGTATCATCGTACATAAAATTATATAAAGAAAAAAATATGCATCAATAACTAATCATTGTCTATTGTATGTCATAGTCAACTATATTCGAGTAAGAATAACATGTTTTATAATACATATAATTATCTAATAAAAAAACATTACAATTATCAAAAACAACAAAATTAATATCATTATAGACTGTAATATATTACAACATATTAATGCATATAAGACCCAATCTCATCCCCAAAAAATTATTTTTATCTTTTTTTTCGCATACTTATTATCGTCATAATCAATCTTCTCGGCTTCATCAAATCATATGAAACCATGTTTATGATTATGTAAATGAAAAAAAAATATTTACAACTTATTTAAAATATGTAATATCATATTTATGACTAATACAAATTATTGCAAATTATTTATTAATGGACACCTATAGAATTATCTACATTCGTTACTTTTATGTTGGAAGTATACAACCACATCTCTCGTCCACAAAAGCAATAAAAAGTAGGGGTGCAACTTGGTTCGGGTTAGAGTAAAATCAGAACTGAATCGATCAAGATTGGTTACATCATATGAGAACCAGAACCAAACCGAACTAAATTGTTTTAGAACCGAACCAACCCAAACTGACCTTAATTCGGTTTGGTTCGGTTTCATGGGTTACTAAGAGATTCCCTCATTTCTACCAAGAGATTTACGGTTTGGTCATAAATCGCAATCGCAGAGAGAGAGATATATATATATATATATATATATGAACATGTCGCAGGTCGCAGCCTCAAGTCGTAGCCGCGCAGAGAGAGAGAGAGAGATCAGTCGATGGCAACCACTGGTAGCAGGTCGTAGAGACGAGAGAGAGGTTTTGTAAAAATTAAAAATTAAATATAAATATAAATTTTATTTTAAATTAATATTGGTTCGATTTTTTATATTATCTGAATCGAGAATTGAATCGAATTCATCGATTTTTTTATTTTTTAAACTCGAAACTGAACCAATACCAATCTAAACCGAATCAAACCAATCCAAATTTCACGGTTTGATTCAATTCTCGATTTGAACATAATTAAGTTGCACCCCTAATCAAAAGTTATAATAAACTGTAATAATCACACCAACAGATGTAAAATGAAAAGAAAACATCAAATAATAAAATATACATGTGATTGTCATACCAATAAACAAAAATGTTCATATAATAGAAACATTGAATTCACTCAAATATATAAATTGTTTAATTTATAATACTTCTAAGTTATAAAATTATATAACTATATCACGTCGATCATAAGCTTCTTTTATAGCTTTAGTCATGACTTCTCTCTTGCATTTCATTTCTTTATGTTCTTCCTATTGTGAACGTCTTGAGGGTCCAAGTTTATCTATACTCTTAAGGATGGTTTAATCTATAATATATTTTGTCGTATGGAGCAAACTTAACATCTACCAAAACTTCCTTTCGAATAAAATTGTGCAATCTTATGCAAATGATGACGATGTCCCTCTGTATATCAATGGAGTACGTGTGCATGTCCCTAAGAATTGCTTATATTGCTTTTAATACCTCAAAACACCTCTCTATGACATTGCGCAATGAGAAATGAAGATGATTAAAAAGCTTTCTTCTCATTTTGTCATGCACCCCTTTAGAAATCTTGTAAATAATAATAGACACCCATATATGGTGTCATGTACCTATCTATCAATAGGTAGTTAGAATTAATCAAGTAATATTTGCCTACAAATGAATAATATTTTCATTATTTTAAATACATAACGTATAATTGAAATTGAGATTTCATCACCTTCCGCTAGGTTGGTATTCAAAACTTAACGTATAACGTATAATTGAATGTACTTATAAGTAAAGTTTTGAATACCAACCTGACGGAGTATGAGAAAATCTCGAATTGAGATTATATATGATTTTCAAGTACACATTCACTTCATTTGTTTATCCCTCACAACCAACAACTACATATGTAAAGAACATATCGAAAGAGCATACAGTCATTACATTTTGCGCTATACACTTTCGACCTAAATATCAAAGTTGCTCCGCTATTAGAACTCATGTCCCAATATGAGTTCCGTCAATCGCTCTCACATAACCCTTCATATTGTGTAAAATTTTAGATTAAAGATTAAACATTATAAATTTTTATGAATCTAACTTTAAAATTACCTTAAAGAAATGTTAGAATTTTTTATTTGTGCGAATTTGATGAGGAGTCTCATTTAAAGAGTGATGCACAATTCAAAATCAATTTTCAAGATTCTATAAAAATATCTACTCATGATTTCTTCGGAACATTGAAATTTATCACCAACACTTCTCATACTTTCATTTTATCCCAATATCTTTAAGAACATTCCTAAAGATACTTCCAAAAAACGTTCATTTTCTTTCGATACCCACTACCTCATGTAGAGTTTTTCATAATTTCTCGAATATATGTTTCTCCATCCGAACTTGTTCGTGATATATTGTGTTATTCCCAAACAAAATTTAGTTTATATAATTCTGTTTAGTAAAATTACAATTAGTCTTGGATTGTCGAACTAATTTATTTTTACGACTCGTACGATAATGATTTACTGCAGCAAATGCAGCCATGTATAATTTCATTGTCTGAACAATCACATAAATATCATTTAATATTTCATATAAACAATTAAATAGAATATCTAAACAAACATTGTTAATAATCAAACCATAATCCATAAAACATAATCGACAATCCACAAACCAAAAATAAATACATAGACCTAATCCATACAGAATAAATTCAAACCATAATCCATGAAATAAACATGTACCAACCACATAAACCATAAAAAAAAGTTTCATAAAAGATTAACCCCTCAACTTCTAGAACTACTGCACCCCCTATTGATAACCACGATAACGACAGTATTAGAAATCAATGTACGATAGGCGAACATCCTTTGTCAACATGTTATAGAAGGTATTTTTGAAATCTACACTCTCTACGAATTTTAAAACTATGTGACAATAACGATCGCTACCTAGAGAAATTTCATTGGTAATTCATTAAGAAGTACCATGCATTCACCGGGAGTAAGTTTTTTTTTTTTTGTTCGTTTAGAACTTCCCAATGAATCTTTGATTAAATAGATCCACCAAACGACTACGTTTAATCTTGAAGAACTTAGTTTTTCCTCTTTTTTTGTGTTTTCATCTAAAGTCCTCACTTATTGACAATTATCTTTGTGGTAGTCTTAGATTTGATGACTCATCAATATCATCATCGTCAATGAGATGAATTGGGAGTCCATTTTCCTATGTCGATGGAATGTATTAAGGGGTATTTATATCAACATCATCAACAATTGACTCATTCGTCATGTTTGTCGTTGTATATGATCGCATACAAGATCTGATAATTGTGGTACCACCAAATAACTTGTCAAATTCATCTTTGTACTCTAATGCCTTATAAAGATACTTATTATCTTTAGGATGTTGCTATAAAAAATGATGAATACTATTGATAGAGGTCAATCTATAAATAAGTGAGATTAAATATATTAAAAAATATTTATTAACATTTCTCTATCATTCCACCATTCATACTCATGTTAATGGAATTACCGTTCTAACCAATTCCAGTTACACTCATTAGATTGGACCAAGCTTTTTAATCTATTTTTTTTTTGCTCCAATGATTTTTTAATTGTCTTTGTTCGAATTGAAATCTCATTCTCTTGATAAATTCACTTTGAACAAACTTCTATCCTAACTTGTGTAGGGTTGGGCCATTCCTACGGCTTCGCGCGGCTACTTTGACACATACTTTAACAAAAGCCTTGTGTAAATACGAGCTCCAATGTGCTTTACCCTTGTCATTTTGTGTTGTAGCTTGTTTGTCCTTTTATAGATTTGTTGTTTGAAAAGAAATCTTGAAATAAAAATATATAAAAAAAAACATATTTTATGATAGTCAACATATGTTTAGTATCAAACTTAAATTCAACATTTTTTGAAAATCAATAAATAGTAGTGAAATGGTGATCTCATAAAATGAGAGAATTTATAGATCAAAATAATATGTATAAAAGGACTCAAAAAGAACTAAAAAAATATTAATAAAATAGTAATCTCATGCAATCCATGAAAGTATTGGGAAAATAATGAAAAAAAGGAAGCTAACATATTCTAACATGCAATCCATGCTCAACAACTATAATTGATAGAAACAATAATGTAAAAGGAATTAAAGTTGATTTGAAGAGTATGTCTAGACGTGACCTATTACAATTGGATCTCAAATTCCTCACAAACAGCTAAGGGGCTTTCTCAAATTTAAGAGAACCAATATGTATGTCAAGTTATGATATAAAAAAAAGAACTCGGAACAACTCAGGCAACTTAGTTTTGTACATAAGCAATTTCTAATATTATTGAAGTACGAGTGACAGTATTTTACCCCGTCTAACCAACATAAGAAATTAGCACAAAAATTAAAAATTAGAAAAAATCCTGGTGCAATCAATTACCTTTGTAAAAAGGAGCCTCTCAGACAATTACTTAACAGTAACATATTTTTAATCCCAAAGCAATCAAGGCCTGCGAAAATATAATAGTAAAACACAATCAAATGATATAATAATTAAATAATGAAGATAACAAACATACGGTCACATTTTAAGGTCAAAATCATAGTTAGATAACATAATTATAATTGCTTGTGGATAAGTAAAACATATGATGGTACTCCAATATGTTGAACTAAAAAAAGCTCTTTTTCGCTCTCTATTTAGCACTCATCTTTGCATCGATGATATAGGTAGTGTCTCCAATCAAAATCTTTGAATATTCAGAATGGACTTGATTTTCCATCAATAGTGAACAATTACTAAAACTGGTTGGAATTGCAATAAAGCATAGGAACTAGCCAGACCCTTTATAAAAATAGGTGCAAAATCATGATTTAAAGTTTGTTCAATTTTGAAATATTTTGACAAAACGTCACATATTCTTATGAAAAATTATGGAATTTTGAATGTTTCACAAAACACATGAGTGTACAAAAAAAATTTTTTGCTAAAGATTAAATGTTCAAATATTTTGAAATATTTCAAAATGTTCGAAAATATTATAGGTTTTTTACATACCACAACGAGACATTGTAGAATTTTCGAATGTTTCAAAATATATTCGAAACACATTAGTAAGTATAGAAAAAAAAATCTTTTACTCAAAATTGAATGTTTCAAAACATTCATAAAACATACTGAAACAGGTCAAATGCTACATTAGTCATTAAACAAATGTTGTAACTTCTAAAATTCATATAATCAAATAAAGAAGATGATTAGAAATTATTTATTAAATTTCGAGGTTCCTATGCTTGCAGTTTCTTATATGAAATATTAAGTGAGCAATTCACCACACGTTTAGCGGATCAGCCACATAGACCATGTTCCAAAATTTCACTTAAATTTGGATTTTTTTTTAGGTTATGAGTTTTTTTTCGTGATTTGGGGATAAATTCTTCTTTTGTTCTTAGTGTAAGACAACATTGTCTTGAGGACTTCATCTTAACATAGGATATATGTAGTCTTTAATTACTTGTCATAAAAAATACAAATAAACAAAAAAATTCAAAAAAGAAGAAAAAGAATAAGAGAGAAAGATTTTGTAATTTTGCAAAGTGGTAGGTGGATTACCTTAAAGATTTCGCCTAAGGGAATCCTTCAAATTTGTCTCTGTAATCATTGGAGATGAGTGACAATATTATCGCAACACTTGTAGGAAGAGAAGGATTCAATGGGGATGTGTTGGGTTTTAGGGCTAAACAGATCGAATGATCTATTGGTGGGTTAGGATATAATGCAAAAAATATCCAATTTGGAAAGGGGTATAATTGGAACCATTGGTTTTTTTTTACGGTAAAATTGACTCCCCGCAATCTTTCTTTTTAAAATCACCAAATCAGGTACTTCTTCGAGAACACTTATTTTGGCTCCATGCAAAATTTACTTCTATTTGGCGCTGAACATCCAAATGGTGCTGTTAGTGCTTCTGACTCCCCACAAGAGTCAAAATCACTTGGAGAAGTCAATCCAAATAGGCTCTAGGTTTCAGATTTTAATATTTTTAAAAGACTCCAGCTCTCCCACAGTTGTTCGTGGGAGAGAACTGTGTGAACTATCTTTATTGTTGTTGGATTTTATCAACACGCATCTCGATTTCATTACCACATTAGACTTCCTCCACGCACTCTAAACCAAGAAAACAACTAAAAAACTAGATTTTGTGTCTCTCTTAAAACCTTAGCAGAAACGATAACCCCATTCATCATTTCTTGTCACGGACGTCGATCAAGCTTCGACGAACATAATCTAAGATCTGACATAAAAAAAACTCCTACAACCCTTAGGTTAGTCTAATTCTCTTCCTCTCTCTATGAAATTCAAACAAATATCGATGTGGATAGCATATATTTGATCATCCACTAAACTAATTAGTGAGATGAATGTGAAACAATATTTGGAAAATAAAAGATTTGTACTAGTTTTAACAAATTAATGTAAATTTGATTTCAATGTAATTTATAGAAAAATAAAGATCATTAAAATCTCTAAAGAGAACAAAATTCTAACATTCTCTTTATCCAAAATCATATCTTGTTATTGTAATTGAATGTATTTTACAGAAAAATATAGAACATAGAATTACAATATTAAAGAAAATGGATTTTTCAAGTATTGGTTGATCCAAGTCCCTCACAAATTTCACAAACTTGAGTATGTGAGTTAGAACTAAACTAGTACTCACAAATAAGAAATGAATAAATAAGGTAAAAGCTTTAAAATCTTCAGTAAGGGGTTAGTTGCCGATGCAATTAGATCATTTATGTACTTTATTCCAACTGGTCTTTGATTCAATGAAGACAAACATGCTAAGGTATACTACATCTCTATCTCTCTCTAACTATTTTGGTCATTGCCGGATCTTTATTTTAGTTTGATTTGTGTCGACCTAGGTAGAAAAAAAAAAGAATTTGAAGATACTACTTAAAAATTAGATCTTGGTTTAAGCTTTAAATGTGGTGATCATCTTCACTTGGTTTCATTCGTTATTACGTTTATTATAATTTATTGATAAATGAATTTTGACGGACTCTTACATTGATGTTATGCAATCATCTTCAAATGCATTAGGCTTTGGATTTCCTTCTTTGAGTCAAGTACCATACAAACTTGTATTCTTTGATATTTTAAATCTTATTATTAGTTTAAAAGAGTATAGTGAGGTTGAATGGTCGTATAGGAATCCTCAATGATTGGCAATAGTGTTTGTATAGCCCCGACATGATGGAAAGTCCACTAATCCAGTTCACGCGTTGAATTCACATTGACCTCATGAAAATATGTTTTTTGATCTTAATAACTAGGTACTTATTCATCTCTTTTTATTGGTATGTGCAAGACATTAACATGATCTTCATACAATTGAGTAATGATAAAGTTTAGTTATTGTGCCAAAGATTTCAATTCTAAACTTGATATTTCTTATAAACAATGATGCATCATTAGAAGCAAGTCATGGTGTATATCGACAAGATTTCAATGTGGTCGACAAGAGAAATCGAGAATATAGTAGATTTCCTAGTTAGTGGAGATTTTATGTTCGCTTCATTTCTCTAGTTGATTTTTGGGTCGGCAGAAGATTGCCTTTATAGGGTATAGGGAGCTTATAGATCTCTTTTACTTTTTTTTGGTATCTACTGGATTGCTGTTATAGGCTTCATTGTGATACTCTTTTAACTATTTTTTTTGTTTCTTATTAGTCACTTGTTGTAAATGGTTCGTAAACTCAGTTGTGAACTATGATTTTTGTTGGTAATGATGAAAGTTGTAGCTCCTTTGATGTAGTGCGAAGGAGTGATATAGTATATTATATAACACATGGACTTTTGCCTCTCTGAGTGCCAAGCCACTGGTGAAAATTGTATCTGACAAATATATGATCGAGGCATAATATGAAGCTAGTTCTTAACTAATCTAGATACCCATTTGTTACTTTCTCAACATACAGGTAATAACTCGTTTATGAAAGATATGATGTCTATGTCTATCTTTTTTTACTCTTGTACATTGAAGTGAATGTCTTTTTCTTTATCTCGTTTTGGCACCATATGTACCAGAGAATACAATTGAAATTTTGCCAAAGTAAGCTAAAGGATCATATACCACCTTCCAAATTTGATAAATAAAATTCTTGATTCTTTAACATTAGATACTTAAGATCCTTTAACATTAGAAGCTTAAGAGAACTTGGAAAACTTTGACATAATATTAAATGCTACTTGTAAAGCAAATAAAGCATTTGTATCCATTTAGAATTTATTAAAGTGATGACATATAATATATTTCACCTTGATTTTAGGGTAAATTATTGGTGAAAGTGAGCTGATAAGATTGTGAAGGCGTATATGAAAGTGGATAAAAAGAACAAAAAAAAAAAGTTGGTTTATTGATGAATAACAACATGATAAAAAGTACTTTGTATACTACTTTCTCACGAACGAGTATTATGAAGATCCATTTACAAGTATAATATTTCTATATACCATTTAATTACAGAGCTGAAAGAGATACAAACACCAAACACTACAATAATTTAATACTATTTATGACTTTCTTCTATTTTGTATGGGGGTACAATATTAACCCCTGAGCACTAAAATGAGATATCTCTTTTATCATGTAAAATAGAACATGTGATATTTCTGACAGTTTCTTCAAATATACATGAAGATTTTAAGAGTAAGATCTGATTAGTTTGAAGTTTTGGATGATTCAAGCTTTAGAAAGGTTCCCCAAGAGGAAATTTTTTGTCATCTTATTGAGGTTCAAGAGAGAAACTGAAGTTCCATTTGTCTCGCAATACCGTTTGTCCAATCTGTCAGTGGACTAAATTAACAGTACTGGGGTCTACAGAGATACCAGACACTTCTAGGACATAGAATATATCTATTGCTTTTCCACCTTTTGTTGAGATCTCTGCTATCTTGAATTGGAAAATCCTGGTAATATTATGAGAGGAGTCCAACTATATCCTCTTTGCATATTTCTAGTTATACTCCCTACCATTTTAAACAAAAAAAATGTCAAGAGGTGATTGAACTTTGAAGTACATATAATGTCATAGTTTAAGTTCTTGTAATACCTTTGAGGCTCGTCTTTCAATAGGTTCTTAGAGATATTAGGTCACACGTTATTGCTCTGCTTCCGAGCTTATGGGAAGTCTATAAAAGTGTTGGATATAGTATTTCTAAATCCAAAGAAGAAAAGCCCTTGGATCTTCGATACCACACCTAATGTACTTGTCTGGCACAAACCATAGTTGCTTTAGAATTGTGTGTCCAGATCTTAGTGTTTACCACATTGCAATGCAGGTGTGCCTATACAATGAACACTTTAGACAGTAAACCTGACCTATCAATGATGGTTAGCTCAATTCAATTGTGTTATTTAGAGGACATTAACTCAGCTGAACCTATCAGAGAGGGTAGGAAGCAAGCATTGGTTTCCAATAACTATAAAAGTTATCAAGTGAACAAAGAAATTTGAAATGTAGTTATCATTTGTCAAAAATACTCAAAATTGAGTAGAGACATGCTAAGAATAAGTGGGCATAGTGGAAATAATCATATACAAAAACTTCCATTTTAAGTTGACTAAAAACAGAAAAGGAAATATGAAATTCATGGTGGGTACTATGGAATACCTTGGTTATAATGAAGTCCAAGACTCAAAAATTGAGGAAAAAAAATAAAAAAGACAATGTATCAAATGGATCCTACGAAAAAAAAAAAATTGGGTACTTCTTTAATTTGAAGACAATGATATTTGTGAAAAAAATAAACAAAACTTGAGGTAGATATGTTAGAAACCTTTATTTGATACAATTCTTTTTTCACAGACTATAAGAATGAGTAAAAATAAGAAAAACATTGCGTTAACATAGAAAAATTCATTCGAACCCAAACAGAACGGTGAAAAGGCCAATAAAGTTAAGTCCTAGAAATCATTTACAGGGTTTAAATGATTCACAAGGACATTGAACACATCCCTTACATATTTCCTTCTGAAAGTGCCATTACTTGAGTGGCCACCTAGTTTTATGCTCTAGGAACCAAATATGACTCTAAACAGATAAAAAACACTAAGTAATGAATAGATTATGGGTACGTAGATCAGGTTACGAGATTAGAAGGTGTTAGGCATCAATCTTGCATAGCGAAAATCGATCTCTACTCCTCTCAAATATTTATATTGTAAAAAATAACCTAAATTCAAAATAAAAATAAAATAAAAAATTATATTTTCTTTTACCTGAGTGATTATGACGATCGATTCTCTTAGAAATTGACAGTGAGTGTTCCTCATGTGAATCTTCTCAATTTATCTTTATTATTAGATATGCTTTCAATCATCGATAAGACTTTTTTCTTGTAGATCTAAATGTTTTATGACTTTTTAGAGTGTTTTTAGGGTTTCTGGGTATTTTTTAGGTTGAAAATTAAGGTTTGAGGGTTATGTATTTACTTGGGATTTCAAATTTAAGGTTTTGGAAAAAATTTTGACCTTTATTTTTAGGGAGAGTTTTTTTATCTTTATTTTGTAGGATTTCTCAAGTCCTCCGAAATTAGGTGGTGGAGTCTCCTTTTTAAAGAGTTTTAATGATAAGATTAGGTTTCTTAGAGATAAGATCTATCTCTAACTAATCTGTTAAATGGTTTACATAAGATTTTAATTAGTTTTATTTAAATTTTGATTTTTTCTTACTTAAATAGAATGGATTTTTAAAATTTTGGAAAATCTCAAATGGAGAGTTCTTTATTAAATTATTCTGAATTCTTTGGGACCCCCGATGGAGGATTCTTTATTAAATATCAGGTGGGCCCACTTGAATAAATGAGTCACTACTTGAAATTTGGCCATTGGGCTTAATTAATTGAGTTTACTTGTTCAAAAGTTTTAATTTGATTTATTAAGATTTCACTTTACATTAATCAACATTTTTGACGTTTTGGAATATTTAGAAATCAATTTTTTTTATAAGGAATTCAATAAGAATATTGGTTTGTGTCACTCATAGATTTTTGGCATGAAATGATCGTGGACCCTATGAGGGATTTTTGGTAATTTTGTTGAATTTTGTGAAAATTGGCGAAACAGTTTATTTGATTTTAGTTTAATGTTTTATGTGTTTGGAAGGGTTTTCCTAAACGTAACGTAGTCTCTAGGGATGTTTTGGTGTCAGGGGTATTTTGATAATTTGATCATTTTTTGATAATTTTTCTCGTAAAACTTCTTTTAATCTCAAAATGATGATTTCTATGTTTTGGATAATATTTTCCTAGTGTATCGTGATTTCTAAAGTTTGATTGAAATATCTCATCAAAGTTTTGAAAACACATCTAGTAACAAATAAAATTTTAGAATATTCATCCATCATTGGGAATCGTCGTAATCCAGTTGATGAGTTGATTAATCAGGCGAGTGCAAAAATAGGGTGTCTACACCTTCATAAATATTTTGCAAAGAATTTTATAAGGGTTAGTAAAAAAAAATCATACAATATTAAAGTCTAGATAATTTACAAGGACATAAAATTTTGAATACTGGGATATATAGTTTTAGATTGAGACGAAGATAATAAACAAAGAAAAAAAATATTTAATCAATTTTTATTTGTGTAGCTTGATAAAATAACCATACCATCCATATACCATTCCCCATCAGAAGATATGTATGCCTTTATGATGATAACGTTCAAATTTGATAAAATTTGAATTATAACTGTAGACATGAGAAGTTCATATTTGAACATCAATGCTACATAGTTAGGAGTCGCCACCATTCTTTTTTGGAAATGGATGTGAATGGGCACTCGAAATGATTTGAAAATTATTTTTGCATTGTAGTGACTCTCATTTATTGGAAAATGCATGGTCTACCTAGGATCTAGGTAAGGAGGTCCGATAAAAGGGTAGAGAAGGGGTTAGGCACCTATCCTCTTCACCAAAGGTGGTTACTTTGCTTGGCCATTCTTTTTTATAAAAATTTAAGAACATGAATAGAAATGCATGAAGATGTATGGTAGGAGTAGTATGTGCATTGAGTGAAATGTTTATTTAACCAAAGGGCTTTGATTTCAATGTGACCTTAAGGGCATCTTATGAGAAATGATGACCCATATATCCACATTATTTTTATGTATGTGAATGTTGGTTTTGAGCTATTAGAGAGATTCCATGATGGAGTTCCCTTGAGGCCACAACCTTAATGTATGTATGCATAGCTAAAAACTTAGTGTTTCACCTCATCAAGAGGGTGATATATTTCTTCATCATTGTTATGCATATGTGAGTGTGTTCATTATGTACAACATAATGCATGAGATATATAGTAAAGGGAAAGTGAGCTTCAACCCCTACCCTTTCGATCGAACCTTAGTCCAACCTATCAGAAATAGGGGAGGGTGTGCATTACATCCTAGGGATCTCTAAAAGTAAAAATAAAATGGAGTGTTAGAAGAAGAATATGCAACTTAAGAATAAGCCTAAACTATACCCACATTGTCCCTTGAGGTTTCTTAAATGAGCTTGAGTCTTGAAATGACTTTAAGAGTTAAGTGCTTGGGTTGATGATTAGAGATGAGGGAGTTTATTGATTGAAGGTTGAAAGGTAGGTAAAAGTTCTTAAGTAGAAGCTTAGGTTGAGAGAAAATTGAAGTTAGTAGAAATTTGGGTAGAGTTTAGGGTAGAGAAATGGGGGCTTAAAAGCATTAATTGTTAATAGAAAGTGAGAGTATTTATAGAGCTTTTGGAAAACTTTTGGGGATAAAGTGGTCCAATCCTAAAAATAAATAGAATGGACTTGAGATTTATGTTATTTCTTTTGGATTTTACATTTGTGTGAGGGTAAAGATGACATTTGTGAAGAAACTTAAAAAATATTATTTGATATTTGATTTTTTGGTAAATAGATATGATAGAACAAAAAATACTTTTGGGAGGGTGAATAGGAGAGTGACATGTGTAAAGGTGAAGTAGTAAGTGAAAAGTAGACCTTGGTTGTGGCGCTCCGCCAAACACTAATACAAAGCCCCATGTTAGATCTCGAGGCACAAGGTGGCGCCTTGAAATTTTGGCATAGTCTCCTCTATTTATGTTAGCATTCCAAGGCGTTCAACCTGCACTTGATAAACGACATACAATCCTGCATATATACATACAAAATATAATACTAGCGAAAGCCTATATACATCTAATAACATATGATAGATCAGAGTGCGGAAAGATAAATAAAATACAGGATTATACAAAACTCTTTACTCTAACAAAAGTCCTATCGCTCAAAACCAAAATCTATGTTACTCTTGGACAAATCAACACTAGTAGGAGTAATAATCACAGTACTCACCAGGTGACGGAGTCTGGTCATCTATCTAACCCACCAGGTGGTTCCCACTTGTTGGTTTTATGCTCGCTTCACCTACAGTAGACTCTGAAACTAAAAAAATAGGAAGGAAATGGTGAGTAACAATGGTTACCCAGTAAGAAAACAAACAATTTTTGCCAATAACCCCTCCTAACATGAATGAATAAGTATACTAAATCATTTTAACAATACAAAGTTTTACAGAAAAAACTACGATAAATTGGTACATATAGTTAGGGATGAGCAACTAAATATTTTAAAACTAACATTTCGTCAATCAACAATACTCACTATAATATTTTCTTTTTATACAAATCAAATTAATCAAATGAAAACATGAAACATGCATTTTATTTTATATATCAAAATAAGGTAACAGATACATAATACACAATGGTGGAGTAATGGAATCGGATAGTTGGGATTCACGACTGGATTGCTCCCAGTAGGGACTTGATGTTTCATATTTTTTACTGGCTTTTAGTTCTTGATTTTGTAGTCAATTTCTGTACTTATCACACTTGGTTGACCATTTATCCGTCTCAGGCTAGCCGTTTGACGTGACCGTAAGCAATGTGTCTCTTTTCGATGTGTCAGAACGTTCGATTACTATAGATTGTTAGTGATCACTGACTAATCATCTTCGTCTATGCCTATCAGGCGTGCATGTGATTCCCAAATATATAAATCATTCGTATACGACCACCTTTACATTATGAGTTCACTGGTAAAGATAGAGAGAAATAGCCCGGATTCCAGTTGTGACTCCATTCTCATACGCGTCCCATACCACGTATGAGTTTGGTTGTCCCTATCGTACATCCCAAGATAGTACACCACTCTGGATGATATAATGCACTATCTCTTCAGGCATTCATAGACTCCTTAATAGCTCACAAAATAGCTACATATAAATATTATTTTCATTTGAAAACAAAAGAAAAATTAACAATACAAGGTTGAGAATGGATATTCAGTTTTCTACCATGCAACTGTGGCCACCCGGCCTAAAATAAATAACATAACGGAAAAGTAAACAGTGCCTCGCGCTAATAAAAAGTAAATAAACATGCAACCAGTAACATTATCCCTGGATATCCGTTCACCAACCTACACACAACACAACAATGTAAAATATAGACATCACCCATCAGGCATGATTCTGACATTTTACCGTTTCATACCCTTTTTTCTTTTTTTTGATTTTTACAGTTTTCAATCTATCAAACAAAATATCCACTTTCTGATATTCATCAACTCAATATGAGTTCATTGAATATTAAAATATTTTTCCAACTATGAAATTTGTTTTCATCAATAACATAGAAAAATATATAAAACTTAGATCAAAACGGGGTCCGAACGGTGCACAAGACCCAACTGACAGAAATAACCCGGTGAAATATCATACTCATGTATAATTTATTATAAAATACAATTAAACATATCAAATATACAAGTTCTGACGTGAATTTGAAATAACCGATTGAATTCTATATTTTTGGAAACATATCACAAATTTTTAATAAAATCTTAAATGTAATTTTCACAATCTACGATTACTAATAGAAATTGAGAATTTCTTACTATCTCTGTGCGACGGAATTAAAGCACGTGCGTAGAAATCAAGGAAATTGGCACGAAAATCAAGATGAATCGGATTTTGAGACGGCTAATTTTTGAATTTGACCTGATAGTTTCGAAGATCTCGACGTCGTTGTACTTTCTCCTTTCTACCACGGAAGATGATTTGACCCCGAAACGGGGAAAATCCGAGGTCAAAGTTTCAAAACCTCCGTATATAAATACGGCTAATTTTTGATGATACGAGGTAATAAATAATGTGAAATGAAAAGAAGTTGGGTGGATTTTGTAGAGAACGAGACTGCGGACGTTTCTCCCTTTTACGTTGGAAGTCCACGGTGAGCTATTCGCCTTGAATCTGAGGTTGAAAATCGGAGAAAAAAATGATTTTTTTTAAAAAAAATAGGTCGACTGGTTTTGGTTGGTTTAAAACGATGAATAGTGAAAAAAAATTAAAATTTTATTTTATTTATATAAATCTTGGGATGAAATCGGTATTTTGCCTATTGTTTCGATCGACGATAATTTAACAATCCGGACTCCAAAAGTGACGAATGAATATTCTATTTTATCTAATTTTTCGTTCTAAATCTAATAGTATGGTCAATTTCTATAAATTTTATCTCTAGCAAAAATTTACATTTTTGGCCCAATGGGACCCTAAAATTTGACGTCGTTTTCGTTTTTGACGATATTTCAACTTTTTAGGCTTTAAAAGTGACAAGTAAATAGTACATGTTCAATAATTTTTTATTATGAACCCAATGATGTAATCGAATCTTAATAATTATTGTTCTAACAAAAAATTACTGTTTTAACCTGGTCCGACTCAATAATCAAGGATTTTACAACTTTTATGTTCAAACTCGCATTTGAGCATGCTTACAGGCTAAAGTATATTTTTTTAATTATTTTGAATATAATAGTAAGATTAGATTTTATTAAAAATGATCAGAACAAAGTTTTATAATTTTACCCTAAGTCCTACTTTCAGGATTTTATCAAAATTTTATTATTTCCTCGAGATACGAATCAAAAACTTAGGATTTTAAATTGGTTCATTTGTAAATAACTCATAAGGAAAGGGTGAATGTATATTTTTTAAATGAATTAATGGGAGAACAAAAGTATTTTTGGAAAAGTGAGTAGGGGAGTGTCATGTGTAAATGTGAAATGATAGGTTAAAAGTAAACCTTGGTTCATTTGTAAATAATTCATAAAGCAATGATGGATATGTATTTTTTAAATGGGCTAATGAGAGAGCTCCATATATGTACTTGAAGATTCTCACATTTTGAGGGTATGATTGGAAGTTCTCTCAACTTTATGGATTATTACCAAATACCATAACACCTTTTTGGTTTGACCACACTTTTTGGAAAGAATATTTTTGAATTTTCATAAGGGGGAATTGACTTCCAATTAGATTGAATCATTAGGTATTGGGGGCTTATGAGAGATCAACATGTGTCATCCCTTGAGAGAGTGTGAGAGAGTGGGCTGAGTATTGGGCTTAGAATGAACTTAGGGAATAGACTTAGATAATGGATAATGGGTTTGGAGATAGACTTGGTTTATAGATAATGGTATTATGGATTTTGGGTTAAGGTGTGGGTGATGGATCGGTTAATGGAAAACGAATATGGATCTGAATTGGATCATGGAGGTGGTATGGGATTAGATTTGATTAGGACAAGGTTGAGTATGCAAAATTATATGACATGATGCATGCATGTATGTATGCATGAAAATGATGCTAAGTGACAATGCGGGCTCGTCGAAAGACTTAAATTCTTAGTTGGAATCAATTCGAGAAAATTTGGATTTTTCTAAAGGGGTTCGTGCAAACTGAGGTGTCTATAATAACAAAAGGAGAATTCCATGTTTATTGCACTATCCACCTAAGAGAATTGTTGTTTAATAATTTCCATGGAATACCTTACTTCATAGAAGCATAAAAAGTAAAACAAAAGAAGCTAATAATAGATGAACCCTGTTTAACAATTCGATCGTGTTCTAAAAAACTAGAACAAGAATTAATAAAAATGTTCAAGGTTTTTAAACTTTATGAGGATGACAGTGGTACGCTCACAAACATCATTATCAATGACAAGCCTGCCAAGACTAAAAAATTGAAAAATGAAAAAAGAAAACAAATTAGATAGAGAAGCATGTACAAAGAGAAAAATAAAAATAAAGATATTTGATATTTTCCAAATAATATTTTCATAATCTAACGTATATGAGTTAAATAATGAGCTAACAAGCCAGATAAAATCCGATATGAGGCCCATATAATTTTCATAATCAAGTGGAGAAAGAAAACCAAAATTTTCCCAACATAAGTATAATCCCTTAAACAAAATGAGAAAAAAATGATAAAACAAAACAAAACTTAGAAAATTTCAAAGGTCCTTAACACTAATTTATACAAAACTTCATGTCCAACCCTTAAAAACTATTTAGAATCCATCATCTTCAATTAAACCCAACTGTGTTTCCAAACCAGATGAATGAGAGAACCTTGATTTAGGAGCTTCGTTTTCGATGTCAAATTTTAGATTATGTTTGTTGGAGCTTGATCGGCGTTTGTTCGTGACGAAGAAAGATGAATGGAGTTATAGTTTCTATTAAGGTTTTGGGAGAGACACAAAATTGAGTTTTTTAGTTATTTTTTCTTAGTTGAGAGTGCATGGAAGAAGAAGTTTGATGTAGCAAATGACTTATGTGGCAGTGAAGTTCGAGATGCATGCTAATGAAATTCAATGACTATAAAAGTAGTTCGCACGATTCCCTCCCACGAACAAGCATGGGATAGCCGGACTCTTTTTAAAAATTAAATTTATGAGCCAAAATCAAAATCCCATCAAGCTAATATTGTTTGTGAAAATTGGTCGTATGGGAAAAAAAACTTCATCTTGGGATTGACATTGAATTGAAAACATTTACCTCGGAGATCAAAGTGGATAGGTTTTTAGAAGAAAAAAAAAGTCAATGATTTTTTGCTAATGACACCAACTTCCTATTAAAAAATTTCATTTGAAAAAAGTGGACTTATGTAAAGATAACTAAATATGAATTAAATTATTTATTTGTGAGATTAATATCATTGTTATTGTTTAATTGTAATTAAGAGTATTGTGAGTTCGTGACAACTTTTCATTGGTTGATGAGTTTATCAATGTGAAATATGATATCGTAATGTCCTCAAATGTATTATAGATTGAGTATGTGATTGGCTTAAGGCCAATACAAAAGTTGTAGTAAATCAACTTTTTACATTTAATGTTGTCACGATTATGGATGAAATTGGGTCATTTATTTATATGGTTATTAGAGAGTTAGTGTGATCTCATTAAATTAACAACATATGTATCATGATATACTATAACAATTATTACATATACAACACAATAGTGCTTTAGTATACATTGATTGAAGGTTTGTTCGTTACTGCTGTTTTGATAAGCAAAAAAGAAAATATTAAGGAGAAAGCGAGGTCGGACAAGATAAGCAACTAAGCGAAACAAGATATAAAGAGACTAGACAACCTGTAAATAGCAAACCCTCTCCCAATTTGTTGCAAAATCATCAAATACAACTCCTCTAAACTCAACAGAAATCTTTGATTAAAAGAAAACAAATCCTAAAATAGAAATGATGATTGCTTAAATGTCTAGTGATTTGCTCTAAATAGCACACCTATTTATTTATTTTTTTTTTCCAAATTTTCCAACAAATTGCAAATGAAGTATTACTCTACAAGAGCCTCCTAGCCTCTGAGAATGCATAACCAGAAAGCATAAATGACTCAAATAAGGGTTGTTTGGCCACACAAAAATTATTTAGATATCCTGAGTTAAAATTTCCTTGACCTATAGTGGTACTCCCTGAGATAGATTAACTTTCATTTTGTTTGTCTGACATTGATCCTGACATAGATTTAGTCTATATAATATTTGTTTGACGCTGATGCAAGTTTATTATGATACAATAAAGAAATTATATTTAAATTTTATATAAAACTTAGTTTAAAATAACTATTGAAAATAAAATTTAAAGGCAAAAAATTAAATATCTATTAAAATAAAAAAAATATTTCATTTTCATGTTTTTGAAAATCATTTCATTAGGTCTTTGCAATTGTTCTTTGAGCTATGGTATGTTTTATAAGCAAGAGATTTTTTATTATTATTTTAAATCTTTCGTTAATTAAACCCACGGATTAGAAAAAAAAATGATTGATCAAAGGTGAAAAATATGTTTTTTATATTTGTTTTCTTGTTTAAAGTTCTTAAAATTTTAATATATACATTTCTTTCACACCCAATCACGTTTTTGGATGAACTCATGTTGTCGCATCCAAAAAAATGATCTGATGTCACATGAATGTAGACACATGCTTTTAAGGACTTCGATTTTTTTAAATATGTTAGTTTTCACCATTGAATTTTAATTTTAAATTTGAGAGTTCGATAATCATCCATTTTTAACACCTTGGATGAAACTCAAAATAGACTTATGGTTTTTTTTTTTTTTTTTTTTTTAATCTGAGTTTTTTCATGAAATCTAGAAGACTGTGGTGTTGCATTGTCAAAAGGGTAATAATGTTAGCTTAAGGACCCTTAGTAAGATTTCATGAAATCTTACTATGTTAGTAAGGAAAGTGTTTTTCAATTAAAGTGAAGTAATATGGAGAGAAAAAAGTTACGCTCGAATCCCGTGTCTTTAGTGGGATTCAACTTTCTCAATTTGCAGTGTTACGTTAACCTTATGTAGGAGCCGCTATTTTAATTAGATTGTAAAACAAACACTAAAACTTGTGTTTAATGAGTTCAACCCTAAGGTTGGATAATATATCATAACACACAAACACGGCCTAAATCACGAATAGAACTTGGAAAACACCCCAACATACCAAACAAGCCAAAAAAATGTCTCTAGAATCGTGATGCAACTTTGTAATGTAGCAAAAAATAACTTGTTGATTCTCCTTTACTTGAGGCTCAAAGCTTTTAGCGCTTTGAGCCACAAAAACTCGATCTTGGACGTTTGATATAACTACAACTACTTTTGTGACTTTTCATGGAAGTTAAAAATCGTGTTTTTCTAAAACAGTTTATGAGGTGCTTTGCACATGTGGGAAGTTGTAAACTGAAAAATATACGAGGGTGACATTAGCATCCATACCATCTCCAAAAAAATTAACACCATTAGAAGAAACCCTATCATCAATAAAATAAGTTCCTATTTACAATAGAAGCAATTGTTGAGTTTTGAGGATTAGGATGACGATCTGAAAGCAATTGCAAATTTTTTCAATCAACCTCTGATCAACTTCGTTCTCTCACAAGTATGTTTCTTTTCAATTTTGGATCAGTGTGAACTTTCTAATTTCTCTCATATTAATCTCCAACTGTTTGTTCAAATTCTCTTACTTCCTCTGCAAGTCCACCAATAAATAAACTAGTTTCGTATATCAAGTTAACAAAAACAAAATCAATCAAATTAACAAAACTAAAAAATTGAGTTTCGTAGATTGATTCCTTAAACCTTTCTTAGTACTGGTCAAACAATCACTTTGTTCTAACAATCAATCAAAATCCGAAACAATGTAACGCCCCCAAATTCTAACACAAATCCTCATTATTCCATGGTAAAATCCAAGGTACTAAAATGATAATCCCACAATGATAACAATAATAAATAAAACAATGATATTTTATAATATTGTAGTAAAAAGATTGAATGAATATAAAATTAAAAAGTATTGATATCCACAAAATAATTGGAAAGTAATACTCAGAAATTAAAACTCAAAATTTGTCAAAAACAAACGTTGGTGAAATCTTGGTCTAACATCAAACCCTACTCTCACAATGCAAATAAAAATAAAAGTAAAAAATTCCTAACATTTAAATTGTAAAACGAACTAATAGGTATAGCCTCAACGCTCGTTTGGAAGTGGACTCTGATCATCAACATAATTACTATCAAGTTGAAACTCCTTTATAGTTTCTTCTAAATGATCCTTGATGGGAGATGATCTGTAACTAAAAATAATAGACAAAGTAAAGGGGAAGTTACTCAGCAGGAAACCATTGTTCCAAACTATTAGGCACCTAACATGAACAAATCATGCTAATACATTTGAAAAAACATATAAGTTTTCAAATAACAGTAAACGTAAGGCAAAATTATAATTATATGGAGAAATAATTAAAGCAGTATTAAACATGTTACAAAATAATCCCAACAAAACCCAAACAAGCATGTGAAACTGTTTTAAGTACAAGTAGAGGTAGTATGTTTGTTAAGACTGTTGAGAACTATGAGTGGATGCCTCCTAATCAAGATTTAATTTGTTCTAAACTTCACCGATGTAGAATCTTATATTTAGTTCTTAATTTTATGGTCGATCACAACATTTACCACATTAGGGTGACCATTTATTCAGCTTAGGTTGGTCATTGACTATGACCATAAGGTACACGTCATTTCACGAAGTATCAATACGTTCAACTAATCTAGACTATTAATGATCATTGACTAGTCATCTTCATTTATGCTTATCAGGAAAACATATGGCTCTAAGTTTTCTTTATACCTCCACAAGCTACCGTTACATCACATAATTTACTGATAAAGATAGAAAGAAAATATCCTGGATCTCAGTTGTGATGTTATTCTCCTATACATCTCATACTACATAAGAGTTTACCATCACAATCGTTCATCTTAAGATAATATGTCACTTTGAACGTGATATGTTAGATTATCTCTTAAGGCTTTCACAAACTCTTCAACGAACCCAAAATAGCTATGTATATATACTTTCATTTTAAAAATAAAATAAAACAAAGTATACAAGTATGTGGAATGAATATTCAATTTTCTACCATGCAATGACCCAACCTGCAAAATAAACAACAGTACTCATCGTTTAGTAATAACAGAAATTAAATATACATGCAACATCACTCGCAATAATAGAAAATAAAATTTACCCTAAATATCCACTCGCTAACACACACTTACACACAATGAGAGTTCATACTCTATTTCCTAGAACAACGCACCTATAGTGCGATCTCTCAAACTTATAAATAATTTAAACGCTTGTTTTTGAAAATTTTGAGATTTCACTCAAAATTCTTAAAAAGTTTTGAACATGTTGAAATTGAAGTTTTAAACAAATTTAAACGTTGGGAATCATATTTTAAAATTATTTGAAAGAAAATGGCTAAAATTGATCAAAATGTAAAATAATTCTTAGGGCAAAAAAAAAAAAAAATCGATGGCACCAAGGGGTCTATTAGTGGTACCAATGGAATTTATCAATGGCACCGATAGAACCTTCTCCAGAAATAAATGTTCTATAGAGTTGCAATTTTCTAAACTCAATTCTCAATTTTTTTTATGATTAATTAAAAAAAAATTAAAACGTGATTTTATCCCAAAATCATCATAGGACAAAATCAATTATGAGTTTTATGAAAATAACATATTTTTCCTAAAGTTTAACAATATTTGATGTTTTTAAAGTGGAAAGTACGATATATGAAAAATTATAACTATCAATCAGGTTTAGAAATTTTCTATATAGTTTAACGCTAAGAATCCGTGAAAACGTAGAAATCTTAGTTAAATTCTAAATTTTTCCTCTCAAGAGTAACCAGAAGCTCTAACTTTACGGTTCTTTTCGAAACTTTATCTCTTCTCCTATGACGAGCCCTAACGAATCTTCTAGGTGGTTGGAAAGCGAGTAAAAAAATTTCGAAGGTAAGGATTTTAATTTTCCAAAAAAAATGGTGCGTAAAAAAAATCTAATAAATTTTTATTAGGTTTTGTATTTAAAAGGGACAAAATGATGTAAAGATCATTTATCAGTTTATATTAGAACATAAATGTCCCCTGCTCCAATTTTTACAAATTTATAGTCTATCTTGGTTAATTTTTAATTACGAATCTACTGGTGCAATGGAAATTATTGAATTCCAAGTCTAAATTTGTTTTCCTACTAGTTGATCTATGAATTTTTTCGAGATAGTGTAAAAACTTCTGGGGTATTACAAATATAAAAAAAAGTTCAATCAAGAGATCTAGGTATTTAAAAAAGAAAAAACGTAGAACAAAATCAGTGATCTTGATATTTTCTCTCACCATCTTTATTCTGCAAATCAATCACAATTGTTGATTTAGATGACTAAAACAATGAAGAATTCAAAGAAAGATGTATAATTGAGATGAGCAATTGAAATTAAGATATATAAAACTTTTAAAAAAGTTCATAGGTTTTGATGTTCATTTCAATTTCTCTAGTTAGAAGATTTAACTAAATATATGTATTTTTTTTTGTTCATTCCTCGCTATATAAATCTTATTATTTGTAAATATGTGTCTTTAATGATTGAGACATCAATAAGTTTTATTTTTTATGTTGATATACTTGAGAACAAAAAACTTTCAATTCTTTTTTATGGATTTTAATATTTGTTTTAATTTTTCTATTTAAAGAGTTGACTAAACAAATTTTTTTTTATAGATCCATTCATCGTTATATGAATTTCTTTACTTGCAGATGTGTGTCTTTGATGATTGAGACAATAAGATGGCTAGGGATTACCCTCTAGATGCTAAAAAATCAAATGAAAGTTTGCCTAAGAGAAGACACAAACTTACAATGGGAAAGTAAATAGTAAAAATAATCTCCACTTTATTTGCACCTGTAACACATCTCAGTCATTATCTTTTTCCTACCAATCACATGGTCTATAATGTGTATTTTCCCAAGTAAATCCATCTAGTAAATAAAGTCCATCTCAAATGGTGAAGAACAAAAACTAAGTTGGCAGTATAAGACTGATACATCACATCAACAAAGTCCAAAAATTGTAAGAAATTTCAAATTTTTTCTCCCACTTGAATATATTATATGCTCTAATTGATTGTTTAAAAGTGAACCATTAAGGTAGGCCAAGACAATTGCAATATTATTCACTATTAAATCATAGAACCGATACACCTTTTTGTGGTGGCAACGCTTATCTGTAGGCATTAGTCTCACTTCTAAAATGGGTGGGGAAACTGTCACCTAAAAAAATGTGAAATAAAAAATTATGGAAACATCTGAACTTGGTTGAGAAATTGCATTTTGTGTAGGTACAGTATACCATATATTAAGGTCTATACAAAACCTAAAGTAATTGAAATGTTATCTTTAAGATAAATGTCTTTTGTAATATTGTTACACATAAAACATTACTTAAAAGAACTATACAAGAGATACAATATGTTAAGACATAATTCATTGAGGTTTTCTTGAAATAATTTAATCATACTTGCTTACCGAGATATGGTCCTTTTTCTCATTTTTTTCAAATTGTCTCAACTAAGAGGTCTTGATTCCTTATTTTTACGAGATTTTTAATCATCACCTTAGCTAAATAACTATTGTTGCCAAGAACTTTTGGCCACACTATTGTATATAGATAAATGGAAGTAGTAACGGCTCCACACACATACACATAATTATATTAAGGATGAGTATCAAAATTTACAATTAATAGTCAAGCTTTCATATTACATACTTTGATTTTGATTTTGATTTTGATATTTCTATAAAGTATTGAAATTTTGTGGGTATATTCTCTACAAATTCTTACGAGTCAAACTCGTCCACTAGGGGTTTAAGGCTTACTGCATATGCTAAATGCAGTCGGGAACCTCACGAAAGAGGTGTAGTTTAATTTAAGTTTTGCTCGGGACTAGTAAAATCGAGGTTTGGGGTGTGATAAGGTCCCATAAAATCATTTTTTGGGATCGTAATTACACAAGGATTATCGACACCTAATTGTTATTTATCCCAAATAAATATAAATTGTATTAAATTTTCAAATTATTGAAGCTAATATATTTTCTTACTATTTGTAGGTAAAAATGACAAAATTCGGAGGCAAATATTATACAATCCAAAAGGGAGCATCCAACCAAATTTCAGAGCAAATCATTGCCACGTCACTGCGCGACAGTAGACCCCTAATGCTCCGTGGTAATCTCGAGAAATTATACCTCAAGATTCGAGCTGAACATTCTAGACACTTTGACCGTTGTAACTGAAGGCCCTTTTCGAATCAACTCAAGTAAAAAAATCCGACCCCATAACCTGATTAGAAAAACTATAAATTGAGGGGTTGTCCCTAAAGGAAGGTGTCCCTTTTGAGCCTTCTTCTTCTTCTTCTTAATTTTTATGCAATTTTTCTGATTTTTCTTTGAGAGAAAGAATCCTTGTAGAAGTGAGATCTCAAGAGTGTTTTCTTTCATCTTTCATCTTTAATTTTTCTTTATAATTTTATTGTAAGATCATCAAGTTGGGAATTGAATTTCAACATATACTTATCTCATCCTCTTTTCTACCATGTTTTTATTTTTTATTTTGCTATTACTGTAACTTGCTCCTCACAATGATTGGCTAGACTCTCCTTAGAGAGGTCAATGACGCCAGAGTGAACTCATTTTAATATTGCTGTTTTAATTCCATTGTTCTTGCTCTAATTGTGTTCTTGTGAAGCCTTTTAGGATGAGATCATCCACTTTGCACCTCCAATTCTAACTTTGATGATTATTGTTTATATGAGTTCAAGCTTAATAATGTTTTATGATGAATTTGAGATATAAGTTGGATAATCTCCTCTAAATTCAGAGTTCAAATAGATATTTTCTAGTTACCTTCAAGTGTTAATCGATTTATCTTTCAATTCACGAACAATGATTTGTTACATGAATTAAGTTTAAATGAGAATTATTCAGCAATAGGATGACTTGCAAAAGTTAATTTGATATCTATAAGCTTTTTTACATTGTTTTCAATCTCTATTCTTGTTTTTATTTCAATTTATTTCACTTCTTAGTTGTAATTCTTCTAATTTGTTTTCAAAAATCTATTTTGATTTTAATTCGAAGAAAAAAATTGAATCACAATTGTCCCTGTGGAACGAATCTTACTCACCAAAAGTTTTATCTCATTATTTATTCAATTTTACATTTATGCAATCTACAAAGTATCAATCAGAGATCATCTTCACAATAAATCATCCAATTCCAAAACTTCTAGCCCTATAAAAAGTGGTTTACAAGATAATGGTAAAAATTAATGGTCTACTATTCATCAACTTGTAAATTGGGTTCAAAATTTCAGAATGAGCTGTTTTTTTGTGATGATAATCTCCTCATCATATAGATCATCCTCACAAAAAATCATCCAATTTCGAAACTTCTAGACTATATAAGACAAAACACGTTGATTATGTTATTGGCTCTTGAACCCAACCCTATATGGCAAACTTGCTTGACCAATAACTTTTTTTCACACTGATCTTCAATTCTATGTAATGAACCTTCAAAAAAAAAAATCTTATCCTCTTCAAATCAAAGATTCTATCTGCTTTTTTAACCTCCAAACCTCATAAGTAGAATATGATTTCGAATTAGAAGATGATGGAATTTTGGATTGAAATCCCTAATAATCAATCTTAAGAATTTATTTATTTAATATTCAAAAAACTTTCTTAGCTTCTTCAATGTTAAGATTCTATCTTCTTCTGCAACCTTCAAACCTCGTGAACATATGCATAATATGATTTTGAAGTAGAACATGATGAAATTTTGGAAGGAAAAAATCAAGTATGTTTCACTTGGTGGGTTCTTTCCATTGCCATCCCTTTAAAGATCCTTAGTTGCTTGATATTATGGGTATATATTCCATTTTTTTTAATCATACATGGATGTTCTTGTACGCATCAAAATTTTAGTAAGGCCCTTATAAAATTTATAAATCAAAATAAAACCCTTTAAAGTCATAAATAAGCCCATATATCCAAATGGGGCTCATTGATTGAAAACAAGCTTCCTGCAACCTAGATTTGGGTTTCGTAGATAAATTGGAAGATCCAAATAAATGAGCTTGGTCCACCAAGAATTTGTAGAGACCTCAAAATTGAAATCAGACGAACTTAACTTTTAAATCAATTAGTCAAAGCCTTTTAAGTCAAGGACATAGTTGGAAAAGTTAATTTACCTCGAGACTGTAAATATCAAAGACCCCCTCATTTGGTAGGATCCTTAGATCACTTTTTTTTAAGAACATAGAAGCTCACCCTCTTGATAAGAAAAACGTTATCTGCCCCTCTTTTAAAGAAGAAGTAATATTCTTCAAGAGAGATTTGGACTCCTATTAAAGAGAAGATTATGCCTAAAATTCCTTCTTCGGAAGCCGATGAATTATTCTCAATTGATAAAGTGCAAAGTACGAAGAGAAGAAAATCTACAACAAGCCTCCAGAGAAGATTAAGCTTAGAAGCCCTTTTTCAAAAGCAAACAAATCATTCTTAACTAGTAAAACACGAAGTCCACAGAGAAAAAAAAATATGTACGATGAACATATACAAAACCCCAAGAGAAGATCAACACTAAAGTCTTTTTCTATAAACACAAAAATCCTTCTTAACTGATTAAGCACGGAGCTCGAAGAAAAGAAAACCTACACAAAATCTCTATAGAAAAGCAAACACCCTAAGCAATCATTCAAAAATCCAGAGTTCTTTCTCAGCCGATCAAGCATGAAGCTCGGGGAGAAGAAGACCCACATAAAACCACTGTTGAAGATCAAGCATCCCAGTCAAATTATTCACAAATGCAAAAATCCTTGTCAACTAATCAAGCGTGAAAGTCTGAGAGAAGAAAGCTACACACCATTATTATTTGTATTTGACTGTTAATTAGAAGAGAACATTCAGTTAATAAAGTGTATTAAGATCTATGCCATTTCAACATCAAAATTCAATAAAATTATTTGTGTTCTTAGTTCACACATCTCGAGGTAGATTGTGAAATTTGTTATCAATAGTTTTTTTAAATGTTTCTTTTTTTAATTTTTTATTGAAGCCCATAGGGCAAGAGGACCATTAGAATTTTCTATTTCACGACTAACCTTATCCAATGGGTATCAAAGTAACATCTACTAATATAATTCTGTGTATTACTTAAGGTAACGAGTCACGTCTTTGCACAATTAATGTCATACCGACCTGCTCCATAAGCAACACATGCTTCACAGTTGAATGTGTCCCTACATAATTATGTTATATCTATCTCTACTTTTGGTCTAAAAAATAAAAGATATTCTTGTCAGATATTATAAGTGAATAATACCATGGCCCATGGGTTTGAAGTGCCCCCAAGTCTACAAGGTAGCAATTCTGTTTGAAAGAATAGTAAAAATAAAATTATGATGGTTAGGGTAACTTTTTTGGATTCCATGTCTGGGCCATTTGTGCTCTTTCTTGGTGTATTGGGGATTTAACCATATTACGAAAGGGGAAAATCTCGAAAAGGTGGAGAAAATTGAAATTCCTAAAACATTAGGTTATTCATTTTAATTTCAAAATTGATAAATTGAAACATATTGGTAAACCAATTTTATAAAAATAGTAAGTATTTTTCTCGCTTTAATTTCAATAAACAGTCAAAAAAAAAATTCCACTTCATAAAATGGTAAAAAACTTCCCCCACATTAATTAAAATGAATAATCTACTATTTTGGGAATTTTTCCATTTTCAGATCATGTGATGGTAAAGCAGTCTATTTTGAATCCCATTAAAATAATGGGTTGGCCGAGGCCACATTATTCATTGATAAGTACAAACTTATAGGTAGCCCAATATTAATACTGGCTTGAAGATGTAGGGGCTCTTTTGATTGAAAAGTTTCTTTGAGTGGTTAATTAAAAGGATCAATTTCTAGTCTTCCTTCTTGGCTCAAATGTCCAAAATCTGCGTCATTGGTTGATTTTTGTCAGTGCGTCCAACCAAATTGTGTTGAACTTGTCAAGTCTGGCTGCCTCGTTCACAATGTTTCTTTGAAATTTGAATAATAATTGACACCAAGAAACAAGAAAACAAAGAAGACTTAAGGAAATGAACCATCAATGTCAACGTTCTTAATTAAAAATAAATAAATAAACCCAAAGTTTGAGATACTGTGGTTAGGAAAGAATGAGAAGCATCACTGGTATGCAGTTTCCCGTCATTTTATTCATCACTTTACTCACATTTTTCTCAAGTATTTCCATTGCATCTTATATCCTTACTCCACAACAATCCATTAAAGATGGCGAGACTCTTGTTTCGGAGGGAAATCTCTTCGAATTAGGATTCTTCAGTCCTAGAGATTCGAAGAATCGATACTTGGGAATATGGTACAAGAAAATCCCAATTCAAACAGTAGTTTGGATCTTAAACAGAGACAACCCAATTGAAGATTCATCCGGAATTTTAAAGATCCATGAAGGCGGACAGCTTGTTCTTCTAAATGAAGGGTCCGGAGTTATTTGGTCCACGAATCTGTCCAAGGCCGAGAACCCAATTGCACAGCTCCTAGACTCAGGAAATTTTGTTATTAGAGAAACAAACAATGATAATCCTGAGAATTATCTATGGCAGAGTTTCGATTTCCCGACTAATACATTGTTACCTGGAATGAAGCTAGGGTGGGACTTAAAGAGCGGTATGAATCGATATCTTACATCATGGAAAAATACTGATGACCCATCAACAGGTGACTATACTTTCAGTGTAGATCCTCATGGATTTCCAGAAATATTTCTGTCGAACCGACAGATTCGGAATTATCGAAGTGGGCCTTGGAATGGGGTTCAATTTAGTGGTGTCCCGGAAATGAGGCCTCTTGATGGGTTAAATTTAAGTTTTGTGGTTAATCAGGATGAGATATATTACAAATTTGATGTCAATAGTGAATCTATTGTTTCAAAGTTGATTGTCAATGAATCTGGTGTGCTTCAACACCTTCTATGGAATGACACGACTATTTTCAACTGGAACGTTTTCTGGTATGCCCCAAAAGACCAATGTGACAATTATAGAGTGTGGTCCCCATGGCATTTGCGACACGAATAACTCGCCTGTTTGCAACTGTGTGAAAGGGTTTGAGCCCAAGTACCAAAAGAATTGGAATTCGGGAGAGTGGTCAGGTGGATGTGTTAGAAAAACGGAATTAAAATGCAACGAGGACGATGAGTTCTTGGTTTTGAAGGGGATCAAAATGCCTGATACTTCAAGCTCGATTTTTAACAAGAGCATGAGTCTTAAGGAATGTGAAGCAGAATGCAGAAATAATTGCTCATGTACAGCTTATGCGAAGTCAGACGTTCATGGAGGAGGAAATGGTTGTATAGTATGGTTTGGTGATCTGATTGATCTCCGAAATGCTGAAGGTAGCCAAGATCTCTACCTACGGGTGGCTGCTTCGAAATTCGGTAAATCTCATTATTATTATTATTATTGATGATAACTTGAACACACGACCTCAAAGCTGCATATTATAATATGCCAACCAATTTAACTATGGGTCTAGTTATCAATTATGCACTAGGGTCATTAATTATGGCTCCTACACCCCAATGCTCATCTGTAGATGAAATAACTTTGACGTGTATAGGCCACTTTAAAATCTTGAAGGAACCCTGTTCATTGGATTACATGTGTTACAATGAGGTATTTCAAATTTTGACAGAAATGTTGGGGCTTGAAATAAATTCAAAAATCCTAGGATTCCTTCAAAATTTCGAAGCGGCCTGGCTTCGTCAAAGTCAGACTCCTTGGTAGAAGGGTGGGTGACGATAACTTTCCTCAACCAGAAGACTCGTCTCTGTTTTTAAAAAAAAATTGAGATTTTGCTTGGATCCTTTAGCTTTGCCGACATTTAATATACCTCTTTATATTTTCAAAGGATTAATTACATGTCTCTTGCCTTTGTCCTCTTATTGAACGTATTTACTAAGATGACGATGATTGTGTATTTTTTTTAGGAAAATGCTGGAATGACACGGGTATTTACTGCAATTCTTACAAGTCTAACGTGGGATGTTTACATAACCATAGATGTGTTTCTTAGCGATCCGATTAAAAATCATCTATGGTTATATATGCATCTCCGCGTCAGAATCACAGTAAATCCTGCGTCACCCCAGCACGACTCATTTTTTTAATTCTTTGCATGCGTTTGGACCTCGGTCTTATCTCGTAGACTAATAAAAATGACCGAAAAACCCATGAATCTTCTTCTCAAAACCGGTCATCTTCATCCTCTGTACTAAGATGATGATGATGACAATGTACTAAGATGATGATGATGACAATGAAGGTGCCCCCCCCCCCCCCCCCCCACCCACCACCACCAAGAAAAAAAAAAAAAAAAGGAGTTATTTAAATATAACAACTATAAAGTATCAAAGCAAAATCTCAATTTTACTCTCCTCACAGACGTGTCCTCAAGTTGAGGGACGTTACCACTAGAAAGGATGCATGGGACTACCATTCCTCTTAAAATATTTATGAAACAAAGATTCTTCATGAGCAGGTGTGAATGATTGACTTTTTCAAAAATTTTGACCTTGTTTCATTGGAGCAATTCAATATATCGTTTTCTATATGTATTTGTCTTTATTAGAACTAGACTTGGTCATATTTACAATTTTATATTTTTTAATCTAATTGCGAACTACGTCCACGGGCGAAAACGACGATTTCACTATATTAATCAAAGAAGAATAAGGTTAAAATTTCTCTCTGTCTCTCGTATATCTTTCTCTATCCTTTCGGGATTCATCTCTTACCCTTTATATACTTAGGGTTATAAAAAGGTTAAACGGGTCGGATCCAAAACCAAACCAAATGGGCCCAATAATTTGTCTGGGGACTTCGCCCCCGGACCCCCGATAATGGTGGGGAAACCCCACACATTACCAATTAAACGAGTCATGTGAGTTATTAACAGATCATCAAAAGATCCGATTTGAAATCCACAACATTCCCATATACAAGAATAGAAGACATAACCCAACAGTTATGATAATTTGACTACCCCACATGGCACACTTAATTGACCCTCCTAACCTGATAAGTTCATGAACCGTAGATCTATATGTCTCATAATATAGGTGCCCAAGGGATACACATTTTTATGGGGAATTGCCATTTTGTATCTCGAGACATTTAGATTTACGGTTCCTGAACTTGTCACGTCAGGAGAGTTGATTGAGTGTGCCACGCAGGGTAGTCAGATTATCACAATTCTTTTAGAAAAAAGCAATTTATTCAATGAATTTTAAAAAATTGATACAAAAATGAAAGTATTTAGAGGCGGTTTGCTCCCTCTATTCCTGTGTTTGAAAGTGTGTTTTGTTACACATTGGGAAACTTTTGCGAGACTGAGACATGTGACCACAGGGATCAATCCCACCCCAATGCGTGTGTGAATACCTTGGAGTATAAAAAAGAGTCGCAATCCAGAATGTATTCCATTCCTATACATAGGAATGGTGTCTACATGGCACATTTAGATTGGATAATACACACATTGGGCTGCATGCACAGTTTGGTTAGGAGACCGAGGGTTTTAATTTCAATCTGAAGCGTACCACATGCATAGATACCGTTCCAATTTTATAGGAACAAGACACCGTATTGAATCCTGAGTTATCAAGAAAAAAAATAAAAACAAAAGTAAAAGTAGCATTTGGGTCCAAGTTCTAGACCCCGCTCTATAGCTATTGTCAGAGTCTAGAGTGCTTCTTAACAAATAATTTATTTTTTGGATATGATCTAGATTCAGCCTTTAATTTCTCACAAGAATCTGATTCTTATGAAAATAACATGTCTTTTGGACCAAAGTACCATTATTAAAATTCGGCCATTGTTAATGTCCCTCAAATTTTAGAGATATGCCCCTATGTTTTCAAACTGATGACATACTCCCCTTGACCTAGGTTCTGCTTGGAATACTAGCTGAAAATGACCTAAATGCCATTGCTTCAACCTTTTGCTAATTTTCTCCCCAAAATCAATCATTTCAGTCTACTTTTCCCCCAAAACCAGTCATTTTCAATAGATGAATTTTGTTTTTTTACATCTTTTTTAAGTTTAAGATTTTGTCTTCCTGAACCTTCAAGTTGCAAGAATAGGACATGATTTTTGGAGATCAATTAAATTTTAAGTAGAAAAATCAAGGGTTTCTATAACCATTGAAGATGAGATTGAATTGGTAAGAAATTGAGACTCTAAATGGGATTCTTGGAGAAATAGAAAATCAAAGGAATTTTATAATGAAAATATTTGATGAAGACGAGTTTCAATAAGTAGAAAACATAGAAGATGAGGTTGAGGATGAGTTCAAAAAGTTGAAAATGGTAGATTTTTCTCTAAGAAAAATGAAGGGGTTTTTGGATTGAGGTTGAAAACAATGGCATTTAGGTCATTTTCTGTTATTCTCCTAAATAAAACCTAGGTCAAAGGGGGTATGTGACGTTTGTCATTAGTTTGACAACATAGGAAGGTATCTCTAATATTGATCAACATGTTGGGGGACATGTCTAACTCACCATTTAATTAGACATGACAATAAAAATGTTGGACTTGACACTAAAATTCTTTTTCTCAACCATAAAAAGTGTTGAGCTTAACATTACAAATGTGATTTTTTTCTTCTGACCACAACAATAAATAGATCTTCTTGAAATACCTAAAAGGCACATATTATAGTTGAAAAACAGAAACTCGAATGAAACATTAAAACAAAATTTTCAAAAAATTTAGAATCCCAACTTTTTTTGCCGTTTTTTGTTATAAATTATCGAAATAGATCAAAAAATATATTAAAAGTAAAAATTAGAAGTATATCATTATCCATTCACCATCAAAAAATCGTTGAAAATTATTGCAACTGCCATTGAAGAACCCTAGTATGTGAAGATGAGATAAGGGTAGTGTGAGTACTCCAAAAAATATTATAAGGGGATATGAGGTTGAGGGATCATTTAGATATAAAAAGTTTATTCAAGGGTCTATCAAGATACCACCAAAAGTCAGCCAATATTTAGAAAGAAACCCCTCCTACAAGGTTTTCACTTTTAATTAGTTAAAATTACACAAATGTCTTATATTATGTTTTTTTCAAAATCTCCCTACTTAATAATTTAAAATATAAAAAAGCCCATAATGTTTACACATGCCACCTTCCAGTAGATTATAAAGGTAAAATTACTTAACAAACCCTGTGAGAGGGGTTTCTATTTAGATAGTTCCTAACTTTTGGGCGATAGATTGATAGTCCATTTAGTATACTTTTTCTTTCTTAACGGTCTCTCAACCTCATCTCTTTTAATAGTCCATTTGGTAAGTGAATCCGTTAGATAAATATAAGGGGGGTAAGTGCAATTGTCATAACGTTAGGGGTCCGACATATGATTATGCCAAACCAAAGGGGGTGAAAGTGTAGTTTACCCCACTTTTTATTGTCTAAGTACAAGATTTTTATTGTTAAGTTCAAAAATAAAAATCTTATTCAAATTGCAGGTCGAAAGAAAAGGCTTCCAAGATTCGTTATCATACCAAGCATCATATTTGGTATAATTGTATTGGCATCTTCAATATTTATCTTAAGCAGGTGGACAAAGAAAAGAAGAGGTAAATTCATCTAATAGCTATGAAACGCATTTATGATGTTCTACTTCCTAGTAAATAGGGTTAAATAATGAGATCCCCTTAAAATTTTAGAATTATGGCAAGCATTGTTGATAATTGTGAAATTCACACTTTTACATGGATATGAATGTTGAAATCCTCTGTGAGATGGACCCATATAGCTCTTCCAGTAGTTGACCATGAGATCAATAATAATACTTGAATTCGAAATACATGCGAATTGTGTGTCTACATGAGGTGCTTTCCTATTTTTTGGCTATGGAAATTTTTTCACAAACTAGCATACATATTTCAATAAATGGTTGGGGAGATGGCCAAGGCCACTCCTAAGGAAGCAGAGATCTCAAAAGTTACTTGTTACATGTGTGGAGGATTAGTCGGGTGCTCTAAGAAGCACGGATTCCTTGCTTCCAGAAAAAAAGTACCCCAAGGATTTTTGGTTGGAAAATTGAATCTTATTCATCCATTCCACTCTATCTAGAGAATGTCTCTTATGTTATTGAAGCCACCCCTATATTTTCTTAAATATAATCATTTTAATTTTGTTTTTCCTAGTCTTTTCTACTAATCTCATAAAAAATCCTTGTCTCTACTGTATTCAATTTGTTGATATGATAATATTTGACAGCCCAACATTACACTCCATAAAGCATAGTCCATCTTCTTATTGTCTTATAGAGCCTCTTTTTAATTTGATTGGCTTACGTCAATTACATGCACTTTAGCACCTCCTCTTTTAACTGTCCAAATATGATCTTACGGACAATGAAAGCGGTCTCTTTGGGTATTTATAACCAATCAACTTTCTACTTGATCTTGATTCTGCTTATTCTAAAGTACTTGGCTTGGGCTCCAGCATTTCTCTCCATAATTCTAGCTTTTAGCTGAGTCCTCTAGTTTCATCAACATCATTACATCATATGCAAACGACATATGCCAAGGTACATGCTCTTCAGCATGAGCATTTACTTCATCTATAATTAGTGCAAATAACTAAGGAGTCAAGATTGATGATACAATCCAATTGTACATAATTGGATATGCATTCATCACCTCTCTATTTGCTCTCATACTAGTTAATTTAAGTTTTCTCCTATATAAACATAGAAGGAATGAAACTTTTTTTAGTGCAATCATACCAATTGAGTGCAAGGTAGATTTTTAAGTGATTGAGGGAAATGGTACTAAGTCATCTGCAACTAGTTGATCTCGTTTGGTTTTTTTGCTTTAACCTTTGTTCAATCACTCTTTTCGATAGTTTCATCTTATGAATCATAAGTTGAACATAAATTGATAGTTAGTGCAATTTTGTATTTCCCCATTATTGTTATATATAGGTATTTTGATCCTTTTTCTCTTTGTCATTTGACATCTTTTTAGTATATCGATCTTATCAACAAAAAATAATTTTGTTTGCATGAAATGAGAAATATTTTGATGTGGGGACACAAGCACTAGATATGCAAAATGTTGGTCAAGATGTCGGGTCTTACTCCTTCCACAAGTATAGGGGGACGTTCATATAGTTTTCCATGGATGGTACCGTGGAATGTTGATTATATATTTAATTTCCAAACAACAGGAACAAAAAGAAAAATAGAGGATTTGTTTGATATTAGTGGAAGTAACGAAAATTGCAAAGACACCACAGAGGGTTCGAAGCAAGGAAATGCCCCTAATCTACCATTATTCGACTTCAAAGTAATTGCAAATGCTACATATAATTTTTCAGATACAAATAAGCTTGGAATGGGGGGATTCGGTCCTGTTTACAAGGTGAGGTAGTCTTTTATTTAATAAAATTTGAGGAAGTTGGCAATTCAAAATAACTTATATGAATTTACTACCATCTCAGGGTACGTTGCCAGGAGGTCAAGTAATAGCTGTGAAAAGACTTTCCAAAAGCTCTAGACAAGGCTTGAAGGAGTTCAAGAATGAGGTTATATTGATATCCAAAGTTCAACACAAGAATCTAGTTAGGCTTTTAGGGTGCTGCATTGAAGGGGAAGAGAAGATGTTACTCTATGAATACATGCCCAACAAAAGCTTGGATTCCTTTCTTTTTGGTATGGTTACTATTTATGAATAATTTTTGAAATCATTTCAACTTTTGCTAATATAGCCTAATGGAAAAAAGAAAAAATGGATCAGATCGAACTAAACAAGGGCAACTGAACTGGCCTAAACGCTTCCACATTGTTGAAGGTATTGCTCGAGGTCTTTTCTATCTACACCGAGATTCAAGACTAAAAATTATTCATCGAGATTTGAAAGCTGGAAACATTCTATTGGATGATGAAATGAATCCCAAAATTTCAGACTTTGGCATGGCAAGGATTTTTGTAGGAAATCAAACTCTAGCAAATACTAACAGGGTTGTTGGAACATAGTAAGTACTAGTTTCTTGATAGCCTAAAATTTCTCCTTAGTTATTTTTTTTTTGTTCTAATTAATTAATATAGAAATAAATTAAAAAGGGTGAAACTAATCAGTTTGAACAATTTTCATTTCCTTAATCTATCCCCTGAGTCCTAAATGGTAAAATGCAGTGGTTATATGTCCCCAGAATATGCCATGAAGGGGATGTTCTCTGAGAAATCAGATGTCTTCAGCTTTGGGGTATTGCTTTTGGAGATCGTGAGCGGGAAGAGAATTAACCAATTTTATCTTCATGAACAATCATTAAGCCTTGTGGGATTTGTAAGTATATAGTATTTCATAACTTGTAGGATCCTTTTATTTATTTATGAACACATTTCAATAATCTTAAAAGACGGGATCAATATTATTTCAGGCATGGCGATTATGGAACGAAGGTAAGGAAATAGAATTGATGGACCCAACATTAAGAGACTCGTACTCCGCCTCAGAAGTGTTGAGATGCATTCGTATAGGTCTCTTATGTGTACAAGAACATGTGATGGAGAGACCAAAAGTGTCTACTGTAGTTCGAATGCTTGGCATGGATACCACACATCTTCCTACTCCAAGACAGCCTGGGTTTTCAATAGAATCTGATTTATCTTTAGTTGGCCCAGAAATGTGCTCAGTAAATAGTGTCACTATTACAGAAGAGAGTGGCAGGTAGCTGATAGCAAGTAATAATAGCAATATTCTTCCTATTTTTTTTTCCAGGAATGTATATATATTATTCAAGACTTTAAATTTTGGATTAGTATAAATGAATCATTTACTCGAATAGATGAAGTATTAAACAATGTCACTATTACTAAAGAAAGTGGCAGGTAGTTGATAACAAGTAAATCCAACATTCTTCCCTTTTTTTTTTCTAGGTATATATATACAGAAATGCTAACATTTAAGACTAGATGGGGACATTAACATTCTCCAACAATTTTTTTTAAAATAATGTCACTCCCCATTTCGTCTTTTAGTGAAAAAGATAAGGGTATATTAGTCTTTTACCTAATAAATATATTTAGTTTAATACCCACATGAGCATTAATTCCTCAAGGGCTACCCGCGAGGGCACACCCTCATTTATCTGGTGCATGTGATGTGTGGGCGTTGCACGTGCCTCGGGACTAGTCTTTGGACAAGACCATGGTTTATGGACTGGGCAAAGCCAAAATACGAGCCTGGTCTATTGTCTACAAGGATACCAGATTATCATATATATATATATATATATATATATATATATATATGCCCTTAATAAATGCATTTATTATGTTGGCATTGTTTTCCAAAATAATTATTAGAAAAAGGATATTTAAATCAAAAGACTTAAATGCCCTTAGCATTTATTATATAAACAATCATTTATTGTATAAAAGAACAATTTACCTTCAGTTTTTCAATAAAAGATAAAAAAACAGATGGGTATTATTGAAAAATGAATGTGTTGGACAATACCAACAACCCCAAGAGGTCTTTGACGTTATACACAAAGTTGTGTATTGAAGAGCCAAGTCCCCTTTATGCAAATTTTTGTATTTACTCAATTTTGATGGATAGGTCAAGAATTTAGCCCAGCGATAAAAGAGAGAAAAATACTGTAAGAGCCATTAACGTATTTTAGTTATTATATAATGTTCGATAGATTATAATGTGAATAATGTTTCTCTTTTCTTCTTCTCATTCTTATCTTATAGGATTTATCTTTACTAATGTAATGCCCCAAAATTCGAGTCCACGACCCGACCCATAACTTGTGAGTTAGGTTGTAAATTTGAATATTGAAGGTCAGAAAGTTATAAATTATTTAAGATATATAAAAAATATGTATGATTTTGATAAAAGGGATTTAACGGTTAACACTTAAAATCTTTTTATAACAGTCAATAATAGAAGTAAATATTAGTAATCCAAAATGTATGATTTTATTCGATTATCGAGACATCTCGATATGGTGCGTTCTCTAAACTGTTAGATTCTCAACTCAATTTATTTTTCATAAAAATTATAATAGTCACACGTTATAGAAGAACCAATAAGAGAAAACTTTAGAAAAAAATTAACAAATGTGTGATGTCCCCTTGTGGATAGAACATACCCATTTTAAAGAAATGGTCACTGTGACTTACATGGTCAGTATTTTTGAGAATGGTCGATGGAGTTGGAAAGCTAACACATAAACCTAAAAGTTTTGTGTTTTAATCACTTCCAAAAAAAGAATATTTCTTAGATAAAGTTGGGTCAAAATAGAACTTATTTGCAAAGAAAATATAAATTCAGATTCCAATGATTTATTTCAAATAATATATAAAATTTAATACTTATCCGATTTTGATTATTTTTCCCAATTTTAGAGAGATATTTTTTTCTCTATCTAACCACTATGGTGGAATATTCTAAAATAATAATTTATTTGATAAAATATAAATACGATTTAATCTAATCAATGTTTGAAATAAAAGAGCAATCAATCATCACTTTAACACATTATTTAAAGAATTTAATAAAACAACACAAACATTATTTCGGGGATGTTTTATCACATAGGATTAAATAAATAAATCCCCATAAGTTTTATTGTTCACATAGACTAATTAAGCTTGAAATAAGATAGATATAAAAATGCACTTTTTTATGTAATCCAACTAAGACACCTCTTTGGGATGAGCATCTAAAAAAATTTGAATAAAAAACGTAAGAAAAATCTCCATAGGTACTACTATGCTCACCCATGATTTAATCAAGATAATAATTATACCGAGTAAATAAAAAATATCGTAAATCTTTTATTATCCAATCGATATAAAAATTAAATAAAAAAAATATATGTCATGCAACAATAATTTATGCAAATGTGTCAACCACATAACATGAGGCATGCATGTACTAGGTCATACACTCACATAACATGGGATCTTCCGCGGGACGTTTGGGACCATTCACCCTAGGGCACTCTGACTCTTTCTTGCTCAATTAAGGTTTTACCAATCCATTATGCCAATGCAAAAATATCCTTTTTCAAATATCATTATCATAATCTATTCATCATTAATGATTCTTCTCCGATAAATAATATATAAAAAAGAAACATGTAAATTTTCTTACATGAAAAAAGATGCATAAGAAATTTCAGTAAAACAAGATAACACTATTATAACGAAAAGATCAAGAAAAAGTATAGGTATGCATCTACCTAATATTATGATCTGAAAATAAAGTATGTTTAGACCTTGATTGGATGAAGAACTTTTCTTGTTTTGTCCGAGAGCAAATAATTTTAGCAGATAGAAGTTCTAAGGACTTCTTTGATGGTGTTTGTCTAATAAATAATGATGTTTCTCTAAGTATTTTAGAGTGAGGTGAGGTATGCACGAATTTGGGAAGACTTCTATGGTTTTAAAACTTCAAAAGTTTGTTTTTATCATCCTCCAATAGTAGTTTAATTTGCCAACAAATTGGTGTAGTCTTGATCTTACAGTTTACACTCATTTAGACTAAAATACTTCATACCTCATCATGACCATTGACTATTGATTTTTGAACAACATGGAAACATCTTAGAGTTTAATGTAACAATCAATAAGATTAAAACACATATCACAGTTTAGATCAAAAGAAATAGGGTTCTGTGCAATAGGAAAACGACACATGACATGCAAGAGTTCTACAAAATCAAAATTCTCAAATTTATGAGATAAGCATAGTTAACCATCACATTTTCTCTCTCACAATTTGACAAGAATTTAAAATTCAAAAATAATATTTTGAGACACCCTTTGATTTTTAGAAATTTTAAGAAAAATCCCTCCTAGTTGGACCTAGCATAAAAAGACCAAAATACCCTTTTTAAAATTTTTTCAACTTTTAACAAATAAGACTATCAATATCATCGTATTATTTTTAAAATTTTATTATATAATATTATAAAAATAAATAAATAATATAGAAAAAAAAATAAAGAAGTCATAAAAAAAATACTTGAAGGGCAAAACAGTCACAATCTTTTGTCTCCTAAAATTTAAGAAATCTGATATGTTTTATAAAATTATATTCTAAGAATCTTTTACGCTTTGGCCAAAGTGAAATTTTAACATGTGGGTGTCTAGAAATACAAATTACTCGAATAAAAATAACGATTACGTCCATAATATAAAGAAATTCTTAATTTTTGATTAAGTTATATTTTTGTAGATTCAAGGGTATATCAAACTCATGTAAAAGGATAAATATTTTTTTTTTCATAATGATATTTTCAAAGTGACTAAACTATCTTTGAGTGAAATTATTTTTTTACCTTTAAAGAGAATTAGATTATAAGTGTGGAGAATGATAGAATAAAGTTTATATCTATAAGTTATCAAGAATGTTTTACCAAACATACCTTTATATGTATAATATTATATTTATATATTTAATTATTTATCAAAAAGTTATAGCTAGCATAGTATCAAAGCATAGATTTTAGTGCTATTCTTTTCATTTTTGCATTTGCATGTCATCGGAGAACTCCCTTCAATCCAACTCAACAGATCAATTCATTCTTACTAATTGCAATATTGATTAAAGTAGCTTGATTGTAGTTTTTAAAATCGACCCCAAATTGATTTCAAATATAACTCACCAAATCTATTCACTCCTATCGATTGAAGTATCATTGATTGTAATTTTCAGATCGAGCCAAATTGATTTGTTGATAAATTTCGTATTGATTTCATTGAATCTATGATCAAATAGTGAGGAGATCCAACCCTCTTTGATTCTTTGATTTCAAATTGATTTCTATTTTTTTTTAATCTATAATATTTGTTTGGATTGATTTCAACTGAGGTCTATCATACAGTGTACTTGTGAGGAAATTTATGGTATATCTCTACAAGCAAACTCATATTTGTAGTGGATCTCTTCTCTTTTGAGAATTGTTCTATCATCAATGTCTTATATTTTATTTAGTTGTTTTGCAATATCTTTGGATCATCATGCTAGGTGAATGAGATGATTCACTTCAGTCTATTAATGTGCAACTTGATGGAAAAAATTACTCTTATTTTATTTATGTGATGAAGAATTTTTTGATATTAAGGAAAGACAATATGGGAACATGTTAATGGGGTTGTGACCATGCCTTCTAATAGAGCAAATATAAAATGACTCTGAATCCAATATGGTGTCCCATTCTTATAATGTATGTTAGGTGTCTACATGACACATTTTTGTTGGAGTTTAAAACCCTTAGGATTCTTAACCAAGCCATTTACACCAGCTGAAGTGTTTGAAATCCAACAAATATGTGCTACGTAGACACCTAACATTGTTATAGGAACGAGGTACCGTTATGGATCGTGACTCATATAACTGTGCAGATTTGTTGCCTACATGAAAAGTTAACAATTTCAAAATTATCACTTTGTTCAACAATTTTGCTGAACAGTCTATTAGCATCCAACTAACCAAATATGAGAGCGTCGACGAAATTTGGGATCACTTGGCATGGTTGTACACCCGATCCAACTATGCTAAACTATATCGACTGGAGACAGATATTAGAGTAGTTTGATAGGGAGATATGACCATTCAAGATTTCTTTTCAGTTATAACTAACCTTTAGCACCAGTTGACTCTCACTGAGTGCACTGCTCTAAGTTCTTTTTCCACACTATTTAGCTTACAGAGAGGAGCATTGACTTGTTCAGTTCTTGGTAGATCTTAGTGATGACTTTGAGGCACTTTGTGGCTTCATTCTACATTACAACCATCTTCGTTATGTAGATTATGTAGCTAATCTTCTGGCTAACAACATGTGCCTCAAGTTGCAAACTTTGAAAGGTCTTATTCCTGTACCCAATCAAGTGGTTATGATAGTTCCTTTTAAACCACCTTCTAATACACAAAGTCAAAGTTAAGATAGATCAAGAGTTGGCATTGACAAGTGCAATTTTTGCAAGTAAAAGGGCTATTGGAAGTCTCAATGTCCTATGCCACTTAGTTGTGGCCAAAATCTCAACATCAACAACAACATGTTTTGAGGCCTAGACAATACCATACCACAAAATTTTCCTCCCTCCTTAGACTTACCACAATCATTGCACCTTCCTTTAAAGATTCCTCAGCTTCCACTTCTCCATTGTTAAGACTTACAAAGCAATTCCAAAAGTTTTTCTCCACTTAGCCTCACGCCTTCACATGTTCTTCTCTTAAAGATTTGTCATCGTCAACAACTTCAGATATATCTCGATTTACTTAGTAGATGTTGATTCCATTATCGCCCCTTACTTGACCCTTTCTAATGTTCATTAATTATATTCCTCAATTCACTATGACTTTTATTTTCCTTGGTCAGTTATGTGAATTTAGCTATGTAGTTCATTTCACATCTACCTCTTATTTCATGTGGGACCCTCATTCGTGGAGGCTAATTGGGACAAGCCATAGAGATTGAGGATTCTAATTGTTGGATGAGCTTTGTATACCTAATTTTGCTGCATCTAGTAGCGATTTATCTTCTTTTCATATTATTTTTTACTACGTCTAGTTTTTATTTATGACATTCTTACCTTGTACATGTTTCTAGTTCCTATTTCAAATATCTAGCTTCCACTAGTGCTTTAGAAAATTTTCAAACTCATGATATTTCTTCCTATAGTGGTTTTGAACTTGCTAAATTTTTTTGCTTGAAATTTTTATAATAATATTTCAATTTTTTATGCTCCATTTAATTTAATTCACTATCATGTTTGGGAACCCGTTGATCAAGGTCTAGAAAATAGTTTCTAGAGCCCTTATTGCAGGGACTTTACGAATAATTTAAGCATGCATTGTGATCAAGGATCCATAAGTAATCAACTAATAAAGACCCAAGTCTTGTGAGCCCAGGTTAACCGCAATGCCCAGGTTGACTAGGGCGGCACGATCAAAGTAAAGAGTCAAACCTCGTATTTTGTGATGAAGACTGGCGGTTGAAAAGCATTCGTGATGAATTTATGAATTTTCGTAATTACAGAATCTTTTCGAAACCAATTTCCTTAGAAATCCTAATTTGATCTCTATAAATAGGAGACCAGACCAAGAGTTAAGATTACCTAGAGAATTAGAATAATAATAACTTTTTCTTTTTAATTTTGTTCTTAGTTTTCTTCAAAGAGGGAGTTATAATTGAAGAACCTTTGTCGATTTTGAAGTTCAAGAAGCAATAAAAGATTCACCTTTCTCTCATCTCTTTTTTACATTATATATTTTTTATATTGTTTTTGCAATAATCATCGGCTAACTTCTCCATTAAATCGATTGAGGAAGTTGGAACAAGATTTTGTCAATAGTTTTACTATTCTCATAATAATTGCTTAATAGTTTATTCTGATAGTTTTTAAGTAGATATTTTCAGATGTAATATATATTGTTTCTCAAAGTTTTGATGGTTCATTCATTGATAAGTTTAAGATTAACTATGCCTCATAAAAAACAATTAATACTTATCCCATGATCTTAGCTTAATTTATTAATCACATATTTTCAATCTCTATTCTATTATAATTGTTTAATTTTTCGATCTACAAACATTAGCTTTGTTTAGTGGATCGAGATAAATAGAGGATAAAAAATCATTGCTAAAACTTGCGAAGGAGGATCCGATTAATCTGTACTTTTCTATCGTATTTTAAATCTTTTTCTTTTATTATTTAATTTTTAGCTAATTTCTCTTGAAAACTGTTTTTAAATTGTTTGCGTAAATTGTATAGGATTTAAAATGAAAAGATTACCAGATTAACGTCATCTTTGTAGTTCAAGGGTCTTTATTTTGTTCGTATTTTTATCATAATCTATAGCTCGATCAAACTGGTGTCTCTGTTGGGGACAACAGTGTAAACCTATCTTTTATCCGAAAATCCAATTCGATTTTTCATCAATCAAAATTTTTATTTCAGAAAAAATTGAAAAAAATTATGTTGGATTCTTAAAGTCAGTACGAACAAATCCCTAAAATTTGAGCGAATCTCATCAGAATTTTACTGTAGTGCCTTAGTCAACTGGGGCACCACAATATAACTTCGAGATTTGTACTTCAAATTTTTATAGAATCTTTCTTCAGATTTCTAGATTTCAATGAATACATAATTTTCTAGAATTCTAACTTTGATTTTTATTCTGTTTTTAACTGAAGGATTCGATAAAGAGCAATATGGTTGGAAAATTTTACTTCACTACCCAAATTTGATTATTTGACAAAGAAACAAGAACTTTCTTTCTTTTAATTTCTATTTACAATAGAACTATAGTAGGATTTTCTTTTGAAAATTTTTAATTTATTTTTAGATTCTCATTTTAATTAATCCGAGAAGGCTCGGATTGTAATAAAATTAAGGGAGGACGACAGTGAGATGTAACTGTCTCGACTCCTCGGGTTCGTACACTAAGTTTGGTATTAGTGGCCTGAGTCGACTCAATTCGATCAACGCTCGTCTAGAATGGGAGGTAAAATTCAAAATCTCCATACAATTCTTGTAAGTGGGTTTTTGTATTAAATTTGAGTGAGTTAACTGCACACTTCTGATTGCACAATAGTAAAAAAGGCATCATTGAAAGGATGTTACGAACAAGATAAGAATCAGATTTCATCACCGAGTTATTGCTCTATTAGAAAATTAATTCTCACAAGTCAAATTTAATTAAAATCTAATTAGACTCGACCACAGGTCCCATTGAGCTCAATAGGCAAGGCTAGTCTGAGTTGGACCAATTGCATTTCTTGATCGAAGTTAGTGCCTAAGTAAGATCCTGTCCCGCTTTACCCTGCTGTACTAGGGGGATAAAATACGTCTATTTCATACAAAGATGTAATTTAAGAGTGCCTTTGCTCAACATCGTACACCCCCTCTCATCTGGAGATTAAACTGGCTGATTTCGATTTCAAAGAATTTGGTTGAAGGCTCAAACTATCCATTTGAAATAGTTAAGAGCAATTTAGTCTAATAGGAACCCATCAAGCATGTGTGAAATTTCTCCCTACTATTTGTGTGCATCACTAGTGTATGTTAGGTAGGAGATCTTAGAAGAATCCACTTGAACCATTTGATCTTGAGATCACAAGATTTCACCCACTTCATAGATTATAAGAGAATTCGACTCCTCACCTATCCCTTAGTCACCCGAGATGGCTCAATCAAGTGCCCCTCCTCAAATTATTTGAGAAGATCAATGACTTTTAAATGAGTTAGTCACCCCTATTACAGCCATTCCCCCATCATGTATTGTCTTACCAGCAACCAATGTGGCACAATTTGAAATTAGGGTAATTACTATTAATATGCTTCATAAGTTTCATGATTTCGAAAATGAACAACCCTATAACTATTTGAACAAATTTTTGACCTTGTGTCAAACTTTTCAAAATGGTCACATCGATGAGGAAAATGTCAAGTTAAGGTTGTTCCCTTTATCTCTAGAAGATCATGTAGCAGCATGGTTAAACTTTTTGGCCTCTAACTCGATCACCACTTGGGACGAGTTATCGAGAAAATTCATGGTTAAGTTTTTCCAATGGAAAAAACATAACAAATAAAAAATGCCATTAGGAACTTCAAGGGCAGACCCGATAAATAATATTTTCAAACCTAGGAAAGATTTAACGAGTTGCTTGTAAAATGCCAACATGATGGGATTGATAAAGTCCAATTGGTCAATTTCTTCTATCGTGGTCCTACTACAGCCCAACGTATTCTTCTGGAATCTATGCACAACGGAAAATTCATGAATCAAACTCCAAATCAAACCTATGAGTTTTTTTTTTGTAAAACTTACTGAAAGTGCTCGGAACTGGAACACAAATTTAGGAGATTCTGATAAAAATAACTTTGGAGCAAACAAACTAAGCATGTACAAGATCAAAAGTGATCCTGATCTCAAAAACGTAATGACCAATCTGGTTAGCACTATGCAAAACTTGAATAAGAAGTTTGATGTTTTCAGCATCAAAACTAACCAATAAGAGGCTACCCTATATTGTAAAGTCACCTTAGAAATATCTTCCACATGTCTTATATGCAAAACTTTCAACCATCTTAGTGAGAACTGTCCTAGCTTACCTATGGTCAGGGTAGAACATACCAATACGATTGGGTTATATAGCAGTTTTAGGAAATCCACTCCAAAATCAAACAGTCAGACATACCACCCTGATAACAGGTTTCATCTGAACTTTTCTTATCGTCAAAATGAACATATACAATATGTTGGTGTTCTTGATTTCTAAAAAGGCTATAATAGGTAGCCTTAGTCCAATGTGAACTTATCTTTGATTCCGCAACCATCTTACCACCTCATCCTTCTGATCAAAGGATGATTGTCGTCAATCCTATGCCCAACTATTCTCCCCCAGTTGTACAAACAAACTCTGCATTAGAAATAATGATGGTAGATATGTTAAAATAATAATAGTAATTGTAGCAAATCTTGCAGCATTCAACCCAAAATCAAGCACAAGTAAATCAAAATCCTACACAAGCAATTAAAATGCTTGAGGTTCAATTAGGCCAAATAGCCATGTCTCTAGGGGAGAGAAATAAAAGGCAATTTTTAAGACAAATCATGCCAAACCCAAGAGAAACTGCTCCAAAAGGACAGTATGAAATAACAAGTCAACCTGATCCTTCTAATAACTCTGTACAGTCAATCCACAAACTAGATTCTAGTAGATTAGTGGATAATTAGGTGCACATGCCCAATGAGGTCCCAACACAAGGGAAAACCCAAAATGCAGCTCCAATAGAGGAAAAAAATCAACAAAAAGAAACTCCATTTAGACACAATCCCTTCATATGTTAAGTTTCTCAAGGATTTCATTATGATAAAAAGAAAAACCCATGTGCCAAGAGATGCTGTGATAACAATCCAATATTCTTGTTTGATCCAACAGACAATTATGCCTAAGTTCAAGGACCTAGGCTGTCCTACAATTTTTATGCATATAGGGGAAACTATGATCGAGAAGTATCTACTAGACATAAGGGCCAGTGTGAACTTTTTTCCCTTTTCTGTCTACAAACAACTAGGTTTAGGGGAACTCAAACCTACGGACATTACTCTTAACTTAGCAAACAAAACTATTAAGGTTTCCAAGAAAATAATGGAGGATGTAATAATCAAGGTAAAAGACTTATATTTCCCCGATGATTTTGTGGTTCTGGACACTAAACCTGTCATGAACCCAAATAATGATGTTCTAGTCATCTAGGGCCAACCATTCTTAGCCACATCTGACACTATTATCAAATGTCATAACGTGATCATAACCTTAGCCTTTGGAGATATGAAAGTAAAATTGAATGTCTTTCACAACAAGTTTTAAGCCACTAACATGGATGATATGAAAGAGGTCAATATGATTGACATGTTGGTCAACAGCACATTCAAAGAAGCGGAGAACATAAACCCGCTAGAAGAGTACTTGTACCACTTTAGCTTTGCTTTCGATAAACAACAGTCCATCATGGAGGTAAACTCTCTCTTAAAATTCGTCTTTGATATGGATTTTCAAAATTAACAACCTAAAGTAAAGAGTCTCCCCATTCCCTCATCTTCACATTTAGTTAGAGAAATTCCTAAGCTTGAACTAAAATAGTTGCTTGACATGCTGAAATATGCATTTTTGGGGAAGGTCAAGACCTTCCTCATTATCATCTCGCCTAACTTAGAAAAGTCACAAGAAGAGCAGTTACTAGATGTTCAACGTGAATACAAAGAAGCTATTGATTGGACCATAATAGATATCAAGGGCATCAGTCCCTCTGTGGTGATGCACGAAATACATCTCAAGGATAATTACAAACCATCGAGAGAACTACAAAGAAACTGAATCTAGTCTTACAAGAGGTAATTCGAGGAGAAGTCCTCAAATTACTAGATGCAGGTATCATATACCCCATCTCAGATAGTAAATGGGTAAGTCCAGTTCAAATTGTTCCAAAGAAATCCGATGTCACAGTTGTGACCAACAAGAACAATGAACTAGTATCGATTCGCATCCAAACTAGGTGGCGAGTTTGTATACAAGCCACAATCATAAATGTCATTGTTTAGGTGAAAGAAAGGAAATTAGGTTTTTCTTTTAATTTTTTAGTTTCTTGCTCTGAAAATCCGATATTAATGAATCAATGTCACGTTCATGTGTCATAGCTCAACAAATCTACTGTATTTACACTTTTTTTTTTTAAATCTTGTGCCTTTCTTTTTGAAATTTTCTTATGTTTAAGAGAATGCAATTTTAGGCACCTTTCAGTAAAATTTGTTTATTTTCAGCATGTTGTTTTTCTCTCTTTTTGACAAATATGAATAATATTTACCCTACTTGATTGGTCTAGATGTTTTGATGCAAACTTGGTTGAGATCCCACTTGAAATTGAAACCCCAAATCATCATTATTATCATGTAAGAAATTTGACCAGCTGGGTGTGTTTTTTTATGTATCTTGTTTTTATGGTACTAGAGCCTACTCTCATGAAAGTGAATCAATGGAATTTGTATATGGTTATTTATTATGCAATTAGCATTTTTACTACTAGAAAAGTAGATGCTTTGGAAGAACTCACTTGGGTAAGTACAGTTTCTGTTCATGTTCAATCAAAGTTGTTGTTTAAAAAATATCTGCCGTCATATATTATTATTTAGGATTTTTTCACGAGGATGGTGATTTCCTGATGTTGTATATCAAAGATCATTGTGCAACCTATATGCACAAGGAGCATGATTTTACCACGTGGGGAATATATTATTAGATGTATGATGTGTATTCAATTTTTATCCCAATAACCTTTTCCACTCCAAATGTTGAAGAGTAGTGCAGGAGTTTTTGAAGTTTTACTCTGGTTTTTGAAGCGGCTACATGTTAAGTTGAGAGAAATGAGGTGATTTAGTTCCTATTTTCTTAGGAATTTTGTTGGTGAAATAGTAAGTATAAGTCTTTAATGATTTTTTATTTTTTTTATTTTATAGATTTGTTCCATGCACAATGTTAGGATTGTGAAGGGTTTCTAGATTCAAGAAATAAGTTTATGCAAGGTCTTGAATGTTGTTGGACAAGGAATGATGTGTTTTGCATGAGGAAAATGATCTTTTGCCATGTGAAACCTTATTTAGGTCTTGTGATCTTCAAGTCTTGCCACTTTTGTTGAGAAGAAGAACTATTAATGTTACATTTTATTTTGGATTGGATTAAATAACATATTTCTTGATCTTCATAAAAAGGTCCAAATCTAAATATTAATCCAAGTCTAACTTTTTTACTTTCCTTTCCTATTTAAATGGTGATAAACCATTTTTTTATATATTCATTGTTCGCTATTTGTTGGGGGAGAGCAAAATTTGCATTTCGTAAAGGATAAGATCATTAGTATCGTTGGTCTTTTATATTTATGGAGTAATCTTTTAAGGAGTTCAAAGGATTTTTTATTATTATTATAAGATTTTGTTGTTGTCGATGGGAGAGGGTTTGTAATTTATCTTCGATGTAGTGTGTCTGTCTCGTTTATTGTATTCATGTTGGTCTTCTCAACCTCCTTTTTTTTTCCCTTCTTTTTAATGAAAATTTTCCCTATTAAAAATAAAAAATAAAAATAGTTAGATGTAGCAAAACTATCTATAATTATGTTACTTTTTGTCCCTATTTCTTTTAAAAGTTGATAAAATTTAAAAGTATCTTCTAGGTGTACCTAAGAACCTGAAGCAAGGGGTACCCAGGTTCTTGTTGGTTCCAGTTCCACTTATTTTAGAATTTGAATCAAAATTAAAAGATGCAATTCCAAGAAAATATGATGGTTCCTAGTTGTAGGTATTCAGGAATCGAAGTAGAACTGATCCATTGACACCCCTAGTGTAATCTATCACAACTATGGTACAATATTATAAATCTCCTTTTATTAGTTACGTTGTCTACAAATGTTTTTTTTTTAATACTATTCATATTTCTTCCAGTTTCGAGTTGGATAAAACTAAAATGTGATATCATAAAAAATGCCAGGTATTAAATTTGGATTCTTGTGTCTATTTCAATTATCCTAGAAATGTGATGAAACATTTTAATTATTGTGAAAAACTAATACAACTTTCATGGAAATAGTGATATATTAAGGAAAGTTTCATTGAAATTGTAACATAAACTCGAATATGCAGAATTTTGAAATGACAATGAATAGTGATATGCTACATATACTGTGTCAAATCTCTATGACCTTGACAATAAAAAATAATTGTATCAGACATGAATCACATTAATTACATACACTTAAGTATATAAAGCACTTGCTTAAATGGACAAACCATCAAGTCCTACATTACCTATTATTATATGTTTTTCTATTTTATTCTCTAAATAGATAAGTTTATATTACCAATATATCCAACTAATTAGTGTATGAACGACTGGAAGGTACCAAACTTAGCTAAGTTGGTACGGCATGTAGAGTGTTGATACCATGACTCGGGTTCAAAACCTGTTGCTTGCCTAGCGAAAAAGCAATGACATGAACAACTATAAGCATATGCTTATATGCACGTTCTTATATGACTAAAATGATCAAAATAATACTATCTATAAATATCTAATTAGTTATACTTCATGTCTATTAATGGATGAATCTTATGTGTATTTTATGAGTCCTTTCTACAATCAATCTATCATACAATTTCACACACACACACACACACACATATATATATAAGCTTTCACTATTTTTAGGAATTTATTAAATTTTCATTACATTTTTCAGAAAACAATTTGGGAAAAAAAATTTAACCAAAATATTTTGCAACATTTGTATTTCTTATATTTGAAATTATTTCACCTGAAATTTACCAATTTACTTGAATTTCCCATTGTTTCCTTGTGGAAATAGAAATATTTTAATCTATCTCATGGAAACTATGTCAAAATTTAATACCATGCATACATATGTACAACGTTTCGGTGTTTTGGGCAAATATGCATTTCATGGTTAAACAACAAGGGAAACCCCATTTTACTTAATATTAAATTTCGACATCACTATCTTGGGTCGTCTTCTTCTTCTTTTGGTGTAAAAATTCTTTCAGGAATTTAGTGCAATCTTCTTTGAAGACTACCCGGGGTGTTGGGGTTGGATTTGTATCATCTCATTATAATTCTTAGGCTTACTATTTTCTTTTCTTTGTTTATGTTTCTCATGGTTGGTCTTCTTGACATCTTTTTAATAAAAAAATTTTTATGAAAAAGATATTAAATTTTTACATATTTCCATGAAATATACCAAAATATTTAATTTTTGTAAGGTCCAAAATAAAATTTGACCTACAATTTTTATTTTTATTTCGTTGGAAATCACTATTCATTTCAAGAAGCATTTCAGGGGAGGGGGATAATTTTGACTGACATAAATAAATTGTATGTATAAAATTGCATGATTACATGTAAAATATTTTATCATGAGTAATTTTTTTATTTATTTGATAGGTAAAATTGTATATTAACAAAACAGAAAGGTGGTCAAGACAGCCAACCCAAAAGGAGAGCATAAATCAACTAGGAAAATTATGCACACTATCTCACCTAACTAAGAAGTCCCCAAAGAAGACCCATCTAAACTCTTTAAAAACTTTACCTTAAAAAACACAACAGACCTAAAATAGAAATTATTATATTCTGGTCATTCTGCTCCTTGTCCTCGAAAACACAGTTATTTCTTTCCCTCCATATGCCCCAATAGATTGCAAAACAGGTACAATTCCACAGAATTCGTTTGGATCTTTGAAAATGTGCTCCCACCTAGGTCACAAGTCAAACAAAACTATGGCAACATAGGAGGAAGTGATCCCAAATCTTCTTTGCAACCTCACAATGCAACAAAATATGATCTAATGTCTCTCCATCCCTTCAACATGATCTCTTTTGAAAATTTTATTCTAAAGATATTGATACAATTCATAAAATTAACAAAACTTATTAATTGCTTGGAGTAGGATTTGTAAATTACACATAATAATAGTCACTAATAAAAAAAAGTATACATGATATTCAATTATTTGTTTAAATGGATTAGAATTTGTTAGGTATATCCACATATGTATGTATATATCATCTTATTTCAATATATTTTAAGCATATTAGTACTCTCATATAAGTAATGCACATATAATTTTCCATGCTCTAATTAGTTGAATATGTTAGCAATTTGTTCATACATGTTTTAATAATAAAAATAAAATAATGAGCGAAATAATAGGTAATAGTTTGTCAATTGACATGTGTTTAGAATATTGTTGTTTTTCACCATGTGACTCTCAAATACTCCTGCGCAGGGGAGTGGATCATTATTGATCTCCAGTCATATGGTTGTTAATTGTATATTTTTATGATTTATGTGTGCATTTAATGTGTGCTATATCCTTTTTATAGTTATAATAAATATTTCTCAATATATTTGCATTTCTAGGCTGACTGAGATAGAGACCAAAATCTAATTTAAAGACCTTGGCTCTAAATTGGGAAAAAAATCTATAAAATCTCCTGTTAAAAATGACTACAAAATCAAACCTATCTTTATGTACATAATGTTGATTTTCTGCCTGTATATTGGTTTACAGCAGAAAAATGGATCTTGAGGAAATTCGTATTGCATTTTTCCTTCCATGCGCCTTTCTTTTCATGGGTACCATACTAGTTATTAATTATGAAATCGATACTTGTTTCAAATGTTTTTGGAATATACATAAAATATTATGTTTCTGACTTATTAATTTGTTATTATGAGTTTCCAATTTAGCCTCTTTTACACTCTCATCAGTTTTGTGAGTAGGAAACAGGCTAGCTACCCATTTAGGCTGATCTTCTCCTTTGTTTTTTTTCCACCATAATGAACAAAAGCAAAAAATAATAATAAGTATACGAATATTTTGGAATGTTGGTGGAAGTTATGGACATTGTGTTCACAAGTTGATCAAGATCATATTTAAGATGTGATAACAAATGACAACTCCACGTTAGTATTGATCCCAGGCTGTTTGGCTGAGAAAATGGAGGGAGCTTCAGCCTCTATCTCCTCTGCCGGGGGAGGATATGGAATAGATGCTGGAGACCAAACCCCTGCGAGTGGAGAGATTTAAGGGAGCTAATAACGAGTGGACTTAGCCCCTCCCAGTGTTGGGCTGAACAAGTTGACTCCGCTTGCACTTGAGCTTGAAGCCGAAAGGGCATGTCCCAATCCCCAAAGCTACAAGAAAGCCGAGACTACAACCGCTACTTGCCCAATAGTACAGCGCCTTCCTCCCTGACTTGACTTTCCTAGCTACCGAGCCCCTCTTCAAACCCTTGCCAGAAGGACGAAAGGAAAGATTCTCTGTGATACCGCTTGAATAACGATAATCGGAGTGAAAAGCCTTAAAGAGAAAGCTTTAGCAACACCCCCATTTAGAAAGAAGGGTCGAAGGTACCTTAATGGGCGGCATGGGGGAGAGAAGCAGCGAGGCTTTGACAACAACTCACATTGGATTCTCAAGGCTGGAGGCTCATAGGGTGCCTAAGGTGGGGGGCCATAGGTTTGAATCCATATCCATACTACGTCAGTCAGCAAACGAGCATACATATTTTTCAGTAATGGAGAATGGGTTCGGAGCCTCTAGAGCTTGATTGAAAAAGGGACCTCTTTACCTCTTTAGGAATTGTGATTGTGAAGGATGGAGAGATAGTAGTGAGAAGAGCAGCTGACGGTTTCCAAAGTGGCTGTGGCAGTTTACAGCCAAAGAAGCTGTGACGGTGGTGTTGAGAGTTTCCATTGTTGGTGAGGGGGGAAGGTTGGAAAGGGCCAGTTAAGATCTAAAAATCTGTGTTTGTGTTTGTGAGGGATGGGAAATAAGACATGAAAGAAAACCAGATTGAAGTAATTACAATTCTATTTCTATATATGATTTGATTAGAGGAGGATTTGATCGGGGAGGGCCAGTGGCAGTGAGACGGAAGATAAGAAATCTTTACGTGCTTCTGCGAGAGATGAGAAATGAAAAAACTCGAAAGAAATCCAGGTTGAAATAATAATTATGTTTGTATTTATGCTTGAAGAAGGAGAATTTGATTTGGTGAGAAGCTTTTAGTTTTTTTTTTTTGTTGTCCTTTTGGTGTATCTGTAATGGTAAGATGTTGGGGGGTTGGGGAAGGATTCATTGAATGGTTATTTTGGGAGGATGGTTGGACATATAATGAAAACTTGATGAATCGGTAAGGCTACTGGTTCTCTAGCAATGTCTTCCAGTGTTCGAGACAATCTTTTGCCTTCAAACAATCTATTATGCTAGCTCTCATGAAACTTAATCCCCATTTAAAATGATTTGTTTGTGATCTTATCTCCATTTAATGATTGTTAAAACATAAATTCTCATGTATATGCAATTGATTGCAGGACTATGGGATCGATTTTAATGACTATAATCACTCTGTGAAGGCATTTCGATGTCACTGTGGAAGCAAGTTCTGTCGAGACATGAAGCGCTCACACAGTTAGTATATTCTGTTTCAGAAACTGGACTTGCCTATTAGACACCAGAAACCTTAGCCTTTTGAACCTATTTTTCAAAACAAGCAATTGAGTGGTTCACCTTCTACATATATTCCTCTGATTGATTTGTGTTTATGAAGAACCTCATATTACAATGACAGGTCAAAATACTGAGATATCCTTTTTTTTTTTTGGTTTTTGAGTCTAAAGAAATGACAATGATTTATCAAAATGTAGTAAGCTGCACTCCACAATCAATGGCCTCTAAATTCTGTTCTAATGGGTTTTCAAAAGTGCCTGATCACCAGAAACTCAATGTAGAATTACGATGCTTTCTTTTTTACTGCATTTCTTTTGCACCTGCTAACATTGTTGCTTTTTTTGTTTTGTTTTTGGTACACCGGGGGTAATCAGGTTTATATTTAAAGCTGCAAAGGAAATTTTAGGGATATATTATACATGGTTTTGTGGAAGTAGAGGGATTTCATTTTTTTATATATGGTTTGATGTTGTCACAGAGCCTTAATGACAATTTAGTAGCAGAGTAGCTCAATATGGAATAATTCAACTTTTTCGGACATATTTATTTTCATCGTTGAACTGTAGTGCCTACCATTGGTCGTTTAGTGATCAGTCTTTTGAGTGATGATTATTATGTTGAATGACATTCCTTGATATGATTATGTTCACATTTGTGAGACCTGTCTTGAATGTGAGCCTCAAAAGTGGGGCCATGGGTTGAGTTCCTTATGCTCATCCTGCCCTTGACCTACATCCGCGGCCCTTAGGTTGTCCAATGCAGGTGATGGCTAATTACTTGACAGACACTTTCTTAGGAACCATGCCATAAGGAGTAGAAGCCATTACAACTGAGACAGCTAACATCGTAATGCATATTAGACGATGGGTCTTACATTCAAGATCCCTTCTGGTTTTGCACTAGTGGGTTACTCTCCGTCCTATGATGTTTTACTTTGCCAGGTTTGTCTCCTACCTCCGTCCATGGATTTGGCAGCAGTTGAAAAGAATCAACGTGTATTTAATCCGAGTACCTGATTAGCAGAAAATTTGTTTTAGCTGACTTGGAATCGGTTCGATGACAATGATAACGAAGGAAACATGTATGAACTTTACAAAAAGTTATTGCAAGTTGCAACGTCTCTGTTATAATAGGTGCTATAACTGTCTGAAACCACATTTTACTTTAAAATGACTCACATGTCATGTACAGAATTCTTCTTTTATTTTTTTGATTAGTGCAAATTTTTTATTAAAGATGGAATGGTCGAGATGAGCACCCCAAGAACCAAAAGACAACAAGACGAAAAGATTAATACCTTCCCACTTTATTGCAAAGCCAATCTCATCTTCTTACAAAATCCTCAAAGAAAATCCTACTAGTTTCCGAGAATATCGAACTCCAAAAGAAAATGAAACCATAGAGTTCAAGATGATATCTGATACCAAACTCTCCCTTGCCTCAAATACCCTCGCATTTCTTTCTTTCCATTGGCCTCATCGTGTAGCAAAAGGAACAAGGCTCCACAATCTTCTTTGGGTAGGTCTATTTGCACACACCAAAATGGCAAAATGTACCCACTTTTAACTTTAAAATAGCGATTTGCACACCTAATAAATGTATTTTAACCTAAGTTGCTTATTTCACCCACCTAAAGGTACTGAATAATTCATCTTCTCTTCATCTTCTTCCATGTCTCTTCTTCTTCCTCTGTCTCTCTCTCATTTATCCTCCGTCTTCTTCTCTACATCTAAAAAGGTTTAAATGAGGATTTTAAATTTTGATCTTACTTTTTTTTTTTTTATCCTAACACTTTCAATCGAGTCGAAGTCATTTACATAAGAAAGTTTTGTTCAATAGGTACCAATCAAATTTGTTCTATAAGATTCAGTAGTTTGATTTGAACTTACCAAATAAAATCTGTCAAAAAATCTCTAAGTTCTTCAATTTAAAATCGTCATTTTGAGATTTTAATTATGATTTTCCCATCTTCCTTGATGATTAAATGCAAAAAAGTAAAAGGAATTTTAAAGAAATAAGATAACTTGAAAAAAAAAAAAAAAAAACTAAAATTTAATCTCCATTGATTCAACCTCTCACAGAACTCAAAAGGAGATGAATGATAATAATAAGAAGAGGTGGAGGAGGATGAATGGAGTAAGACGAAGAAGAAGTGGGCTTTAGGTGTTTTGTTCCTTTGGTGATGGTGTGTACAACTAGCAAAAAGGCAAGGGTTTACATAGTCATTTGAATTTTTTCATAGAAGTCACTTGAGTGGGTGCAAATTTACATTTCTGTGTGTGCAAATAAACCCACCATCGTCTTTTGAATGCTAGGAAGCCAATACCTAACTGAGCCCAACTCTCATCACTTCAAACAAACCAAAGAAGTAAAACCACAGTCAAAACCACCCCAGAATGAAGGACATGATTTGCCAATTCGCCATTCTTTTTACACATGCTGCAGAAATTCATGTCTGTAATACCTCACTTCATCTCATTATCGAAAGTTAAAATCTTGCCATGTATTGCCACCCAAGTTAAAGAGGATATCTTGGGTTCTATTCAACCGACACGTGTATGAGAGGGGCCGTAGAGCTGAGCCCAAGCGCGTCAGGTCACTGTCATGGGGGGGCCCTACTCTTGTTGGGTCATTTACATTAGATTACACCTCATTTCTTGAACATCTATTGGAAACTGATGGTGCTGAAACAAATCATAACCTCTTGGGTGGGAATTCTCTCATTAATATTCACAAATGTAAATAGAAAGCTGAGAAACGAAAAGAGAATACACAATGGCAATATTACAGATTAATATACAAAAACATATAACATGAAAAATAATGTGAACTAATATACAACAAAGGAGAACAACGTCGCTCGGGTATCTGAAATTGAACTTGGAATGGGAAACCAAGTTTATGAAATGGGAACTTGCATTTGTTTACCGACTGGTGACAGTGATTCTCTATTGTGGGTTTCAGAGAGGAACTCATGTTCACACCCTGAAGGCATGGTGGGTCGAATGCCGCCTGGATTTAGTGGGAAGAGAATCTTGTAGTAACCATCCATTATTGCTTCAAAATTACAAGTTGCTGCAACTTTCGGTATCTGTGCAGTTAGTAAATCAGTGTTACTTCAATCATTAAAAGATAATAATAAGATTTGTACCTTAAACATGAAATGTAGAACAATGGTTGGATCCAAGAAATTTGGAAATTTTCATTTTTTATTCTTTTGACCAAGGAAGGGTTCACAAGAAAGAAAAATGGAAAAGATAACATAAAAAAATCCAGTCCAATTTTTTTGGTTCAACCATAGTTGCAAAACAATTTGTAAGCTGAAAAACAGCCTTAGGCTTCTCTACCAATTTGAAGAGAAATTTGGCTTCAACCAATTTCGGTGAGGATGGACCATCTGTTCTATTTGAACAAAATATAACCACATTCTCTTTATTGCAATAGTGGTGGAAAAGTCGTGTTTTCAAGGAATTGAGTCATTCAATTTTTGAATTTAAATTACGTAATGGATCTTAGATCTTTACATTTATTTCTTTTACATTAAATTTAACATGACGAGGAAGCTGATATTCAATTACAACCAGAACTTATCATAGAAATTGGAAATTACACATAAAAAATGGCAATTACTTGCTGACACGTTTAAAGATTAAGAAACATACTTCAAGTTCAATAACGATAGATTCGTGCTCTCTAAATTTTCAAAATCAAATAACCATTAGTTCATTCTTCAAACACCTTCTTACGAACGATTCCATCTTAAGCCAAATAACTCAGAAATTAAAAACTAACAATGCACACCTCATTGAATTATGAAACAAGGTTATATGTTTTTGTGGATAAGCTTTGTTAAAAAGAAAATAAATAATAACTCTTGTTATAAAATACATCTTAAAACTTCACTTTTTGATTGTCATCTTCATCTGTGCTTTTCTTTTCTTTTTTTGGAGATTCAAAGCTCCATGTTCCACAAAGAAATTCTATCGTATTTATAAGGACAGCTATCATTCATGCAGAAAATCAGCATCACAATCAGACGCCTTAATTTTCTTTGATCAACTAGTTTAGGAAATATGCACAGCTCACACTATTAGCTAATTTAGGAAATCTGTACAGCTCTTACTTTCCTATATTTTCATATATGCTGTTATATGCTCATTTAGGAAATCTGTACAGCTCTTACTTTCCTATATTTTCATATATGTTGTTATATGTCAGCATAAGTTTAGGAGTAATTTAAGTTTCTCAAATCTGTATTTATACGTCCAATTCTAATAGAAAAGTGTGTGAACATTTTCTCCATTTCTGTCTAAACTTCTATAGTATTTACCGCATAATGTGCCTCAAGTCCTCAACAAACTCCAAGTATTCTATTATTTCATAGTTGAACAACTAAAATACATAAGAATTAACAAATCACACAGAAAAAACACAAATCAAGGAGGGAACAAAAGAATTAAGTACCTGATAAATGTCGCGCATATAACCATGAAGATTCGTGTATTCCATGAGTTTCTTCTTAGTACATTTGAAGAGAACATTATACACAAGGTCGAAGCGAATCAAAGTAGTAAATAAGCAAATATCAGCGAGAGTCAGAGCATCTCCGCATAAATATCGAGACTTAGCCAAATGATCATCTATCATGTCCAATGTACTAAACAACCCATTTACCGCAATATCGTAAGCTTCTTGACTCTGTGCAAATCCACATCTACCACACAGAAATATCATCAAACACCTTACATACAATTAAATTCCTAATCACATTTCTTCCAAAAATTAGAAAATTTGAAGAATGGGTCATCCATTACCTGTAAACCCCATTGTTCACATTAGGATAAATTATCCGATTCCATTCATCAATCTGTTCCTTCAACGACGATGGCGAAAGGTCCAAACCCGAATTAGTTTCCGACTCATTGAAACCTGAATTGAGCAATTCGATTATATCGTAACTCTCATTACAAAAAACTTCCTTTCTCTCGACATCCCAAAGCATTGGAACCGTCGATCTTCCATCGTAACCCCCTCGATGAAGCTTGTAAACTTCTTTCAGAGTCTTGCACCCATTTTCAAGATCAGAACTTGGTAACAAAGCACTCCCATTGTAATTGTGGACTCCACTAAATTCCCAAGAACCATCAAGGCCTGGCGAAGCAATCGATGTAGGGATGACTTCTTCGAGACCCTTTACAGCTCTTACAATTAAAGTTCGGTGAGCCCATGGGCAAGGGAGTGCTACATATAGGTGGAAGTTCCCTGGTTTTTGGCGGGAAGAGGGGAGTGATTTGAAATTGGCGCGAAATTTGCTGATTGGTCGAGTGTATGAGCCGGATGGATCAGAGGGAGCTAGTTGTTTCATCATGAGGTGCCACGTGGTGTTCCAGGTCGTACGGACGGTGGAGATGAGGAGTTGAGGTGGGAGGGATTTGCCCCATAGGAATTTGGTAATGGTGGTGAGGAGATCTGAGGTTGAGGGTTTCTGTTGTTCTTGGAGGGACATTCTAGGGCTGACGTGGCATGTTCTAGGTTTGGTATTTTTGCTTGTTTTCTTGCTTGGGAGAGGTAGGAAGTTAGGGTTGAGAAATGAGACTGTTGCCATTTTCAGGGTTTAGAGATCAGTTTGTCTGGTTTTGTTTGTTATTCGGAGAAAGGCAGTTAGAAGACCGATTTGAACCGGCCGGTTCAGTCCCATTCTGATGAGTCAACCCTGACCAAATCGGTTCGATTTGTTTAACTATTTGTTGATAAATTATATTTTGTATTTAGAAATGTAAACTAAATTCTTATAAAATTCTTAAACGTTCCTTTAAATGTATTTTTGGTACCTCAGCTCTTATAAAATTATTGTAATATTAAAAATAACTACTCTCTTTCTTCGTGTATTTTAAATAAACAAGTATTTTATTCTATAAAAAATAAAGTATAAAATCTGAGACAAACATGACCTATTTTTATATTATAAAATTAATTAATTTTATTGATATAATTAATTATTATAAGTAAAAAATTTAAATGTCAAATTAATTTCATGATTTTTTTTTTTTATCTTGATAATATAATTCACCAGATGACATACTCAATCGACTCCCTGGCGTGGATAAGTTTGGAAACCGTAGATTTGGATGTCTCTGGATACATGGCTCACTTGGTATACAATCTTTTTTGGGGGAAGAGCAATTGTGTATCCCAGGATGTACAGATTTACAGTTCTCGAATTTGTCCATGCCAGGGAGTTGATCGAGTATGCCACCTGACGAGTCATATTATCACGACTCTTTTTTTTATTTTTATTAACACACATATGTTAAGTCCAACTCATCCCAAAAATCTTTGATTCAATTCCTTTTTGAGATCCAATCTTACAAGATACTAGATCATAGGATCTCATTCGATTTGATAATTGGAATTGAAGGATAAAGGATTTCATTGCCTAATATGTCTTCAAAATTTTATTTTTTTCAACATTAAAATATCAAAAACACTAATACTAGGATGACTTTGAATTTACTGTGATTCTCACATTATGGAGGTGTACACATAATCGTAGATGCCTTTTACTCGTATTTCGAGGAAACAAATCTATGGTTATGTGTGCACTCTGCATCATAAATGTGAGAATCGTAGTAAATCCCAATGTCACCCCAGCACGATTGAATTAGAAAATAAGATAGGATTTTAAGGAATAAATATTTCAAAGGATTCTCTAGAAAAATGAATTCCTTGAAAAACTGTTTTTCATGAGAATCAAGCCACGTATTATACATAAAACCATTTTTTTAATAGATAACCCAGTTTTAATGAGATTAGTAACTCAGTTATGGCAGGAATTGAACCCAAGTCTATTGTATTATCATCTATAGACTTTATCAATTAAGCTACTCGACACCTGTTATTTATCTAACCATTCATGCAGCTCCATCGAAAAATTCTAAGCCATATCAGTTGTTTGATCTCGGACCCACAAATGATTATAGTAAGAATACAAATGATTTTGTAAAAGGGTGAACGGCCCACATGACAAGTAGGGGCGGAGTCAGGATTTTACCCATGAGGGGGCAATCAAGAGTAGAATTTTTTTTATGGGACCAACCAAGAGTTTAAAAAAAAAAAAAAATAGTTGTGAGGCAATGAAAATTGGAAAAAGTAAATTTATGGGGGCAATAGTGGTCCATTTTTTTATCCGTCGCAATAATTCACTTTGAAAATTCTTGTGGGGGCACTTGCCCCACAAACCCCACTCTAAATCCACCCCTGATGAGAGGCCACGTGGCAGTCAATTCAAAGAGGTTCATTGAACTTGGGAAAGTGGAGGATTGATTATGTAAAGTATGAGCAACTATTTTTTAGGGATGTATGAATTAGATTACTTATAAAAATTAAATAATTTTATATTCTTGTTTTTATTGTGAAGTGGAATATCATCGTATCCAACTTGTCCCCATAAAAAGAGGCGCACTAGTGGCCATTTTATCATAAATGAGAGAGAAGAGAAGATGATGATAACATCTTCAAGAATTAATTAAATTATATTAATTTATGGCACAACTAATTATATAAATACAAGAAAAAATTACTTAAAAGATTCTTGTAGAAAGATTATTTTTAAATAGTTCCTAAGTTTTGCACGATAACTTAACAAGACTTCTAGTAAAAAAAATATTTTTAAATGATCCCTTGTATTGTCAAGTTCACAAATTTTATTATTGAACTCAACACTTTTTTATTTAGTCTTGAGTTCAAAAATTTTACTGTTGAATTCACCATTTTTTACTTATTGCCAAACTGGACACTGGTAAAATCCATCTATTTTCAATTTTCGAGTTTTTTTGATAAAAAATTCATAGAAAGATTGATTAAAAACTTGAGATAATAGCTTGTTTATATGATTTAAATCCAAAAGAACTATTATTGATCGATTTTCATCTAAAAACTAAGAAAAATAGTGAAAAAATCATAATTTTTTACATACATCTTCAAAATATTTGAAAATAACTTATTCTTCTTTCTTAAATTATTTCTGATAGAATAAAATCTTCGAAATTAAGATGTCAAAAATCTAATTTTTGGATGAAAATAATAAGTTCGAACGGTTAGGACATTCAATCGTGAGAAATATGGGAGTTGAGGTCCAGGGACCATTTAGAAAAAAAAAATTTAGAGATTATTTAGAAAGATGCGCTTTTGCGAGGGTTCTTTAAATACATTTTCCTAAATATAATCATTTTAAAAAAATGATTAGTAACAGAAGTCACCCTCAAATATTTTACCTTTTTATTTCTTTTTGGTAAAAAAACATGTGGGCAGGCCACATACTTATATAGTTTTAAAACTCGAGAGCTTGACTCTAACTCGACTTGATTTAGATGAGTCACATAAAATATTTAAAAATAATTGTTAACATATTAAAACAAAAAGAAAATTATTTCTATTTCCACATAAGTATTATGCAATCGAATAATTTGGTCAAGTTTCGGCTCGACTTGGTGCCTTATTAAATTGCCTTGACCAATTTTTCAAGTTGATCAGATCAAGTTTTGGGGTTTGAGTCACCAAGAAATCCAATTGAGTCAAGTTGACTTATATGAGTTCTGAGTCAACTCGACCGGTTCAAAACTATGTACTAGGTTTTGTTGGCATCAGTGGCTCTGTGAAGGGGCTATGGCTAAGTGGACTTCGAAACGTGGCGTACACATGAAAACTACGGTGGTTCTGGGACCACCTTAGTAATTTCCTAGAAGAAATATCGCGATAAATTGAAAAAATGGATATGAGATATTTTAATAATTCGTGAGAAAAAAGGCGGGAGAAAGGAATATGACCTTCCCTGGCCTTTTAATAGGAAGAAGGGCCAACGAACCAACAGGGCATTATTCCTCTTACAAGTGAATATCCCATACTCTGGGAGTTGATTTATATTAAATGATACCATGCTTTTTATTACGTGGCAGAAACTTTGCGTCTACTAGTCCTGAATATTTTGACTCTATCTTTGGTGGACCCACATACTAAAAATCAGGCTGATTGGAAAATTCTATCCATTTTTTTAAGGGACCGACTAGTTGCACACCACTAATTGCTGATTGCACACTAATCTTAAAAAATTCTTTATTTTTTAGTTTTTTATAACCTCTATTTTAACCTACTACTTGCACTCCAATACCTAACTTTTTTGGGTTTAACCTTAATTTTAACTTGTAGTTTTGTATTCTATGCTCATACTCTACTTTATGATTGATTTTGCTCGTGTTCTCTTTGGTTTAAACTTAATCAAGGTATTTATTTTCTAATATTTGTTTAGAAATTAATATGAACCTGTGTATTTCAAGGGAATGTAACTTTGCAAACATGGTATTGAACTAACAATAATTTTTATGGGCATTATTGAGGAAGAACAAATTTCTTTTAAAGAAAAAAAGGATTCCAACATTTTTTAATATTTTTGGAGTGTAATCATCCAAATGGAGTGTGAAAGGGAATTTTTAAGTGATGGAATGCAATTGGTAATGTGTGGTGTGCAACCAATTGATCCCTTTTTCAATCAGTAGGCCTGTTTTTAATGAGTTCAATAACTTGTAAGCATGATTATTTTGACTCTATCTTTGTTGGACCCACATACTATATATCAAGTTGATTGAAAATTTCTATTGCCATTCTTTTATCAGTAAGCTTGTTTTTAATGAGTTCAGTAACTCTGAGCTTGGGCTCCAACTTAGGTGGGTTGGAGGGTAAACCCAGGCTCAACCCAAGCACAACTCAACCCAACCATTGGGTCCGAGCTCACTAACCAAGTACAACCTGAGATTGATCTTTCTAAAATTGGGTTGAACTTGGGTTAGCCTGGGGTTAGCTTGATTTAGGTAATTTTTGGTGAGCTCGGTGAAAACCCTAATTTCATTTTGATTAGTAAATAAATTTTATATTTTAAAAAATAGAAGATAATGTTGAAAGCAATACCACCAATAAAGTAAATCACATACAACCTTCGAATCTATCATTAAGAGAATATTTAGAAAAATCATACATATTTTTTTATGACAAAGTTTTGGACTCATAGGCCTGACTAGTAGGAGTGAGGCAACTAACCTTTTAGAGTATTGTATCTCACCCAAGTCCCATGGGTACATGTAATACCCCACAAAGGTCACATACCAAGTAAGTAGGAATAAATCTCTGTGGGTGGCTAACGAGGACGTTTGAACTCAAGATCTATCCCTTTTTGGAGGGATGCCTTGGCCATTGCGTCCAATGCTCGTTGGTTTAGACAAACAATACTAAATCAAAGCTCATATTAATCATATCTAGTTGTCCACAAGCTATAATAATAAAATATAATAAAATACAATAAATATAAAATATAAAATATATACTAATATAAAAATATTTATGTGTTAGTATATAGCATTGGATTCAAGTTGAATTGGGTTGCTCGAACTCTCAACCTGAATTTGAGGCCAGGTTGTGTTATTCAAACTTAGGTTCAATTCATCTTTAAAATAACTTGTCCTAGACCCGCCCATCGATTGAGTTGTGTTCATGTTAGCCCGCCAAGGTTCTAGCCCTACTCAGTGGTGTTGGTGGGATTTGAACCTAGATCTTCGGTATCATCACCCAATGACTTTACCAACTAAGCTAGCGGACACTTGTAAAAAAATATTATTTGAGATTTTATTTTTCATTTTTTATGTCCATTTGTATTAACGTTGAAAAAACTAATAAAATTGAATGGATATAAACAAGGGAGTTTGGGTCATACCCTTACAAAATTAGTTGTGTTGAGATTACCCTTGCAAAATTTAAGATTAGGTTGTCCCTTTTTGTTAATGAATCAATCGTGAAATTTTGATTTTATTCAAAAAACCCTTCAAAAACTTAAAAATTTACTAAATCAAGGTTTGGAAAAAAAATAAAAAATTAATCCTGAATTTATCAACCAATAGGGATGTTGACTTTCAATGAGGGTAAACATAGTCTTGCAATTCTCATAAAGTAAACCTAAAACCATCAATTTTGGAATGCTATTACTAAAATTTTCTATAATTTATAATGTCTAGTTTATACATCCACAATAATGTCAATGACATGGTTTATAAACTTGTCCAAGACGGATGATTTGGGGGATTCATCTTAAACTCAAAAGCAATTGGGTGAGAAAGTTGTCACGTCCTTAATGTGTACACTAAAAAATGATCAAGGAAATACAAAAATATATTCCTTATACGTATATACAACTAAAGATCCCTAGACATCTAAGTGTAAAGTAACAAAGTAGAATGCAACTAGGGATTGTTGTAGCCAAGTTTTAAAACTAGGGAGTTCCTAGGTTGAACACAAGGATTGGGGTGGTGGATAAAATTAAGACTACTACAAATGAAAGATAAAGAAGAAGAGAAAGAATTGATGTGTGTGATTCACGAAATAGAAAAAATAAAAAATAGTTGCAAGTGACTAACTAGTGTGCAATATTATTTATACCACTAATGGTGGACAAGATTCATGTAAGATCAAGAAGAAAATGACTAATGCATCAAGAGTAGCCTATATATCCATTCTCATTTGTTTCTTGGTAAGTGCAATCTAATGAAAGGAAATACAACTAATAAGTTGTTCTCCCACTTAGGATATAACAATAAAAATTCTTAAATAACTTTAATAAATATAAGGTTTATCCCCACTAAGGTATTTTTACACTTTAAGCACTACATGTGTGCGTGATACAAGTGTCCATTACCCATGCTTGACATGAGAAATCAAACAACATAAGAAAACCCACAAAAAATTAATAATATCTCTTTACTTCATTGATCCTAAAAATGGTTCAACAATGGAGTATATATGACATACACCATAAAAGATACAATATAAGACACAAAAGTGGTGAAAGATAAATTTCAATAATAATCCTCAAAATACATTACATGGATGTGCTGTCTAAGTGACAAAATGAGAGAGGGAATGAGCATCCTCTCTAACCCTAGCAAGGATCTTAGCCTAACATGATAAAGTCAAGGCAAGATATAGAAAATAAATACAAAATAAAATAAAATAGAAGAAGAGAAATATCCCAAGCTCCGACCTCCAAATGAATTGAGACCAAGTCAAAAGGTGGAAAATGGTAAAGGATCAAAGGTTTAAGTAATGAAAGTAGAGTGATGAGATGGATGGTGATGTGGCTAATGGATAGCTAAAGAACAATGATGATATAGAAGAATATGATCTCCAAGTAGTAATAAAAAATCTTACCATTTGGTGCAAGTAGGTGAGAGGAGTTGAAAAAGATGATAGAGAAAAGTTAATAAGGGAGACATTGGTTTTTGGTAAATGTAAGCATGACATAGGGATTGGATAATCAATAAAAATGGGTGTGGAATCCAAAAAAGAGAGAGAGGATGAGGGTGGTTAAGTTGTGCATGCATGCATAAGGCAACGATTGACTCCATGTCTTACTACTTTTGACTTCATTTGAATGTGCCAAGGTGATTAGATCTTGTCATGTGATAGCTCAAGATCAATGGTGTAGATGCATTCTCTTTGTATTGATAAAAGTGATGTACTTGAGAAAGATCTAGGGTTCTTTGTAACTTTTGAAGAAGAATGGGTTCAACGCTTAAAAGAGGTCTTTAAGTATGCTTAGGTGTCCCCTCTAGCACTATGACCAATCTCCAATTAGATGGTGGCAAAGTACTAAAGGGCCTCTATAAGCCCATTTAAAGAAGTTTTAAGTTATGAACCATTATTTCTCTCATAAAATCCTAAAATCCATAGATAAACCTCAAGATTTTTTCAAATAATCACCTGCACTCTCAAATTAGGCTTCATCGTGCTCATAGTCTCCAATATTAAGCTCTATGATTGAGATTATCCTACAATTACGAGAATTATCACATAATGAACTTACAATAAAAAATGTTTGGACTATTAACATGATAATGTTTATGATAATTATGCGAAAATAAGCAACATGTAGGCATTATCAAAAGTTAATCTAAATACTTTATCACACTTGGCTCAATCAACATTTGAGATTATTTTTCCAATATTTTATCGAAGATGGCTAACAATTTTTTGTTTGTTTGTTTGGCAAAATAATGTTTCAATCAATAGACAGACCAATTTTTTATTTTTATTATTTTTATTTTTATTTTTTTGGATTTTACAACGGACACAAGGTTTTGTGGTTGACAAAGGTGAAGACTAGTTCAACTAGTTTTGACCCTAGGTGGTGGTATCAACGCTCAACAAGCCTTATCAAATTGAGTAGGGATTTAATAAGGTGTCTTGTTCCTAACTAAGGTCAGGTGGCACCCCATTTTATGCCACATGAAATTTTGGTGGGACCCACCGACTGTATGAATATGCGATCAATTCTTTGGTGATCCTAAGTATCAAAAGTCACATCCAATCTAATCTCTTGAAAAAGAACTCAAAAACGATGACGATTAGAAATCATTCTTAGGACAATACTATAATCAATGGATGCACATCACCAATCAAACTGATATTTTGTGTGTAAATTCACCAAGAGATGGACTGCATATCCATACGACCAATGGTCTCGAAAAATGTCACTTAGCATAAAATGGTGTGCCACCTGAACTTGGTTAGGAACGACACACTTGACCATGGTATTAAAACTCGGTTTTGCGTCTTGTCTCGTCCATGTCAGATTCAACAATTTGAAAAATGAATGTGGGGTCTTAAATCTTGTCCGAAAAGTTGATTTGTCCATCTGTCTCGTCCATGCCTAATATTGATACAACTCGGGCGATACATCTCAGCCTCGGATGAGTTTTGAAGCCATGCACTTGAATGTATACCTACTCTATCGACTTAGTTAAGTCGCCACCTTCCATTCAGTACCAATAGGGTTTTGTGTTTCTTGATATGAAATAATTATATTTTAATGATTTGAAAATATCTACATTATTTATACAAAAATAAGATCTCGGACTCGATCATCCCTACGTTATATAACAAAAAATTATAATTATGTAAATATCAAAATATATTAATAAATAATTGAATATTAGTTAATTTTTTCAATTGACTAAAACGAATCGACACATTGTAAAACGAGATGACTCGGACGAGGCCCACTTTTGAAGATGGAGACATAAAGTTATCCAACTCGTGGAGTACAGGATCAGGATTCTCATTTTTTTGACGCCGCCAGGCCGTGTGATCACGGTGTTTCCTTTTTTGTGTTCTCGTTCTCCACTATGTTTCCACAATAGGTGCTGTAACCCTTCGAAACCACCCATTTTCACCCGATTTCGAGCTCCTTAGGGTTCAAATTTACGTTTTCTCTTATTTCAGGTAAGAACTCTAGATACCCATTTCGAGATTTTTCCTTTTTAAGTTAGTTCCATGGATATAAATCGTGTTCTCTTCTTATATACTTGTTTGTTTTACTCTATAATCTTTTTAGTACCCATTTCGAGATTTTTAGATTTTTGGTGTTTTTTTTTTTTAATGTTTATTAGTTCTAGCTTGAATTGATTTCCTGTAATTTTTGGCGGAGAATCCATTATTATGCATGTATGTCTCTCAAATTGTTTGCTTTAGTTTCATTGATGGATTGTGATTTTATTTTGTTTAGTGTGTGTTTGATAATGATTACCAATGCACGATGACCTTCATATTGTGATTCTGGAAAATTGGGTTTACTGATAATACATAATTAGGAGCCTTTAGACTTCAATTTACCTCTAAATGCATGATTTTGCATTTTTTCCTGCCTTTGTGGATTTTATAATGGTGGGATACCTATAAAAGGGCATTTGGTGTGAAACTGAATGTCGAACTCTGGTTTGTTGTTTATGAAAAGTGAGTGACTTTTGACCACCAAACCATTTTTATGGTTTGTGGAGCCTGATGATACTGATCAACAAGGAGGTATTGTTAATCAATCCAATCATTTCGCCAGTTGAGCTTTCTTGTTCGTTCATCCTCATCAATTCCTACAAAGTGTTTAATTCCACAAAACATCCCAAGTATCCAACCCCTTCGCCCCCCCCCCCCCCCTGCCTGCCTGTAACAACTATCCCCACTCCTGCACACATCCTGCACACAGGTCAAGATAGAAGTGAATTTTTTTTAATCCAATTATTGCACAAAGGGTGTAGGGGAAACTCCAACCTTCAACCTGGGGTCCGAAATAATTGAAGAGAACGAACAAGAAAAATCAACCAAAACACATGATTTACGTGGAAAACCATAAATCAAGGAAAAACCACGGAGTTGCATTGTATTTTTTCCTGTAGAGAATTATTATAAATACTCCTAACGAATTAGGGTTAGCAAGCTACACTCAATTTATTAACATTATGCTTCTTGATTGCCCAACGTTTAGCTCAATAAAGCATTGTTGGACTTACTATTGTCTTATAAAATTATCCTTTGGTTTGATTGGTATGCATTAACGCCTGATGAGAACATCAAAGCTTGAAGATTAGATTTTATGTTTATTTAGTTTTCTGTTTTGAATTTTTATTTTTATATTTTTGGACTTATTTTAATATTTTATTAGCCCATGGTCTTAGTAAAATGTTCATGGGTAGTTGGGTAACTTTAGTATGTCTTTGAAATTTAAGAGAGATAAAGTTACGAAAATTAGGTTTTATATTTGGTATTTTAGTTTTATTAGGATTCTTAGATTTATTTTCTTTATATATAGATTGTATTAGGATTTATTAATGGAGAGTTGATGAATAAAAAATATTTTCTTTCAATGGAGTGTTTTGGTATGAGTTCTTTATTATTCTTGGCGTGATTCCAAGGTTCTATCCTTTTATCCATTCTCACTTCTTCAAATCTTATTTTTATTTTCTTTTAATTTTCTTGAATTCTTAAATTCTTGAAATCCTATTATCTTAACCTTTAATTCTTAACCTACAAACCTCAACCTTTAACCCGTCCTTTACCCTATGATCCTAAATCCCTTTATGTAATTGCGAAACGTCAACCCAAACCCTTTTGGGTTTACCCTAAAACTTTAGGGTAATCCCATCGTATCCCAAATCTTTAACCCAAATCCCATCCAGATTCTCCTATCCCCTTATTTTGTTTTCTTCCCTCTTCGTCTTGCATTAGCGCCGCTCCACTTTTACCTTCCAACACTGATTTTTTGGGTCATATATTTCTAGATCTCTCCATCCTTATGTATAATACATACGAGATAACAGAAGTGGTCGCTTTGGGGTATTTGTCAGTCTTGGCTCAACTTAAGCCTTGGACTCTTAACACTTCTCTCTTTAGTTTTATATGGATTTCTTAAGTCTCATCAACCAATATTACATCATCTCCAAATAATATACACCAAGGTACATGCTCTTGAATATGAATAGTTACTTCATCTATAACTAGAAAAAATAAATAGACTCAAAACTGATTTTTGATGCAAATCAATTGTAACTGAAAATTAATTCGTTTCCTCTCCGTTTGCTCTCAATCTAATGAGAACCCTTGCACACATGCCTTTGATCATATCATTGTATCAATTTGGGACACATTTCTTTTTTAATACCCACCAAATTAACTCTCTAGGTACTTATGTTGTATGCTTTCTTTGAGAGAAAAAAGAATCATATTGAGAAGAATCCCTCGTTTCTCTATATTTCTACGTTTTTTGTCTAAGTAAAAAAGATTACCTTGATAATAGATTTACCTTGCATGAAATCAAGTTGATTCTCTGCTATATTTGTTTTTATTAATCTTCGTTCAATAAACTTGGAAAGGAAATAATTCCACAAATGCATTGTATATATTATAGGCTTGGAAGAGAAAGAACCATTTGACATGCAGTTCTTGTTTTACTCCACAAATGTTCTATTACAACAGTTTCTTGCTGGTATTTGTAAAGATTGCCCACTCTCTTAACTTCTGTTCATAGAGACTACTTAAGTTTGCTCCCATAATTGTTGAGGCTGCTATTGTTGTGGGCTTGTCCATATAACGTTGTATGTTTAATGAAATTTCTAAGTAGCTTCCATTTGAGGGCACCGATAACTATCGAAGGGAAGTCTCGACTTATGTTTTTTAGTTTTAAGTATTTTCATTTATCTATTTCTTTTCTGCTAAAAGAATCATTTTTGTTGTGCAATGCTTCCCTTTCTATTTATGTGCTATGTTCATGCTTCTATCCAGAGATGCGAGTATTGATGGTAGTTCTTGACAAATCAGCAGTGTCACAAAAACTGTTTTTTTTTTTTCTTTTTGTTGAAAAGTTGTGTTTAAAATGTGTTTTGTACTTCTAATGATGAAAATGACAAAAAAAAAATGCGATTTTTTTCAAAAAGTGGGTTTTCACATTTCAAACACATTTTTCAAAATAGAAGAAGAAAAATTAACACATTTTTTGTAGGCCAAAATTTAATTTGTGGTCTTATGGTTGTTTGTGATTTGGTTCATAAATGTGTTTAGTATGAGATTTGATGGTAATGTCTTGATATTGTCATTTTAATGTTTTCAGTAGTATGTTATTTTTCTCAAAAGATATGTTGACGATTAGAAATTTATAGCATCATAGACTATATAATTATGTGTAGGAACTTGTTATCTTGCATAGATATCAAAAGTAAATAAATGTTTAATGCATTGTATATATTATTACCTTTTTTTTTCTTCATAATTTTTAATATATATTTCATCTCCATCTCCATCTCGCCCCCCCCCCCCTTCCTCTTCTTTTTTTCTTTCTCATTTCTTTCTTGTTTTGTCCCCAAAGTTTTCCTTTGTCGTTATAAACCCGTATTCTGACTTGGTGACTATAGAAATAAGGTGCAATAGAGATCTAACAGTTACACACAATTTAGCAAGATTAATGGTATTCAGTCAGTGAACTTTATTGGAGGATGCTCTCCAATCTAATACTAAGTGGGTAAGTAGTTGACATTGGTTTCTTTTCTTTAAGGAAGATGGAGGCTCGATCTTCTTTATCCATTCAGGGCTCAGTCACACACCAGCACAGTAACCTTGGAGTGTCTGGAGTTGTGTCGTCATCTTTACCTGTTCTCCCTATTCCCCAGGAAGGTAAGCATCCCAACTTTCCATACTCCCAACAAGTTTCCTTGGAAAGGGAGCGGATGACAAACCTCATGCCCCAACATGCAACTTCATTAGCCTCTGAAATCGGGGCTGTTGGGCACAATGAAAGACATTCAAGAAATGCACCATTTATTTTCCAATCATCAAATAATGGAGCAAATACAGCATCACACGGTTACAGCAGACAAAACAATGATGTTTCTTGGTGTACGGATCCACTACAAGGTTTGTTTGACTTTCCCGATAGTTTCCCCCTTCAGAACATTCAAATGGAAAGTAGTGGTTCTGGTAGATTCGCAATTGAGGAACATACGAAGCAAAGTGATTGGCAGGAATGGACAGACCACTTAATGACTGATGATGACACCTTGGCACCCAACTGGAGTGAGTTTCTCCTTGACACCAATGTTGCGGATCCTGACCCAAAGGTTGGACCCCTTTTTCATCTAAGGCTATTGAATTGTTAGTTTCTTAATGAAATATCATTTGCACAAAAAATGAAGTTCCATAATTTATACTAGAAAGTGACATGTGCCAACACACATGCATATGAAGGGCTTATTTATAATTTAAAATGTTAAAAGGTATTTTTTAAGATTACATAGTGAAAAGAATATTTTTGTAATTTTAAAAACTAACCTAAGTGTTTTTAGGATGTGCGATCACAATTTTCTTGTTTTTTTTACCAAAACGACTTTGATTATATTAAGTTTAAATGTTAAGGTGGGGGCATTTTTGGAATCAAAATTTTGGTGTCGAACCACTTTTGCTTCACCTTCTCTCATTATAATAGTAAAGATATGCTCTTTATAATTTTTCTGTCTTATTCAGACAGCATTCCAGATACCGAAAGAATCTAATTTCACTGCGCACCAACCGCCAACTCAGCAGAAGATTCCCATTCATCATGGAGAATTATTCCCTATCGCTAGTCCCTTGACCTCAGTTAATGATGCCGCAACCAAGGCACGCATGCGGTGGACGCCTGAACTCCATGAGAGCTTTGTAGAAGCTGTCAATCAACTTGGTGGCAGTGAAAGTGGGTAAACCTCTACGTGTTACTTCTTGGCCTCATTTTTTGGCCATGAATCACAGGGCTTAGTGTATTTATTTGTGATTTTGACCTACAGGAGCTACCCCTAAGGGTGTGCTGAAGCTCATGAAAGTTGAGGGCTTGACCATCTACCATGTAAAAAGCCACCTGCAAGTATGTGTATTGCTTTTCATTTGAGATTGGTTTAGTTAATAAGGTGATTGTTTTGGTGCTTGATTTTTAACTGGAACTCCTCCCTGAATTGCAGAAATATAGAACAGCCAGGTACAGACCTGACCACTTGGAAGGTAAATTACAACCGTCCTGTGTTTTTTGTTTTTTGTTTTTTGGGTTTAGTCATAATTATATCTTTTGTGTGTGTAGTATATATATGTGCACTATATACAGTAGAGTTTGCCTGTGACTACGGCTCGACCATTCTCCTTAGGGTTAAGGGGGTAAAAGAGGAAAAATAATAAAGTTGGAAGGGTATTATTGGAAAAGGGAGGAAAGAGGAAAGACAATAATGTTTGAGGGGTAATATTAGAAAATGGGAGAATAAGAAAGGTATTATATAGAGTGTAAGGGGTATTTTGGGAAGGAAGGTTGAAGAGGAACGAGGATACAGTTGGAAGGGCATTCTTGGAAAGGAAGAGAAGTGGGAAGACAGTAAAGTTTAAAGTTGTCAACGAGATTCGTAGCGAGAATAAATCCCAACCCCTCTTTATGTGGGGGATAAAGGGAGTGGCGTCCATCATTGTGTTATATATATAATCTAGGCTGTTTAAACATTCTTATTTGTTCGATTTTTGCTTATGCATGTATCTACTTATTTACTCCTCAATTCTGTCTTGAGAAGCTATGTCATGTTGAAGAATCGTATTCAGCATCATCTTTTCTTTTTCTGATTAGAGAACACTCAATGATTCATGAGCTTATTCTTTGGACAGTTGGTACTGATTTGTTAATGCATTTATATGTTGATGAGCTGCAGAAAAGAATGACATTTGGGATCATAACTGGGTTGTTCTCTTCTTTATGCAGGAACTTCAGAGAAGAAGATGAATGCTGCTGGAGAAATGTCTTCTCTAGACCTGAAAACGTAAGTCTATTTATTTACTTGGGACACATTTCTATTGCTATTTTAAACTTATTTTCTTTGCAGCATTAAGTTATGGAATATATGGTGTTATAGTTGTTTTTATTTTTTCTTTTAGAAATTACAACTTCATATTATTGCTATGAACAATGATTAGGATATTCTGCGTACCTTGATTTACTTGCTATCCTACACTTCTTTAACAGAAACATATTGTAGACTGTCTTGTTATATTAACGCATACCCATCAGGCTGTTTTAGTTTATTTTATGTTAATAGTTACATGCTACAAGGTACACAACTCTCTAGAAATGCTGGTTTTATCAACATTGTAGTCTCCATAAATGTGAGAATGTCAATTTTTAAGAAAGACAGTTGGTTTTGGCAATAGGGTCAATAGGAACAACACCAGTATGCCGATTGGTATCATCTTGTCACAGTCACTTACATAGTGATTCACATAACTACCTCTTTGAAAGATTTTAGACCTTCGGATGGTAAATGCAATTCTATAAGGCTCACATGATCACTGATGCATTTATTCATTTTTGGAAGCACTCACCACCTGTCATTGGGTTCAAGTTTATGGCCCAACTGATTGACTATCCCTGCACCATACTTTTTTTTTTAGTCTCATTGAGCTTCCTATAATTTTCAATTTATATAGATTTCAGTCAGAATTTAATCATAAAAGCATTTTCATTTTAAAAATAGCATTATTTATGATCTGATCCAAAGGGCTCCTCTTTTGAAAGAAAAGATACTAGTTTTTCTATTTTAAAAGTATGAGAATCGAGAACCGATCCGAACCGAGGTTGGTTTGGTTCTATAGGGTAATTGGATTGGTTCAGTTCCAAATTTGTAAAACTGATTATGTTTGGTTCGGTTCCAATTTTGCCAAAATTTGAACCATGTGCACCCCTAATGATGAATATGAGGAAAACTTGATTTCCATAAGTATTAATTTTTTTGAGAAGATTTTGTAGAATGTTGAAAATAAGACTTCTTGTAGTTTTCGAGATTATGGCTATGTCATTCAGTTTCGTCAAGGAAATTTTATCCATGGTGCTGAGTGCAAGGTGGTTTCTCTAAAAGATTGTCATATTATGTTGGGGTCGAGATTGGATCTCACATGTACAAGTTACGTTTGATGCGGAGAGAAATATTTTACGTATTACTTCAAGCAGACAATATTTACTCAAGGTATGTCCATAGAAATCAACTCCTGTGGTACCATCAGTCTAAGAGTAGATTGAAAAAAAGACAAATCAAACATCAACTTTAGAAGATGGTGTGTCTACAACTCCAGAATCAACGTGGGAACAAGATTATGAAGTGGAAAATACGTCAAAAGAGCCTAAGGAAGATCTTTTGGAGACAACATCTACAGTTTGTGTTCATGATGCAGTTGTTCCATCACTACCTCAAACAGACCTAATCATCTCAGACGGGTACAATGGAGACTTTACCAAGATAGAAGATCGTAATTTGAAGTTAATGGTTCAACACAACATCAAGAAACGAAGACTAATCTTCAACATAAAGGATGAACCACAAATTGTCATGATCATTCTGAAGTACTTTAAAACTCAAGGACGAGTTTACTCCAACTAGAGGAGAATAATACGGAATGCAACCGATGATGAGAATTACTACAATTTTATTTCTCTAGTGATGAAATCTTCCCAATCGAGGAGAATTGATGGGGACATCAAATCTTAAAGAGTAGATTTTAATTTTTATTTAGATTTCTTTTTAGAGCTTTATTTTCATGGTTTTTGGGTTTATTTTGATGTTTTATTAGCTCATTGTCTTAGTATAATATTTTAGGGCAATTTAGTAATTTTAGTTTATCTTATATTTAAGTTTATGCGGGTTTGAAAACTAGGAGAGAGAAACTTACGAAAATTAAATTTATTTATTTGGTATTTTAGTTTGACTAGGATTCTTAATTTATTTTATTTATATAGATTGTATTAGGATTTTTTTAATAATGAAAGACGAAGATTTTAATGAAGAAATAATGTGTTTCTTTCATGGAGTAGAGTTAGGTCTCCACTATTCTTAGTTCCAAGAAATCCTTGGTGTGATTCCAAGGTTCTATATTTCTATCCCTTTTTTTTTTTTCTTTTAATCTTTATTTTTTTTATTCTTTTGTTTTTCTTGATTTTTGATTTTTGATTCTTGATTCTAGAAATCCCTTTCTTAATTCTTGAAACCTACAAACCTCAGCCCTTAATCCTTTCCCCATTTTCTTTAACCCTTATTTCATTAATAATTTTCATATTTCCTTAACCTTTAATCTTAACCCAAATCTACCTTATACCCAAATACCCTAAACCTTCCCCTAATCCAAATTCCTTCAACCTTGTAATTTCAAAATGTCTTGATTGAAAATGTTTTGCAATTGTCGCCCAAATCCCTAACCCAATTCCCAACCAGATTTGCCTAAACCCCCATCGTTTTCTTATTTCCCCTCATCGTCCTGCATCAATATTGACGCAGTCCAAGTTAGTTAATTATTTGTTATTTTGGTTAGTAACAACCTGAAATAGTTAGTTGTTGAAGTTAATTGTTTGTTGGAGTTAGTTAGTTGTTGAAGTTGGTTAATATTGTTAGTTTCTCTATAATTTTCTTTTTGTTACAGTAAGTGTTCATGTGAGGGTAATGTAGGGAATTCAGTTGGGGATGTTATGTTACTGTTTTGCCTATAAATGGGCCATCAAATTTAGTTGTAAATCAGTTTTTAGTTTAATGAAATAGATTCAAAAGAGAGTTTTCTCTTCCAACTTGACTTTTCAACTTCTCTTGAAATTTTCACACAAATCAATATAAATTTCTAAATCTGATAGCATCATTTGGTATCAGGGAAAGGGAATTCAATCTAATTTGTAGAAAAGTTTCAATCCAATTTTAGATCTATTCAAGTTACAGATTTTATAGATCCGTTGAAGATTGCAGACTTTCAGATCTTTTTCAAATTTCAAATCTATTGAGGATTGTAGATTTTCAGATCTGTTTTCAATCTCAGATCTGTAGAAGATTGCAATATTCAGATCTCTTGAAATTGCAAGTTTTCAAATTTGTTAAAGTTTGGTGGTTTGAAATGAATCGACAACCAGGAGGACGAAATTAGCATGACGCGGCAATGCTGTTATTAATCCGGAATGAAGTGTAGTAGCACAACATCCTAATCCGCAAGATGAGATGAAACACCTTCGTAGACAAGTTGAGGTTTTAATTGAAACAATTCATCGCCTTTAACCTCCAATAGAGCAACCTCGAAGGCTTCGAACTCCTTGTTATATGTCCAGAGACCATGATACTAATAATTTGAGGTCCTCCAACTTCGAAAATCCTTTTGGGATGAATTGGAATAGTAATTTCTGATTGAAGAATAGTATCAAGGTAGATCTATCGGAATTTCAAGGTAGCCTCAATCCGGATGAATTTGTTGGTTGGATTAATACTTTTGAACAAGTTTTCAAGTATTTTATGAGGTTTCCGAGGAGCAAAAGGTGAAATTAGTTGCCATCAATCTTAAGGGAAGAGCCTCTGCATGGTGGGAACAATTGCAAGTGAATTGAGTTTGAAGAGTTTAAGGGAAGATCAAGGATTGTTGCAAGATGAAGAAGAAGCTCAATGAACAATTTTTTCCTTTCAATTACATGCAAACCATGTATAAAGCCTTGCACAATCTTCGACAACATGAGAGTGTGACTAAATACATCGAGGATTTCTATCAATTCATAGCAAGAGTTGATTTGAACGAAATCGAAGAACAAATGGTTGCAAGGTATCTTAGTAGCTTGAAGCCTTCTATTCAAGATATTTTTAGCCTACAAAATTTGTGGATTGCTTCAAAGGCCTATAATCGAGCTTTGTTGGTAGAAAAAAAACAAGGTAGGAGTATACCAAGGTATGGATAGCATTCCCAAGGTAACTCTTGGGCCGGACAACCATTGTGAGTTGATACCAAGGTTGGCAACTCTTTGAATATGAGTAAGAGTGATGCTGCCTGGGTTAGACAACAAGTAAAGTCTATTCCTAATGCATCTATTTAGTCTCATACAAATCGATTTGGGGCTGGAAATCACTTCCAAGGTGACAAATTCTGCTATAAATGTGGTGAGCTTGGAAATCTTCAAACTGTAGGAGGCAAATGGTCCTTGCAATAAGATACTTTTATTGGAGGAAATGGTGACATCGGCACCAAATGAAGAGCTACTCATCTATGATCAACCTCCCAATGAGGACATTGGTAGAGATTTTGATGAAGAAGAGAGACTAGCACTCATGATAAATAAGACTTTACTCCCAAGCATGAAAATGAAGAAGATTGGTTGAGAACCAATAGCTTTTCTACTATGATGTATTTGGTGAAATTACCGGACTGGACGAAGGTGAAGAAAGTGGGGAACATGTGGATTATGACGGTGAACCAATTTATGATGAAGAAGCCTATGATGTGTTTGATAAAATTAGCAAACTGGATGAAGGTGAAAGTCTTTGTCATGCACGAGGTTTTGACCACTCCCACAATCTATGATGACATTGCACACATTTCCATCACATGTGCATTGTGTTTGTACACCTTGGCTTCGAAAGTTATTAGGTTTGATTTCTTCAAGGATGTGTACGAGGACAATGCCTACTTTGGCCCAATTATGGGGAATTGCAAGATTGGGGTGTGTGATGATTATGTATTGAATGATGGATTCATTTTCGAAAGAACTCAACTAGGTATTTTGGATTGCTCACTTTAGCAAAATATTATTGTGGAGCCTCATAATGGAGGACTTGTTGATCACTTTGGGCAAGACAAGACAAGACAATGACCTTAGTAGCAGAAAAATACTTTTTGCCAAAATTGCGGTGGGATGTAATACGGTATGTTGAGAGATGTAAAGTTTGTCAAGCTTTAAAGGATCAAGTGCAAAACACAAAACGTTACAAGCCATTACCGATTCGTTAGGGGTTGATGTTGGCATAGACCTTGCATTGAGACTTTCTAGAGCTCAACGAGATCTGGTTCCTCTACGAACTTGGGTAGAGCAAGTTAAGATGTGGAAGAAATGATGAAGAATATGCATGAAATCCACGAGAAAGATATGATAGTATTTATCAAGGATCTTAATGCACAAATCAAATTCCAAATTGAGAGTTCGAACAACAAATATAAGGAAGATATTGATCTTCACATGAGGAGAGTTGTGTACAATGTAGGTGATTTGGTTTGGGTGGTTTTAAGCAAAGATAGGCAGCTAGGTGGCTTATACACTAAACTTAGAGCTTGCAAAGTGGGACCTTGCAAGATATTAGAGTGCATCAATGATAATGCTTATAGGGCAGAGCTTCCTCCGCATTTAAACACATCTAATGTGTTTGCTACTCTATTATGTCGCCTAACACGTGGTTGAGTTCTTTTAAGGATGGGAGAATGATGCAGTCAAAGTTTGTTAGTTGTTGGAGTTGGTTAGTTGTTTGTTATTTCGGTTAGTAACAACCTGAAGAAGTTAGTTGTTGGAGTTCGTTTCTTTTTAGTTTTTTTTTTTTTTTTTACTTTTAAGTGTTCATGTAGTCATTTCACTTGGGGATGTTATGTTCTTGTTTTTCCTGCAAATAGGCCCTCGAATTTAGTTGTAAATCAGTTTTTAGTTGAATGAAATAGATTTAAAAGAGAGTTTTCTCTTCCAACTCAACGTTTGTTGAAGTTTCATACATATTAGTCTAAATTTCCAGATTTGATTGCATCAGATATTATAGAAAAATGCAAACGGTTGGGGGGGGGGGGGGGTTGGATAAAAAGTTGAAGGGGGTGAAAAGGAAAGGCAATAAGGTAGTGTGAACCCCACTCCACTACCTTGAGAGAGAGAGTTGGATTAAAAGATTGAAATGGATAAAAATTATTTTAGAAGGGGTGAAGCTTGTCGGTCAGGCTATTGAATGAGGCCAAAGTCTTTGTCGTGATTGTTTTAGGCCTAAAGAATTATTTTTAATTTGTTTGTTGATATTAGATAAGAAATAAAATAGCTACTTGAATCATGCTGCTTCCATCTTCTAACTTCTGACTCCCGATTGCTGAAGGCTGTCTAAATTTGAGTTGGTACATTTCATATTTCAAAGATTCTAACCTTTCAATCTGAAACTAGTGTGAGATTTTCTAGTATCTAATGCAAGTCAGTCTTGTTTGAAAAGCCTTTGATCATATCAAATCAATTAATCTCTTTAATGTTGAATTAAGTTTGGAGTTTCTAAATATGTTTCTCTGCTCCGTGTAACAGTGGGATTGATATCACTGAAGCATTGCGATTACAAATAGAGGTCCAGAAACAGCTGCACGAACAACTTGAGGTACAGATTTGTAGTTGAGAAAGCATTAGCTTAATAGGTCTGTTAATGCTAAATCTGGCAAATATGTTACTGAGAAATCAGACATTGGCTAAAAACATTGTCAAAAAAGCATAAAAGAGACATTGTGCCATTTATAGCGGTCAACTGTTTGATGGTGAAGTGACTTTGAATGCCAAGAGTTCAAAACGCTACCTTCTTCTTTTGGGTCCTTCTGAATGCTTTTCCTCATATGTTGAGACCATTTACTTCTCAATTGCTATTATTGAATCAACCATCGAGAGACTGATTATTTGAAGTTATAGGTGTCAGAGAATTTCACTTTTGAACTTAAAGCGATACGAACAAAAAAGAGTCTCTTTGTGACCTTTAATATGATACACAATGAAAGATTTATACTGTCATGGTGGTTCTGGTTGAACTTCTGACACAAATTTTATCTACTTTGGATCATTATTTTCAGAAGCCATGGCACAGAGCAAGTTAATTTTATCAACAGTAGCAAATTTATTTATGAATCAAATTAATTCAACAATTTATTGCTTTGCTTATATTACTAATTTTATATTGTAATTTATTTTTGTTGCATGCCCACAACAATAAAGAAATAGGAGTAGAGAAAGAGAAGAAGACAAGATACTGGAAATTACAGCTTATATATTTTTTGAAAAATAATGAAAACAAAAAAATTAATGTGAGACGTATGCCTTGACCAAAAGCATAAACCTCAGTTACGCCTCACACTGAGGCGTAAACATTTTAGGCACCTTAGGGTGGTTTTATGAGTCGTGTATTTTTTCATTTCTTCTTTGCAGTTTTAAGAGTCTCATCTTAGGGAAACATTGAGGTTTAAGCCTTTACAACAGAGATTTGGATCATAAGTGTGGTGCACCATCCAAGAACACAAATTCTTTTTGGTCATAGGAAAGATAAAATTTAGAAATGGAAGTTTAAATTTAAGTTAGAATGTTAGGTTCGAAGATTATGGCTTATGCCTTATTTCTCCATATGCTTTTGTTTTAATTCAATTATTATAATTTTACCTATTAAAGAAAGTAGGTTGAAAAAGAGTAATTCAAAGGTCTGGAAAAATGAAGAGAAAAAAAAATGTGTGTTGGGTAGTGTCCCATGCGATATGTCTTTACTCTTTATTCCATATGTTAAGTGGTATGTTTTTTGGTCCTGATAGATCTACATTTTAGATAGAATGCATTTGACAAGATTATATTCGTTTAGATCATATAAATAACATGTAATGGCTTAAAACATAATATATGAATAAATAAATATTTATTTGAAAAATTGTTTCAAGAGGCATCCCACATGTGAATAGGATCAACTGACACAAAAAATTCTTTAGAAATGGAGTACTCTCTCTCTCTCTAATATATATATATGGTCCTATTTGGCAGCCAAGATTAGGGAGTCAACACGTTTGTATGGGTTAGGAAGTTTCGGAATGGGCTGATTTTTTGCCGTTAATTTGTAAACCACTTTAGATAGGGTTAGAATCCTCACAAAAAATCAGCCCAATCCAAAATTTCTAAGCCATATAGGACAAATTTTGGCTCCCAATGTTGGCTGCCGAACGCTACCCTATATATATATAATATAATATAATAAAAACACAATTGTGTGTGATACACAAATCTCCTATCATCTACAGTTTTGCGGGTTAAACCTCCCATCAAGCTATAGTGTCATGGGACCCATTTTACTTTTTTATATTCTTCACCTCTTCTAATTTTACTATATTTTCTCTTCTACCTCTTTGATCTCAATTTTTTTTTAATAATACCCTCCAATTCTACTTTTTCCCTATTTTACCCTCTTAACCCGAAAGAGGATGCTCCTTTAACTTTATTATATTTTCTCTTTTCCCCTTTAATTTACTTTATTGTTTTTCATCTCTTATCGCTTTAATCTCAATTTTTTTTATAATAATATCCCTTCCATCAAGTTATAGTTTTTTGAGACCCATTTTATTTTATTTATTCTTCACCTCCCCAAATTTTACTATATTTTATCTTTTACCCTTTTAATGTACTTTATTGTTTTTCATCTTTTACTCCTTTAATCTCAATTTTTTTATAATAATATCCCTCAAACTTTAGTGTATATATACATGGTCAAGATCCTTTGACTCCTGAGAATGACTCATGAAAAAATACATGATCCCAACCCTTTACATGTAGAATCCAATGATTGAGATTTATCATCGGATAAGTATTCCCGAGATTTGTATTTTCAAGATTGAAGGGTTGGTGGGATCATGTGTTTTATTCATGAGTCATTCTTTGGAGTCAACGGATCCAACCCATATATATTATAGATAATAAAACACAACTGAGTTGCTATAGTTTTGTGTTTTTTGAGTTGGGAGAAAGGTCTCCTTAGCTACAGTTTTGTGGTTGGACAAATGTCTCATCAAACCTATACCACACTTTTTAGTCTTTACTCTTCACTCCCACTAATTTTATTATATCTCTTATTCAATTGATTTTATTATTTTTTTCCTCTTAACATCAAGAAATTTTAAAAATAATAGTAGGCTTACTTTTGTGGGGTTCACTTTGTTTCTTTTACTCTTTACTCTTTCTAACTTTACTATATTTCCTTTTTTACCCCTTTTAAACTACTTTATTGTTTTTCATCTTTTACCCCTTTAATATCAAAATTCTTTAATAATGCCCTTCCAACTTTATTTTTTTCACTTTTACCTCATTAACCCTCCCATCAAGCTATAGTTTTATAGGATTGCTTAATTTTCTTTACAATTCACATCGTATAATTTTTCTATATTTTCTTTTTTACCCCTTTAACCCACTTTATTATTTTTTATCTTTTACCCCTTTAACCTTAAAATTTTTCAATAATACCTACTTTATTTTTACTCTTTTACTCCCTTAACCCGAGAAAGGATGTCCGTGCTGTAGGCACATGTGAACCTAGTCTATATAATAAAACACAATTGAGTTGTTACAGTTTTGTGCTGTTTGAGTTGGAGATAAATATTCCCTCGACTACAATTTTATGGTTGGACAAATGTCTCGTCGACCTATAGTACGTTTTTTTGTCTTTTCTTTTTACTCCATTTAATTTTAATATTTTTCCTCTTAACCCCTCTTTTATTTTCGTTTCTATTCACTCCTTTTAATCTTACTATGTGTCTTCTTTTATTCTTTTTTAACATATTTAATTGTTTTTCATCTTTTACCCCTCTAACTTCAAGGAAGCTATAATTTTGTGAGATCCATTTTATTTCCTTTACACTTCACTGCATATAATTTTTCTATATTTCCTCTTTTACCTCCTTTAACCTTAAAAAATTTCAAAAATGCCTCTCCAATTTTTTTTAACTTATTTACCCTCTTAATTCGAGAGAAGATGTCTGTGTCGTAGGTATGCGTGAACTCTAATATATATATAAAACACAATATACAGATAATTCTTGGAAGTAAAAGAATGAAAAAATCTTATAAGTTAGTTTTATTTCTTTTGCAGATCCAGCGAAATCTACAATTGCGAATAGAAGAACAAGGAAGGTATCTCCAAATGATGTTTGAAAAGCAATGCAAGGCGGGCAGTGACAAGATCAAGGGGCCACCATCCACCTTGGATGGCCCTTCTGCTCCATCTTCAGACTTGATGCAGAATTCTCCCATTAACAACAAAATGGAATTGTTGGAAAAAGATTGTAGTGAAACAAGACAAGACGCCACTGATTCCAATACAACATCACAAGAAAGCTCTCAAAAGTTTGGTGGGAAACAAAAGGCGTCTGAACCCGAAGTCATTGAGGTTGTTGAGTCAGGTGTAGTTGGTATGTCAAGTACCCTACCTGCAAAGCGTGGTAGAGCAGATAACATGGCCAAATCAACATCGGACTAACAAGTCTATACTGCTGGCATTGCAAGGTCTCATGAAGACATGGTTTCTTTCAATGTCTAAAACAGGTCAAATTGAAAAATGGGTGTATAAAATTTTCCCCCTTTTCTACTTAACAACTTTATCCTTGAAAATTGAGACAAGGTAAAAATAATAATTATTTTAATTCACCCTGTACAACTCGGAGTAACAGTGAATGGCGACGACTCTAAAGCAAAACTAATTCGCAGACATCAGAATTTAAGCCTTTCGTGGTGTTCAGACTGTCGAATGCACTACTTTATAAATGAATTTGTGGACATCATAAAAAGGGTAATCCGATGAACGTTGATCATATTGACCATCAAAATTGACTGCAGGGGGGGCAACACTAAAGTTTTAATATTTTAAAGCCTAGCAAAGCTACAGCCACATTTTCCATTATTTTTTAATTCATTATTATTAATAAAAATGCCAGGGACCATGTTTTTGCTCGATCAAAAATTGGCTTTTCATTGTGTTTCAACCAATAGATTCTGGGTATAATACGTGATCAATAAAAAAGAATCATCAAAATCCGATTGAAATCAGCTCTAAAATTGAAAAATACGAATTCCAATTTATTTATTTACTTTTAATCTTTTTTTTTTTTTTTTTATATCGATTTTGAAATCAGATTTTTCTTTGATGCTAGATAATGCTGGATCTGATCTATTTATCGATTCTAATCTGCTTTACATGGTGTTCAAAGGAAAATTAACATTGAATTGGTTTCATACGTTTTCTTGAAATCCGTTCATAGTTTATATCCAATCTTTCTCAAATCAGGTTGGAGCCAAAATTTTATGATATGAATATCTAATCTAGACAGACCCATCCATAAATTCAGATTTGATCAAATTGAAACGGAATTGATAGAATTCTTCAAATTGATTTCATTATACGGTCATTATCTAATTTATTTGGGTCTATAAATATCTGATTCTAAGATAATTTAAAGATTTACACGTGGCATGATAGAATTCCAATTTTCTGTTCCCATGATAACTAAAAAAAAAAAACATTCTCCGAAGTATTTAAAATTGCACATGAGAAACCCCAAAATAATGCAAATTCTTTCTGAAAGCTAATGCAGTATCAAATCATATTTGGGAATCTCAAATTGTCAAAATCTTTGAGTGAATTTAAATTTTAGAAAATCTTGTATATATGAAAACAAAATTAATGAATGAATGAATATGCAGCCTAGTGAGTGAATGACGAATGATAAGGGGCAGTGGCATATATGTTAATTAAATTTAGAAAACATGACCAACCAAAGGAATCGTTTTTTTTTTTTTCATCAAATTGAACTTTGTGGCAATCAAACATGAGAGACACGTTGTGCTCTTTTTTTCTTGATGGTGGGTACAAAAAGAAACACATTGTTGTCGGTTCCTCCTTGCCTTACTTTTCAATACCAAATTTCCATTCCATGTAATAATAAATGTTTTATAAATATAAGAAGAAGACGTTCTTATTTCTCTTTCTATTTCTATCTGTTTTTATTCTTACAATAATACAATAAGAAAAAGTATTAGCATCAACATCAATATCAACATGAGTAGAAGCTTTGCTGAAAAGGAATAAAAGATTTGATCTCTCTCTCTCTTTTTTATGATGATTTCACCAACACTGTCACTAGTACTTGTAATTGGACTGGTATTCTATATGACGACTACTTTCAAAGCATCATCTAGATCCACCTCAATAGTACTCTTGATGAACTTAATAGGAAATCTCTTACATCGTCAATCTTGGATTCTTCAATACAATGACTTATCTGGTGTGATTCATAGACCTATTTAGGTGCAGCGATAAAATTTTAAAATCCATTCTTCTAGTTTTTACAGAACTTTCTGGTGATCCCTAGATTGTAATAGCATTTTCCATTTTTATTTTTATTTCTCGATTTTGTTAAGTCTTTAACTTTCTATTTTTTTTCTGTAGATTCGAACAATTTTTAGAGAAAAAACTTAAAGTATTATCAAAACTCCAAGATCATTTCATTTTCTATTTTCTTTTTAGTTTTTATTTTATTTTAAATAGGTTTAATTTTCTGTAATAGACCCTCTTGTATTAGGTTCTTTATAACTTTCATTAGTTTTTAATTATCCAAGATGGTTTGGATTGTAATAGATTAGGAAAAGACGATGGTTGGGCACACTACGTCATATTGGGTTTTTCACGACGTCAAAATTGCGCTAAAAACGACTGTTAAAGGCTGTCGTTTTTTGCGACAGTTTTTAGCTGTCGTTTAACCGTCGTTTCAACGAACCTGACGTTAATAAGTAAAAATTGGGGTGCCAATAGTCACTCTTAAGAAAAATTTATTTCCAGACCTTCGTTTATTGAAGCTCGATCTCCGTCGAACTTCTTTTCTTCTCTCACTCGACTCTCTCCCTATCTCTCTCCCGCTCGACTGCTCTCACGCTCGCTTTACTGCTCTTCTCTCTCTCTACTCGTCTCTGTCTCTCCTCTCACTCTCACTCTACTGCTCTTCTCTCTCAACTCTGTTTGTCTTCGCGCTTTCTCTTGAATCCGTCGCTTTTCTCGAATCTATCTCGCTTTTGGAAAGAAATCGATCGGCGTTTGATCCAAATTTTTAGGGCTTTGATGGATCTCTCTCCCTTTGCTTGGTTTGTGATCGAATCTTCAGGTATGTTAAAGTTTTTGATTGAATCTCAGATTTTCCTTAATTAATTTAGGGTTTTAAATGTTTTCTTCCTTGTTAAAGCAAATACTGTTGTGTCCTGTTGATTTAACCTTCTTCAAGACGTTGTTTGCCTCAACATACCCAACTACTGTCACCTTCTATTGTTTCTTGTTTATGTCCACAGATTTAGCTCCTAAACAAAAAACGAAAATATTGGAGAATTTTTTTTTATGTGATATAGTTTATTCTTATAATTTTTTTTGAATGATTTGAATTGCTAGCGTATGAGGATTTACCTAGTTTTATGTGATATAGAGTTAGTTATTGTGATTGGTTCAGGTTCATTTCGGCCGGGTTTGATTTTATGCAATATTTCTCGCTCTATATGATTACGACTACCTAAGGAAACATGGTCTTCTCTACCTAGGCTTTTCCTTGTGGAAAGGTTGGATATAGTTCAAGGGACCATTAGTTTTCATTCATGTAACTTTTACTTGGATTCATGTCCTGGTATCCTACATTGACTTGAGATGGCAATACTAGACATTTAAGAATAAACCTACTTGTTTGGGTAGGTGAGGGCCTAGTTGTTGAGCAACAGATCTTGGGTTTGTGATCTGTCTGCACCTTTTGAGTTACTGATCTCACTATAAACAGGCTTACGCATTTGCAACGCTAAACAATTTTTTTTTACCTAGGCCAATCGAATGGATTGCATTCGATAAATATTTTCTTTCATTCGCTTGCATCTAAATCATGTACTTTTTTTGAGCATTCAGGATTGTTTACATATGATGACTTGTCTATAACTTTATTATGATGTTGGGAAAATTTTATGTTACACTCATTGGTGATGTCAGATGATAGATAGTTTGGCTTTGTATTGGTCCACATGAGCTTATCAGAAACAGTGGACCAATATAAAAAAAGCTACTGTGTTTAGTACCCAAATAGTAGCACATGGAACTCTTTGGGACCAATAACAAGTGAATACTCTCTCTCTCTGTCTGGATTGGTTAATTTTAGTGGAGATGCCCCAAGTTGGAGGGTTTTACCAAGTAATTGTTGTTATCTTTTCTGGATTTGATTAATTATCAATGTCTACTGATTCACTTCCATTTACTTGTTCAAGAATTGTGCTCCAAACCCCCACCCATTTGCGTAAGGCCTAATTACTATCCTCCAATAGGCTCAAATATTAGGCCCCAACCACATTTCAGAGGCATAAATGAGCAAGATAAAAGAGTCTACATTCCATTGACGGGCATATTTGAGATCACCAAATGCTTGGGAGTTCCTCTATTAAATTCTTTTCCTTCTTGTGATTGGACGTTTCCCACTCAAATCCGTATAACGAACCATTCAGCATAGTTCTTGATCCACAGACAACGAAAAAAGTGTTCAAGTCATTGATCAACTACCTATATGGATTGCATGTCCATGTGGCATCCAAAAACATGATCGGATGCCACATGGATGTAGAATACAAAATTTTAACAACTCTTAAAAAGACATGTTTTCACCATTGGATTTTAGACTTTTGAGAGTTTGTTCACAGTCCATTTTCAAAGTCTTTCTTAAACAAATACATTTTTTTTCTTTTAAACATTTTATTTTTCCTGCTAAGCCATCAAGGGATTAATGGGGTGAAGATGGCTTCAATGGGATTTGAACATAGGTCATGGGATCAACTCTCCTCAAAGCCTACTTGGCTAAATGGCACCTTTTGTTTTTTTGAGTTGTATAATGATTTATCATAATCTGACTACACCACATGGCACACTCAATCGAACTTGTTGACGTGAAAAGTTTGGGAACCATAGATCTGTACGTTTCGAGATACAAAACATACAAATCTACAGTTCTCGAACTTGTCGCATCAAGAGAGGAGAGTCAATTGAGTGTGCCATGTGGGGTAGTCTGATTATCACGACTCTTGTATAATACATCCGCAGATAAAATAATTGTATCAGCAATTTTGAATACAATATATTGTTTGTCACAAGAAATCTAATTTCAAGGTAATGTTGTGGTCCAAACGCTATTATAAATAGTAAGTGTGATATTAAAAAGTTTATAATATGAGTGTCATTTTGGAATGAAATGTTATTTCAATGATATTATTTCAAAGAGTTGTGTTGGAGTGACCTCAAGATTTTATCTCATATCATATATCTGGACTGGAAGTAAAAATACTGAACTGGTTTGACTATCATTGGCAGTCCTCTCTGCCTTTGCTTGCTATTATCAGTTAAATTGTTTAATCAGTAGATGGTTGTTATGTTGAATTATGTGTCCACTGCTACAAGTGCTTATGTTTTGGTATTGTATTTATAAAATTTGCAGTTATGCATGATTTGCGTCTCATCCATACTGATTTGAAGCCAGAGAACATACTTCTTGTTTCGCCAGAGTATGTAAAAATTCCAGATTTCAAGGTTAGTTACGTTTTAAAAGATGGATCTCATCTTCTTCCTACCAGAAATTGAAAATCCTCTCTTTCTTTTTTCTTTGCCTACCTTCTTTTATTATTATTTCATTGGTTTAATAACACCATTAAAATATTGTAGATGTAAAGGTTTCATCTCGATCGCCCAAGGATGGGTCTTACTTCAAGATACTTCTGAAGTTAAGTGCTATCAAGGTGATTGATTTTGGTAGCACAACCTATGAGCATCAGGATCATAGGTACATCGTATCAACACGGCATTACTGTGCACCTGAGGTTATTCTTGGTATGATGTTATTGATATCCGCATCTCCCTTGTTGCCTACCTTTTTTTTTATTTTTTTTGGTTGTCTCTTAAGAATAATTGGCAGCTTTGTACTACTGTTAACCACTGTGATTTTGTCCGTACTGGACTTGGATGGAATTACCCATGTGATATATGGAGTGTTGGTTGTATTCTAGAGTTGTGCTCGGTAGGCTATTTTAACTATTTGATTTTTTTTGTTTTTGTTTTTTGTGTATTTCCAAATGACTGGTTGGTGTGTTGTCTACCTATATGATATATGAGGTCTAGCCACTACGTCATATTGCCGTAAGGCATGTAAGGAGCACAAATACAAGTTGTCAGCAGCCATGGAATTCCTTTTTTAAGACTCTATGCTTAGTTATGCTTCTCATGCTCATAGTTTTAGCTCGCCACCTATGATACCTAGATACTTTATCAATGTCTCTGGTCCACATGCATGGTTTTTGGTGCATAATTTTACCATGTACTTTACTCCATTTATTTCATGTAGTAGCTAACAATCTTACTTCTGGAATGTTTTGATGGTTCATCAAAGAAAATAGGAGTGATCCCTACCGCTTCTCCACCTATTGCGTAAGTTAGCAATAACTTGTGCATTTTATCATTGGCGTCATTAGCAAGTGCATTATATTAAGCTACTAAGGATTTGAGCACCATTAGCAAGTGCATTATATTGCCCAGTTAGGCTTATAATTTCCCTTGTTTCAGGTCCCTCCGGTTCTTATTCAGAAGATCTTTACTCAGATTTTCTCCTATATCAACGTCCAACTTTTTAACAGGTAATAACTGTTCTGTTGTGCCGTCTTTCGACATAAATCTTTAAAAAGTTTACTGTATATATAAGGATGCTGTTACATGCTGCTTTAGTCTTCTGCTACGTCATGAGTGCTGTACATTCAGCAATGGAGAATATGTGAAATCTGGGTTGGCTGAATTAGAGTTATGGTGTGCCCAAGCAAAAGAAGACGCAAGTCCCTTCCATGATTTTCACTAGCCTGTTTAGTTAGCTTTACTTTATTATTATTATCATTATTATTTTTTAATTATATCTGAAGATTCCTGGTTCATTGCAGTATGCAGGCTCGTCTTGGGATGAACTTAAGCACATTAGGCAAGCTGTGGGGTTCTTGGTACGTCTTTCATGTATTGAAGCTTAATACGATAACTTATTATTATTATTGTTATTGTAATTATTGTTATTACTATTATTATTATAATTTTCATAAACATGAGGTACATTAATCTAAACCAAGAGGAACAAAGGAGGTTAAGGAGACCTACCTACTAATACAGCAGAAGAGAAAAGAGAGGAAAAGAAAATTAAAAATGTAGATACTGTCACAACTGGTTAAATTTATCTTTACTAATGAGTTTCTGGTGTATGATATGCCTTTGATTATTTGAAGTTTCTCACTTGGCTTAAGAGCTTGTTAGACTGCATGGATAGTACTAAAACTGTTGAATTTGGGGCAGACTGGTCTTAAGTATTTTTGTATGGTATAGTGTCAACACTTGAAGCTGATATGTATATCGATATGGAACTTGCGTGGATGTTGCATACTGCTATTTAATTTGTGACCTTGGTAGACCACTTCAATTTGGTTCAACTGTGAAGTTCATACTATCAATCATTTTACTGTTTGTTGTAAATTTTATTAATTATTACCTACAAAATACATTGGTGTCCAAATTAAAATTCCAGTGAATATTTAAGACATGATTAGCCATACAAATTTGGAACAATGACAATCTTAAGACATTCAAGAAGGATGTTTTGGTAACAGCATGAGATTACTTGGAAAGCATATTTGGTAACTTTTTCTTATTTAGCACCCGTTGATTTCATCAACAAGTGTGTTGGTTTTATTGAAAATATAATGTTTTACGAGCATTGAATTTAGTTACTTTAAAATTTCGCCATCTTATGTTATCATCACTTCCCTTGGTTGGTTGCTCCACAGGTTATACACCAGAAGTCAAGAATTTCCTACGATGAAATCACCAATGACCTTTGCCCGCACCTCTAACTACCCTACAAACCAGGTTCATTCTTGAGTGGCAAACCACGAAATGCAAACCCGAATTCAAACCAAGCGAACCCACGAATCAGGTAACATGGGTCTGAACCAAGATTTGAAATCTTGCCATGAGGCATTCTCTTAGTCAGGAGAAAAACCGAGACTGCCTTGACCCATACAATATGAAACATTCCCCAAAGCCGATGTTTTGTTTCAGTCTTGGCGGAAGCATTGTAAGATGATGTGGAACTTTTACTATAGTAAGAACTACTTCTAAGCAGTGCCTCTTGGTGCAGCATTCCCTTCTCCGCTAATGACATATCCAATTCTTTGCAAGAGAAGGACTTCTCGGATGTTAAACCTGCAGCAGTGCTTGTAGAGAACCCTGCCTTCCACTGCCAGGTTGGTGCTATTTAATGGATTTCATTCAATCTCTTGCCAATTCTGAATTTGGGGTATGCTGTTTTTTCTTCTTTTAGTGTTCCCTATTTGTTATATTTATCACTCTTCTAATTTATGGGCTACAAACTCTTGGATCTGGTATGAAAGAACTATTTGGATTCTCTTGAACAATTAACACATCTGTTATTTGGAGATGGTTCCTTGTATGTGAATGCTTATTTTAATTTTTTAGTAGTAGTTTTATCACCTTTATAATTTGTGGCTATAATAAGGATGCATTTATGGCAGCATTGTACGGCGATAGATCTATAAGGGCTCATGTCAAACATTCATGAGAATTGCGTTCTCTTTCCACTCTTCAAGCCTCGTTATCAACATCACTTGCGTTACTGCATGAGACATCACGAAACACAACTGAAGGTTCTGTATATTTGGATATGTTTTGCGTTACAAGCATTAGATTGTTCATTGTTCCCTATTGGTAACATATTGTGGTTCTTTTAATTATTTCTCTTTGTTATTTATATCATCTTTAACCTCTTATCAAAAAAAATTATATCGTCGTGAATCCGACACTCCTTGCAGGTACGTATACTGTCTTTAAATTTTTTGTTATTAGATCATTTTTTATCTTTATTATTTGTTTAAAAGTTTTATACTGACCATTTCGAGGTCTTACTTGGGATTAGGTTCAAATTCTTTCACCATCAACCTTTTTATCCCAATTTTGAGTTGTTTCTACATATTAAAAAAAAGAAGGGAATTTTAAGTTTTTTTTTTCTTTTTCTTTATGATTTCTATTTTATCTGTGTCCAAGTGCTTGATGGATTGTATATCTGTCTATTTCAGAATTATTCTTTGTGATTTTTAGTTTGAATTGAATGTGGGTGTTGATTTGAAACAGGAGTGGGAGATCATTAATGATTTTTAGTTACATTTATGAAAGTTGAAGACGAGGGGTATTTGGGTCTTTTCATATTGTTAGTTGGGGTCTAGGACATCAATGTCAAACATAGGGGTATTTCCACTATTTAACAACAGGTGAAGGGGGGCAGGTGTAAAATATATATTTTTTATTTTAAAATACCTTATAGCGACGGTCGCTGACCGTCGCTATATCCTTATTTTACTGTCGTTTTTTCTGACTGTCTTGGACAGTCGTTTTTAAAAAATCACTCCTTTTAAAACAACTCTTTTTGCGACTGTAGGGGCAGTCGTTTTTGGCGCATTATGACGTAGTGGCAATACTATCACGGTTCCTTAGATTCGCACACTAAACTTGGAGTTGGTGGTCTAAGTCGACTCAACTCATCTTTACCCCATCTAGCACGGGAGATAATTTTGAAATACCCACACCTCGTCTTGGTAGTGAGTTACTCCTTATCTTTGTTTGTTGTTTTCCAATTTGAATATACTTGAATTAGTTAATTAGGTAGTAAAAAGCGCTCATCTTCGAAGGATGATCCAATAAGATAATGATTGAAAGTGATTACCAATTTCTTGCTCTAATTATGATAATCAATCAATTCACTAAGCACCCAATCAAATTAATTAAAATCAATTAGACTTGACTATAGGGCCCATGAGTTCAATAAGAGAAATTCGCTTTAAGTTGCACCAATTACGCTTTTTGATCACTTTTGGTATCTAGTAAAATCTTGTCTTTTGAGATGATAAACTTAGTCTATTCAAGAAAGGAAGGAAATTTAAGAGTGTCTTTATTTATGCATAAGTGTCACTCCAGATTTGGAGATTTAAACTTGATTTATAGAATCAAGTTGGAAGGCGAGTTGCACTATTTCTATCTAATTATAAGTTGTCTCGAGTTAGGCAACTTATCTAGGTTCAGTCTTTTTTTTCGTTTGATTATTTGATCGACCGTGTGTTTTTAGCGTTTAATAAACCTTTGATGAATGTAATAGTTAAATCTCTTGATCTTTCGATATAAAATGGTTATGAGCATGTCATGTCGAATATATTAAGTGAGGTGAATAGTCTAAATGATATGATCAATACTTTCCAAAAGCCACAAATTCACAACATACTCCATAGGTCTAAGTATGTCACATGAGTAGATAAATAAACACGATACTTATGTGTCTTGTGCGATAGTGATGATCACGTAGTCAAGTGTGGCCCAAACTTATCCATCATGAACAATAACAGTCTCAAATCTTTTATGAGTACAATTGTTATTCGACGTTGACCCCTAACCCGTTCAGTCAATCATATCATTCAAAAAGTTGGTCCCCTCCAATATAGGCAAAACGATTTCACTTATGATAGTTTTTTCTGCAACTATACACATGACAACTCATTGATTTCTCAATAATCTTACTCAATCTTTCAACCATTCATAAAACCTCAACCGATGTACAATTGTCCTATTTCAACTTTTCAACCACCAATCGTATTAGAATTTATGATGATAGAATTGTTAAATCTACAACAACAACTCATTCAACAACAATAAGAGAATGTTCAAGCCTTAGTATTTATGAAGACCCAATTAAGGCACCTAAAGTTATCCTTAGAAGAATGAAAGTTTGATTAATTTAAAAATGAGGATATCTCAATCCTAAAAAATCCACCACTATTCCAAGATATACTTTTAGTGACTAATTTCAATTCCATGAGGAACTCCATAATTGATAATCCATTTGCCTTTGAAGTCAAAATAGACATCAATTAGGTAACAAGACCAACCATAAGAAAGATGGAATTACAACTAGAGCAATAAGTTATCTCTTTAGAAGAGGGTGATCTGTTCTTAGAAGAAATAATCCCACAAAGCCAATCTTTGAAATAATTTCTCAAGGAAGAAGAAATTCATTTAGAATTGTCTATAAATTCATTTAGAATTGTCTATAAATTCATTTTCAAAAAACAATCTTGTCGTAGAGAACACAAGAAAAAATTTTGATCCTCTATTTACACCAACTCCTGAGAGTTTAATCACCACCAATAGTGAAATCTCTTTAAAAATTGATCAAAGTGTCACTTTCAACCTATAATTTCGTAGAATTATAAGGACCTTATTGGTTCTATAATCTTCATCATCACAGGGAACACGGTAGTTGAATAATTACTCAAAAAGGTGAATTATTCAACGCAGAGAGACATAAGAAGGATGTTGGGTGTTTTGCAACATAATTTTCATATTGTTCGAACCATAAATATTTTTCTAAGTTATACACAGGATAAAAAATCAATTATGGTGACTATCAAATTTAGTGATAAGAAAATTCCTAGGGATCACACATTTTCATAGGTCCAACTGCAAATGTTAAACTTAGCATTGCTTGGGAGGCAACCCATGAATCCGAGTTAAGACCCTTAACTCTAATAAGTCTGGCTAAAGACGTAAAACTTAGTGCTATTAGGAGGCAACCTGCTATTTTATTTTTAATAGTTATTTTGTCATGCGTTTTTATTCAACAAAGCCTAAGAATCATTCACCCAAGTTATAAGAACAACATAAATGTCAGATTTTGTAAAATCCCGAGTTTTCGATTCGTATCTCGAGAAAAAAAATAAATAATAGAATTTTGAGAAAATCTTAAAAGTGAGACTTAGGGGGTAAAACTTTAGGATGTTTCTGATAATTTTTAATGGAATCTGACCTCACCATTGGATTCAAAATGATCGAAAAATATACTTTAGCTCGTAAACATCTCAAATGCGAATCTGAACAGAAAAGTTGCAAACTCCTTGATTATCGAGTCAAATCAAGATAAAATAATGACTTTTTACTAGAGTAAGAATTTTTAAAATTCGATTACACCATTGGATTCATAACGAAAAATTATTGAACATGGACTATATACTGGAGATTAGGAAGTTAAATTATCGTCAAAAACAAAATCGACGTCAATTTTAGGGTCACATCGGACCAGAAATGTAAATTTTTGTTAGAGATATAATTTGTAGAAATTGACTATATCATTAGATCCAAAACGAAAAATTAGACGAAATAAAGTATTCATTCATCACTTTTGAAGTCCGAATGGTCAAATTATTATCGATCGAAATAATAGGCAAAATACCGATTTCGTTCCAAAGTTTATATAAATAAAATTTTTTTAATCATCGTCTTCCCTAACCCGTCCAAAACCAGCCAATTATTAACGAAATTTTTTTTTAAATTTTTTTTCAAACCTTCAAACTCCAATTCGTCGCGAATAGTATGTCTTTAACTATCGACGCAAAAGAGTGAAACGTCCGCAGCCTCGTTTTCTACAAAACCCACCATAGTTCCTTCCATTTTCTCACATTTTTCACCCCGTATCGTCAAAATCAGCCATATATATATATATATATATAGGGACAGTTCAGCAGTCCTAAAGTTTGCCAAGTTTGGTGCCAAACATTTTTCAAAATATGGGTTGGAAGCTTTGGAATGAGCTGATTTTTTGTGAGGATGATCTCTATGATGAGGAGATCATCCTTACCTAAAATCAGCCTATTCTAAAACTTCTAACCCCATCAAAAGTGATTTACAAAAATTGGACGGTCCACGATTCTTCAACTTGTAAACTAGGGTTAGAAGTTTCAAAATGAGTGAGGATGATCTCTTCACCGTAGAGATCATCTTCACAAAAAATCAGCCTATTCCAAAACTTCTAACCCCATCAAAAGTTATTTACAAAAAATGTTTGGCTCCAAACTTGGCAAACTTTAGGGCTGCCGAACCGCTCCCTATATTATATATATATATGGGGGTTTCACAACTTCAACCTCGGATTTCATCCGTTTCGGGATTAAACCGTCCTCTGTCGCAGAAGGGAGAAATGACGATGGTGTCGAGATCTTCGAAACCATTGGGTTAGATTTGAAAATCAGTCATCTTGAAGTTTGAATCATCTCGATTTCCGTGTCGACCGTCTCAATTTTCATGCACGCACTTCGATCATTTCACACATAGATAGTAATGAACTTTCAATTTCTATTAGTAATTGTAGATTATGAAAATTTCATTTAGGATTTTATTAAAAATTTGTGATGTGTTTCCAAAAATATAAAATTCTTTTTGTTATTTTAAATTCACGCAAGAACTTGCATGTTTGATGTGTTTAACTATATTTTATAACAAAATATACGTGGGTAAGATATCTCACTAGGTTATTTCCATCAGTTGGGTCCTGTGTATCGCTTGGACCCCGTTTTGATATAAGTTTTGGTATTTTTTTTAATGTTATTGATAAAAATGAATTTCATAGTTGGAAAAATGATTTAATATTCAACGAACTCAAATTGAGTTGATGAATATCAGAAAGTGAAAATTTTGTTTGAAAGATTAAAAATAGTAAAAATTGAAAAAAGGAAAAAAGGGTATGAAACGGTAAAATGTTAGTCACACCCGAGGGGTGATATCTACATTTTACATTGTTGTATTGTGTGTAGGTTGGTGAACAGATATCCAGGGATAATGTTACTGGTTGCATGTTTATTTACTTTCTATTAGTGCGAGCTACTGTTTACTTTTCCGTTCTATTATTTATTTTAGGTCGGGTGGTCACACTTGCATGGTAGGAAACTGGATATCCATTCTCAATCTTGTATTGTTAATTTCTTTTTTATTTTCAAATGAAAATTATATATATATATATATATATATATATATATATATATATAGCTATTTTGTGAGCTGTTAAAGAGTTTGTGAATGCCTGAAGGGATAGTGCGTCATATCATTCGGAGTGGTGTACTATCCTGGGATGTATGGTAGGGACCACCAAGCTCATACGTGATATGGGAAGCATATGAGAGTGGAGTCACAATTGGAATCCGGATTATTCCTCTCTCTTTACTAGTGAACTTGTAATGTAAATGTGGTCGTATACTAATGGTTTGTATACTTGGGAATCACATGCACGCCTGACAAGCATAGATGAAGATGATTAGTCAGTGATTACTAACAATTTATAGTAGTTGAACGTTCTAGCACATTGAAAAGAGACCCATTACTTACAGTAACGTCAAACGACCAGCTTGAGCCGGATAAATGGTCCAGCAAGTGAGGTAAACAGCGATCAGCCACAAAATCAGGAACTAATACTTTATTATGAAATATCATATTCCGATTAGGAACGATCCAGTCGTGAATCCCAACTCTCTAATTCTACTACTCCACCATTGTGTATTATGTATCTGTTGCCTTATTTTGATATATAAAATGAAATGCATGTTTAATATTTTTATTTGATCAATTAGATTTATATAAAAAGAAAATGTTATAGTGAGTACTGTTGATTGATGTAATGTGAGTTTTAAAATTTTTAGTTGCTCATCCCTAGCTATATATACTAGTTAATCGTAGTTTCTTTTGTAAAACTTTCTATATTTTAAAATGATTCAGTATGTTTATTCGTTTATGTTAGAAGAAGTTATTGACATAAATTATTTGCTTACCTACTGGGTAACCATTGTTACTCACATTTTCCTTCTCCAATTTTTTTAGTTTCAGATCCGGAGCTTGGTAAGACAAGTGTAGAACATGAGTGAGGACTATCTGGTAGGTTAGATAGACAACCAGAATTCGTTACCTGGTGAATTCTAGGACTATATCCCCTAGTGGTATCAATTTGTCTAGAGGTATTTTAAATTATGTATTTGAGTATTAGGAATTTTTGTTATAATGAGGAATTTCTGTATAATCATGTATATAAATTTTTTCTTCCGCACTCTGATCTATCGTACGTTATTAGATGTATATAGGCTTCCACTAGTATTATATTTTTGTATGTATATATGCAGGATTGTATGTCGTTTATTAGGTGCAGGTTGAACGTCTTGGAATGCTAACATAAACAGAGGAGATCATGCCGAAATTTCGAGACGCCACCTTGTGCATCGAGATCTGACATGGGAGTTTGTGTTAGCATTTGGTGGGACTTCACAGATTTCTACCTATTTTTTCTTTTTTTATTTCAAAAATCATAAAAATTTAAAAAAATTTGAAAAATATTTTTGTGGCAACTTTGTTGTATTTTGTTCAAAATCTTAGTTTGTATCTTTAACCATTTTGTTAAAAATATTAAATTAACCTTTAATTGGAAGCTTTGATTTAGAGTCTTTATTCGTGTTTCTCTTAGATAAAAATTACAATAAAGTTACATTTTATTTGTAATTACTTCTAATAAAATTACCAAGAGTCTAAGTTGAATTAAGTGAGTTTTTTACCTTCTTTCTACCTAGAGTATGAGAAAAATTGGGTTTGATGAACTTTGACTTCCTTGTTCATTTGGTTGGTTGATTAGAAGAAAAATAGACATAGGTTGAATATGTCTTGAATAACAACCATTAATTAGATTGTATATCTTAAAAGAGGCTGCATACTTTTCTTTGAAAAATGAGTAGAAAAGAAAAAGAAAAAGATCTCTCGAAGAAAGAAAAAAGAAATATTCAAAATTTAAAAGTTTAGAGTTTCAGTAGGGTGAAAGTCATCAAGTGTAAAAATGAGAGTACACTAGAATATCACAGATAAAACACCCTAAAAGTATTAATGCGAACATTCACACTTCTCACTAGCCTAGACATGATGCTAAATTTTGAATTAAACCCCAAGTTAATCTAATTATTCTTGAGTATATTGAAGATTTTTTCGAAGTCACTCTATGGAAATCGAATTTCTAAAGTTTCTATGTTATAATTACTATTTCTTAAAGTTCAATTTTAAGTCTAAGTTTTGTCATAGAGAAATAAGAGTTGAGACTCTATACCAAGTGTTACTTCCAAATGACTAACAAACCATAATTAACTTGTACTTTTCAATATAAGTTTTGATTTTGACAATTTTTTACTTCAAAATTATTTTTAACTTTGTGGGTATATTCTCTGCAAAACCTCACCAGTCAAACTCATCCACTAAGGATAAACTAATGGATTAAGGACTTGTTGCATCTGTTAAATGTAGTTGAAATGCTTGTAAAAGTGGTAGTTTTATTTTTTGGGGAATAGAAAAAAAGAAGTTTGGAGGTGTAATCAATGTCTCAAAACATTGATTTATTCGTACTTTTCCCTAGTATTTATATTAGTTTTTATCCATATTTCTCTATATTAAGTAAATAATCATGTTAAAACTTGAAATATTACGTTGCATATTTTTCCATGCTAATTAGGCTTAATTATGCACAAATAATTGTATTTATCAAAAATCTTTATTGCGTGTGTTCATTGTGCAGATCAAAGATCAAACCATCAAATTGGGCCCTAAAATAAAAAACAAGACATTGCATTTCAATATGGAGGACCAATTAAGAATCCTGACGAAACCTCATGACCAAAGATTTCAATCTAACCTCAGCGCGGTGAGCCACTTGGGTAGCGTGGTGAACCTCGGTTGGAATGCCCTAAAATCGTGCGACTGTGATTCGCACGTGAACCTGAATCCTCATGCAATTATGAGCAATTGCCAATCGGAGCCCTTCGAGTATACCTTGTAGCTTGTGGTATAAGATAGATCTTGGAGGTTCGCAACTTGCTAGAGTAGCCTTCACGTTGCCCTCGTGGTCTAAAATGATAGCAACAAAACCACCTCTAAAGGTAGAGAAAGTGCCATCACTATTTAGTGCCTGCCCACACACCAAATTGAGGTTTATAGTCCAGGAACAAAAACTCTTCTTTTGTGGGTGAAGGCAACATTCAAATCCTAAGCAGGCATGAAAGGCCTGTTGTAGTCCGAATCTTCTATGTTATCGATGTCATCCTTGAACTTGATCCAAATATCTTCCAAGATGTTGTGGAAAACCAAAGTTGGATTCTTAAATTTATTTTGGTAAATTTGATTACATCTTTCCCTCCACAGATGATAAATAAATGCGTAAAAGGTTATTTACTTCAATCATAACCCTAAAAGAAGATGAGGACTTTTTATGTCTTTCTTAGGGGTCGCTATATTTGCACCCACCAAAGTGACCTATTGCACCCACTTTCTTGCGATACCCACCTTAATTTTAAAATAACTCTTTAAATTGCATATGCCTAATAAATTTGTTTTAACCTATATTGCTTATTGCACACATCTAGAGGTATCAAATCATTTCTTCTTCCCTCTCTCTCTCTCTTATTCTTCTTCTTTGCATATAGAAAGTTTTCAATGAGAATTTTATACTTTGATCTTACCTGTTTTTTCTTACCCTAGCACTATCAATCAAGTCGAAACCATTCAAATGAGAAAATTATGTTCGGTAGATACTTATAAAATCAATTTTGTAATGTTCGATAGAAAGTTTTGTTCGTTAGATACCTACTAAATATGTTTGGTAATATTTAGTAGGACCTACTGAATTTGCAAAACAAGCTCGGTTTGAACCTATCGAGCAAAGTGTGTCAAATTATTTTTGACTTTTTCAAATAAAACTCATCGTTTTAGAGATTTTAATAGTAACTTTTTCATCTTCATTGTTGATTAAATGCAACAAAAAAAAAAAAAAAATTCAAATAAATAAGATAAATTAAAAAAAAAATTAATTCTAATCTTTATTCAACCTCTCACAAAACTCAAAAAAAGATGAATATAAAGAGAGAGAGAGAGAGAGAGAGAGAGAGAGAAAATAGGAAGATGAAGAAGGAACAAAGGAAGAAGAATACGGGGGTTTTTTATTTGGTAGATTGTAGTGTGTACAATAAGTAAAAACTAAAAGGGTAAAAAAGTTATTTGCCTGTATTATAAAAGTCACTTAAGTGGGTGTAATTGACCGTTGTGTACAAATAGAATAACCGCTTTCTTAGTCTTCAGTGTGTCAAGTACGTTGCTTTATTGCATTCACATTAACTTTAAAAAAAAAACACCATTATTACTTATGAGACACGGCCTTACCCCGTACTCCAATATTGACCATCAAAGAAGTTTTTTTTTTTTTTTTTTTGTCGATTAATGGGGGGTTAGGCAGACCCCGAACCAGAAAAAACAAGATTACAACCTATCATAGGCATGCCCAGAAGCATCCTTACATATAAGTTGATGACTTATACTTTTGGAGTCTTTAAAGCGCACTACTTTATTGCATTATCTTATACTTTTGGAGTCTTTAAAGCGCACTACTTTATTGCATTATCGTAATGGGTTGGGATCCGTTGACTCGGCTCACGAAAAAACACATGATCCATCCTTTAAACACAAAATTCCCTTAGCTTTAATTAAATTACACAAATGCCATGATCTATTTTTGGATAAGACTTTTAGAATTTAGAAATTAAAAAAAATCCGGTAAATAGAACTCGTGAGATCGTAGGTTTGCAAGTGACAATCTCGCATGTATCAAGTGACTATCATGTCGGTTCACTACTTTTATCGAGATTGTTATTTTGAAAAAAAAAAAATACAGCGAGATTGTCACTTTAAACCTGCAAGATCATCACTTGAAGAACATGTGATCTCACATGTTCACGTTTTGATAATTAAAATGAACAATTTACCAAATTTGGAATTTTGTAATATTAGGCTCACGAAATGGTAATTTACCCTATCAAAAATATATTAGTCATCCGAGAAAATAAATAATACTTGTCCATCATGGGCAATGCCCCATATTTCAATGGGAACTTGGAAAAATATGATGTTTTTTTTGTAAGAGAATTAATTAATAGACCTGTGGGAGGGATTCCACTGATATATATACTGCTAATTTTAAACATTTAGATTTATTTTTCAATTTATTTTGACTATTTATAACAAAAAATGAAGAACATATTAGAAATTCTAAATTTGGAATATTTTTTTCGTAATTTGATTAAAATATCCCTTTCACAATAATAATATATGCATTTTGGGTATTACGAAGATCTATCTAGTCTCGAAGTCAAAAATCTTGGAAAAAAAAATAAAGATCACATGTATGGTATCGAGTTCACCACTTTTTATTGGTGAGTTCAACATTTTTATTGTCAGAGTTCACCACTTCCCATTTACTTGTTCAACATATTTATCATCGAGTTTGGCAATTTTTATTGTCAAGTTCTACAATTTTTTTTAAATTTTTGTTAAGAGTTATTGCGGTGAATATATCTGTTCATATAGATTTTATGAAAATTTTAAGAGCAATTGTGGTGGATATATCTGTCACTATAGTGTTGCATTTGACAATTTTTTAAATTTTCGAACTCAACAATAAAAACTGTACAATAAAAAAGTGGTTAGCTCAACAATAACAATGTTAACCTTGACAATATAAAGCTGTGAACCCTACATTGTAAATATATATATATATATAGATAGAGGGTGGTTCCTATGACCCCCATTACGACTCACATTGCAACACACCGTTTGTCTTATATGGGCAAAAATGTTTGGAATGAGCTGATTTTTTGTGAGAATGATCTCTGTGATGAGGGGATCATCCTGGCAAAAAATCAGCCCATTCCAAAACTTCTAACCCCATCAAAATTGATTTACAAAAATTGGACGGTCTAAAATTTTTCAACTTGTAAACATGAGGCTAGAAGTTTCATAATGAGCTGATTTTTGGCAAGGATGATCTCTTCACCATAGAGATCATCCTTACAAAAAATCAGCCCATTCCAAACATTTTTGCCCATATAAGACAAAACGGTGTGTCGCAATGTGAGTCGTAATGGGGGTCTACGGAACCCGACCCATATATATATAAAGGGTCTCGTTCAGCACCAAACATTTTGGCCAACCATTTTTCGTCCTTCATGGGTTAGAAGTTTTGGAATGGGCTGATTTTTTGTGAGGATGATCTCCTCACCGAAGAGATCATCCTCACAAAAAATCAGCCCATTCCAAAACTTCTAACCCCATGCTTATAAGTTGAAAAATCGTGGACCGTCCATTTTTTGTAAACCATTTTTGATGGGGTTAGAAGTTTTGGAAGGGGCTGATTTTTGGTGAGGATGATCTCCTCACCGTAGAGATCATCCTCACCAAAAATCAGCCTATTCCAAAACCTCTAACCCATGTTTTGAAAAATATTTTGCCTAAATGTTTGTCAAAATGTTTGTTGCTGAACGGGACCCTATATATATATATATATATATATATATATATATATACATATTCCATTTTCTCTACTTCTATACTTGATAGATTATCTTGAAATACCTAAAATGCATACATTATTGTTGTGAAAAAGACACTCGAATCAAAAGTTATGATGAAATATTCAAAAAGTTTTAGAATCTCAACTTCGTTTTTCATTTTTTGTTATAAATCGTGGAGATAAATCTATAAAAACATCTAAATGTTAAAAATTAGGAGTATGTCATTCTTATGAACTAATGAAATAATTTCCCCTTTTATATCTTGTGGAATCTATGGAATGTCAAGTACGCCAAAGATTGATATAGAGTATTTGTCGGATTTCAAATTTGAATTTTGATAATAAAAATTAATTTGGATTCGAATATTCCTGTATTTGACTAATTGCTGACGGTTCTATCTAAAAAGACTCCAACTAATCAATTCGTAATGGAGGATTGGATGGTTTAGACATACTCCTTACAATTTTGGCAAATGTTTGACACATCTGTTGTGTTTTTCAATTCGATGGTGTGCCCCTTGACCACAGTCTATTTTGGAGGACTAATAAAAAGTTAGTTAAATGGCCTCATCTTCAACCTCTAGCAAAAAAACCAATGATTTTTCTCCCAAAATTCTGTCATCTTCCAACTCTTCAACCTTTAGATCAACGTCTTCTTAAACCAATGATCATCATATTTTCATTTTATCCAAAATCTTACCTTGAAGGTAACCGAATTATCTTTGAAGATGAGGAAAAAAGTTTTTACCATTGGGTTAAGGAGAGAAAAATCAAACAATTGTTTGCTAGAGAGAATGAAAGATGAGGCACTGAAGACATTTTATAATAGTTTGTTAGGAAAGACTTAGGTCAAGAGGGTATGCCGTATCTCAAATATTCATACAAAACCTTGGGGGGATACATGTAAATCACTTACTGCAATCTCTATTAAGTTTTAATGAATATATAGCATTGCGACTGAAGTATATATATGGGGGTAGTTATGTAACTAAAATTAACAGTGGCACGTATGTAAATTCAATTGGGGTAGTTGTGGTATCATTCTTTATTTACTTGGGTGCCGTTTGTTAAACTGAAAAAAATAAGTGCTGAATAGCATTAAGCACTGAAACTTATAAGCACTGAATTTAAGTGCTGAAAAAGTTGTTTGTTTAGATGCTGAATCATATTTGTTTCACATTGCTGAAACTGGTAAATTGTCTTTGTTACCCTTACAATCATATTATACATTGTTTGCATGTTTCAAATGTTTATTTATTATCAAACACAATAAAATATATTATTTCTTATAAAATTAAAATATAATTTATTTTTAAATAATAAATAATACTCAAATCTTCAATTTATAAATAATAATTTCTATTTATAAAAGCCCATAAATTTCAAATTAAAAATAATAATGTTATTCAAGTCACCAAAATTTGAAATCAACTTTAAAATAACTTAATTTTGGATGAATAATGTTCGATGGAAATGAAGGATGTGTAATTATAAAAGCACCCTATACATTAATAAGGGCAACCCACACTATAGCCATTTTTTTTTCGTTTTTGTTTTATATGGGTTCAAGTTTTTGGAATGAGCAAATTTTTTGTGAGGATGGTCTATATGGTCTAGAGATCATCCTCACCAAAAATCAGTTTATTTTGAAACTTCTAACTCGTCAAAAATAGTTTTTTTTTTTAAATGGACGATTTATGGTTCTTGAACTTGTTTTGATAGGGTTAGAAGTTTCAAGATATGCTAATTTTTGGTGAGGATGATCTCCTCATTGTAGAGATCATCCTCATCAAAAATCAACTCATTCCAAAACTTTTAATCCATATAAGACAAAATAATTTAGCTATGGTGTGAGTTTATTAATTTGTGGGGTATTTATATACTTATCCATGGGATATAAGAGGTAATACCTTTTAAGAATAAGAGTATACTTGTCCATGCTCAAGAAAACAAAGGGCATATTTGTTCGTGTTGAAAAAAGTGAAGTACTTATCGTTTCAGCACTTTTTTTCAGCATCAAAATAGTGCTGAATTTTTTTCACTTATTTTCAGCAGTAAGCGCTGAAAATATAGAGTAAACAAACGCACTATTTTGACAAAAGTGCTGAATTTAATTTTTTTCAGCAATAAGCGCTGAAAAATAGCGTAAACAAACACCGTCTTAGACTTTTAATCTTTTAGAAAGAAAATTTTATTAAGAAAAAACAACAATATTCTTATTATCCAACATAAGAGACACGTTAGGTCGAGAGTCGAGACTAGTCAAACGTAAGAGACATGTTACAACGTGTTCTAGACCTAATCAATCGTAAGAGACACTTTGTGCTCTCTTTGTCTTCGATGTAATAATAATGTATTCGTATTATAAAATCATATGATCTTGTCCATACTCTAGAGGAGACCTTGGAGGAAGTACTTGATACCTTCATAAAGCTATTGTCCTCTTTAGATCGTGAAGGATGTTACTTTATTCCGTTAAGGTTAAATATATTGATTTTAGTTAAATTGTATAATTATCATTATTTATTTTTAAAAGATAAGATTTAATTTAAAAGAAAAACAATATTAGTTTTCAAAGGAACTAAGAAATACTCTTGTTCATTAACTGTCATTATTTACTTTTGGGATAAGACTTTAACAATGTTCATCAAAAAAATCTTTTAGAAATAAAACTTTATTAAGAAAAAAAATAGTAATATCCATATTACCCGTCAAACACAGGTCTCGTTCCATTACTCCAATAAGGTCTGTGATACAAGAACGAAAACTTTATTAAGAAAAAAAAAAAAAAAAAAAAAACAATATCCTTATTATCTGTTGAAAGCAATATCGTTGACGGTTCTATCAAAAAATACTCCAACTAATCAGTTTGTAATGGAGGATTGGCTGGTTTGGACATACTCCTTACAATTTTGGCAAATATTTGACAAATCTCTTCTGTTTTTCGATACGATGATATACCCCTTGACCTCAGTCTATTTTGGAAGACTGATAAAAAGTTACTTAAATGACCTCATCTTCAACCTCTTGTAAAAAATTGATGATTTTTCTTCCAAAATTCTGTCATCTTCCAGCTCCTCAACCTCTAGATCAATGACTTCTTTAACCTTATCGAAGAAAGTCATCATATTTTCATTTATCAAAAATCATCTCTTGCTCTTTAGGTTTGGCAGTTGAAGGTGACAGCTTTATATGTTTGAAGATGACTGATTTAGGAGAGAAAAATCTGACAATTATTTGCTAGAGAGCGTGAAAGATGAGGTATTGAAGTCATTTTATAGTAGTTTATTAGGAAAGACTTAGATCAAGAGGATTCGTGGTATCTCAAATATTCGTAACAAACCTTTGGAGGGATACGTGTAAATCACTTGCCACAATTTCTTTTTAAGTTCTAATGATAATGAATTGATAGCGTTTGGGGGTAGTTATGTAACTAAAATTAATAGTGACGTATGTATTTAATTATATATTTTACCAACGTTGAGATAAGACTTTGACAATATTAATTAAATTACATAATTATCATTATTTTATTTGAATATTTAATTATATATTTTACCAATGTTGACATGACGGGGACAGGAGTATGGTGCTCTATTTAATTATATACTTTAGAAAGAAAATTTTATTAAAAAAAAGAACAATATTCTTATTATCCGTCAAAGACGGGTCTCTCGTTCCATTATTAATCCAACGTAAGAGACACTTTGTGCTCTCTCTCTCTCTCTCTGCCTTCCATGTAATAATAATTATAAATATAACATGGTTTTTGAGAGAGAGTCATTCATTCAAGTCAGTTATGGCTATAACATTACATATGAAGAATAAAACTTTCTTCTATCTCTTTCTGATGATCTCTTTTGCTTTTCTTCTTATAATACAACAACAGACTACTTCAGCATCAACAACAACATCATCATCATCATCAGCACAAGCTTTGCTCAAATGGAAAAAAAGTTTGATCAATTCGACTGGATCTTTTTTGGATTCATGGTCTGATGTCACCAATCCTTGCAATTGGACTGGAATTCAATGCGACAACTACTTCAAGCTCATCGTCGACATCAACCTCGTTTCACTTGAATGGTACACTTGATCCTTCTTCCTTGAGATCCCAGGAAAACTCTCTTAGATCTCCAAGAACTGGGGCTTTCCGACAATTACTTATCTGGTGCGATCCCACATGAGCTTAGCAATTTACAAAAGTTACAATATCTCACTCTTGGTGCAAACTATCTAACGAATCCAGACCCGATTCATCAGTTTAAGGGCATGGCATCCTTGACAGCACTCGGTCTCTCTAGTAACTCACTGGGAGATGAGGTTCCCCCATTCATCTTTCACTGCCCCAAACTTGAATTCCTTTACTTGGGAATGAACAAGCTCAATGGTAAGATACCCCCTGAAATTGGCCTTCTAACTAACCTCACATACCTTGATTTATCTAATAACCCGTTTACTAGTGGGCCCATACCATCTTCCATAGGTAACCTTAGCATTCTTCAGTTCCTATATCTCTCGAATACAAGCTTGCATTCCAGCATTCCCAATGAGCTTGGATTTTGCACCAAACTTACTTCTCTCGACCTATCATTCAACAACCTCTCTGGTCCTTTGCCTCTTTCCATGGTCTCTTTCCATTATCTCACTCTTTTGTTCCTGTTTAATAATAGATTATCAGGGAAGATACCTGCTGAGATTGGAATCCTACAATATCTACAATACTTAGATTTATCTGCAAACAATTTAAGTGGGCAGATACCAGACAAACTTGGTGGATGCAAAGAGCTATTGTTCTTGAAACTCAGTCATAATGATTTAATTGGAAAAATTCCTAAATCATTTTGCAATTTGAGTAAATTGGAAATCTTTGAAGCCTCTTATAATCATTTGGAAGGACATTTGCCAAGATGTTTAGCTAATTGCAAAACCCTTCAAGTTCTAAATTTGGAAAATAATCTGTTACATGATGTATTTCCTTTTTGGCTTGAGGTATTGCCTTTTTTACATGTCCTTGTATTGAGATCCAACAGATTCTATGGTCCTATCGAACATCCTCAAACCGATCAGGCTTTTCAAAGGTTGCATGTCATAGATATTTCTTCCAATAGATTTACAGGTCCTTTGCCCACAAAATACTTTCAAAGCTGGAACGCAATGATGATGGTGATAGGGAATAAGTCCAGCCTGAAGTATATTGTAGATGATGATGAGTATTATCATATCTCAGTGACCCTCTCATACAAAGGACAAGAGAGGGTACTAGAGAAAATCTTGACCACCTTTGCCACACTAGATCTCTCCCACAACCGATTCGAAGGTAAAATTCCAGAAGTGATAGGAGATCTCAAATCTCTTATTCTACTAAATTTGTCTCGCAATGACCTCATTGATCACATTCCATCATTGCTTGGGAATTTGAAGAATCTTGAGTCACTGGATCTCTCTCAAAATAAGCTTTCAGGGGAGATTCCTCAGCAACTACTTTTTCTTAATTTCCTTGCCATGTTGAATGTTACACAAAACCATCTTGAAGGAGGAATTCCACGAGGTAAACAATTTGATACATTTTCAAGTGATTCTTATGAAGGTAATCCACGATTATGTGGTTTTCCATTGTCAAGGAAATGCATAGGTGTCAATGTGATGCCACCACCAACAATGATCCAAGAACTCAAGGACCCAACATCTACAAGTGTATTTGATTGGAAAATATTTATGTTGATAGGATATGGATGCGGAGTGGTTATTGGTGTTGCAATCGGATATAATATTTTTTGGAAGGAAAATGGATGGCTCACAAGGACTTTTGAAGGACGACAATGTATGCGACGCAAAAGATTGACGAGGATTCACAGACTCCATGCAAATGGAAGATGAATAAAGCTAGTAAAAAAACTTTTTTTCAAATGAATATTGCTGCCAAGTTTTATTTGAATTTTTTCATATGATGTTGTAATCGGTAATATTTGTTAATAAAATAAGTTGTCTCTTTGTCTCTTTGCTCTTATAAAATTAATAGGTCACTTATTGCTAAATCTAGCAAATATGTTGCAAAGAAATTAGACATTGGCTAATGCAAATTGTTCCTAAGGAATAGGAAAGAGACATTGTGGCCTTTATAGAAATCATATGTTTATTAGTCGTTTAATTTTACTTAAAATTCAGTTATGGAGACTTGGGTTCTTTCAAGCCACAACAGACTCCAGAATTGTAATATTTGTGCTGCAAAACATTTCTTCTAAACTAGACGTTGGTGTGATCTACTAAAAATGAAAAAAAAAAAAAAAACTCCAAATATTAAGCGACATGAATTTGTATTCTTGTGCCTTAGTTTGTGGCTCTACAAACCCTGCAACTTTTCCAATGTCCATTCCTTTACAAGTGCTTATTGTTCTTAAAGTAGAAACTCAATTCCAAACACATAAATTTATTAGTCTCTCTGGCTATAGATTTCTAAGTTCCTTTAATGTAGGTATCGTTGTTGTATATACTGGTTCTCCTTTTGAGAGATACTGCAAAATTTTGCGCAGAGATCATTATTAAGGACGGGGGATGATGGTTCCCCTCTTTTTTTCATTTTCGATAGATGAGGGACTAAGTGTCTAACATAAAAAATGACTCCATAGAATAAAATAGTTTAGAGAAAAGATAAAAAAAATTAATGTGAGGTGTGTTCCATGAAAAAAAGGCGTAAGCCTCAGTTACGCCTTAATGTGAGGCGTAAACCTTTTGGGAATTTCTTGATCTTGGACATACATTTCATCTTCTTTTTTTCTTTCATTTCTTCTTTGCATCTCAAGGATATTTTTAGTGAGTCTCAACTTAAGGTGAACCTCAAGGCGTAAGCCTTTAAAACAGTGATTTGGATTACAAGTGTGATGCACCATCCAAAAACACGAATTTCCTTTTTGGTGGTACGGAAGAGAGACAGTTGGAAGATAAAATAAGTAATGAAAGTTTAAATTTAAGTTAGGTGTGAAGATAATGACTTATACCTTATTTCTCCTTATGCTTTTGGTTAATTCAATCATTATAATTTATCTATTAAAGAAAAGTAGGTTTAAAAACTCAAAGCTTCTAAACTATAGAGTAATACAAAGGCCTGTGAAAAAATAAAAAGAAGCGGAAAAGAAAATGTGTTGGGCAATATCCAATATGTTGATAAGTCGGTACTCTTTAATCCTTATATTAAGTGGTATGCTTTTTTGTTAAACACCTTGGTATACATTATATCTACATTTAGATAGAATGCATTTACCAAACTAATATTTATTTAAATAATATAAATAACAAGAATTGTTTGAATAAATTAAGATTGAATATAAATTGCTTCAAGAGGTATCCCACTCTTGAATTTGATCAACTGATACAGCAAATTCTTTAAGAATGGAGTACTCTATTTTTATTTTATTTTATTTTTAAAACACAAGACAAGATGAGGGTAATTCTTTAAGGCAAAAGAATGAAGAAATCTGATAAGTTAGTTTTTAGTTCTTTTACAGATCCAAAGAATTCTACAGTTGCGAATAGAAGAACAAGGAAGGTATCTCCAAATGATGTTTAAGAAGCAATGCAAGGCGGGTAGTGAAAAGCTCAAATGGCCATCTTCATCCACCATGGATGTCTCTTCTACTCTGTCTTCAAACTTGATGTAGAACTCCCCCGTCTACTACAAAGTGGAATTGTTGGAAAAGGATTATATTGAAACATGACAAGAATCCATTGATTACATTACAGCATCACTAGAAAGCTCTCAGAAGTTTTGTGGGAAGCAATAGCCATTTGAACACAAATTCATTGAGGTTGTTGAGGCAATTGTAGTTTGTATGTCAAGTACCCCACCTACAAAGCGTTCGAGAGCAGAAATATTTTTGCATCTCCTCTGAATCAATCTCCATTTCTGAGTTTGACACTCTACAGCAAATCTGTTCCAGAAATTGGATCTCTATCCTCGAATCATCCGAACCTGTAAGTAATAGATCTCTCTCTCTCTCTCTGTAAGTAGCCAATGCTTGCATATTTATTGACTCTGTACAATTAAAAGTTAAACAAAATACTTCACATCCACACAATCACTTCACATAGTGGTGAGGCTTGGTTTTTATTAAAATATTGCTTTTATCGTTGTGAAGGTTGGCTTCAAATTGCCAACCTGCTATCCCTTGTAAATTCAAAAGAAACTTGATGTATGACAATTGGAGGCATGTGCTGTCTATGAAGAAGGATCTCGTTTGGGAGATTGTTCAGGTAGCATAAAAATAATTTACTTGAAGTATTATAATTGATAATGTTAATTCTTTATGTTCCCTTTAAAGGTAACCTGAATATGGCTAAAAGAAACTATCCATTGGATGTCTAGCAAATGGAGTGGGAGTGGCTCTGGCAAGGTACCAACCTAAGCATAATCAACATTTCTGATTTTTAAATTTGTTTCACTAAATGTCACTTCTGAGTGGAAACATTAGATGCGCGAAACCAAGAACAACGTAAACTGTTCAAGACAAAAGATGCCCCTCACATCTGGTTCTAAGAGCTTTCCAAGGAGATCCAATGAGGAGGTAAATTTGAAATTTACCTCTTTTAAAATTTGAGATTTACCTGCTGATGAGCTTCATTACTTCTATTTTTACAACCTTCACACTGACATCCAATAGAACATTTTACCCCAGCCTATAAGACAGTGAGTGTGATTAAGTAGGCCAAGAAGAATAACTTGAAGAATAGAAATATAACACAAACCAAGCTAGTAAATAAGACAACACACAAACCACTTGTGACCCGCTTTCTCCACATGGCTCACAAACCATGTGCAAAACATACGCAGTATGTACGTGGCAAAACATAATCTCTTCTTTCTTTTTTTTTTTGGCTAGGCAAGCAAGATTGGTGACCAATAATTAATAGGAGAAAGCATTTCTACCACTCCCACAATCTATGACAACATTGCTCACATTTCCATCACATGTGCATTGTGTTTGCACACCTTGGCTTTGAAAGTTGTTAGGTTTGATTGCTTCAAGGATGTGTATGAGGACAATGCCTACTTTTGCCCAATTATGGGGAATTGCAAGATTGGGGGGTGTGATGATTATGTATTGAATGATGGATTCATTGTTCAAAGGACCCCAGCTACGTATTTTGGATTTGCTCATTTTGGCAAAATATTATTGTGGAGCCTCATAGTGGAGAACTTGTTGATCACTTTGGGCAAGACAAGACAATGACCTTTGTAGCGGAAAAATACTTTTTGTCAAAATTGCGGTGGGATGTAACATGGTATCTTGAGAGATGTCAAGTTTGTCAAGCTTTAAAGGATCAAGCGCAAAACACAAGATGTTACAAGCCATTACCTATTCCTAAGCCGTTGTGGGTTGATGTTGGCATAGACCTTGCATTGAGACTTTCTAGAGCTCAACGAGATTTGGTTCCTTTACGAACTTGGGTAGAGCAAGTTAAGATGTGAAAGAAAGGATGAAGAATATGCCTGAAATCCATGAGAAAGATATGATAGCATTTATCAAGGATCTTAATGCACAAATCAAATTCCAAATTGAGAGTTTGAATAACAAATATAAGGAAGATCTTCACATGAGGAGAGTTGCCTACAATGTAGGTGATTTGGTTTGGGTGGTTTTACGCAAAGATAGGCAGCTAGGTGGCTTATACACTAAACTTAGAGCTTGCAAAGGGGGACCTTGCAAGATATTAGAGTGCATCAATGATAATGCTTATAGCGTGGAGCTTCCTCTGCACATATAATGTGTTTAATGTACAACATTTGCTACTCTAGCATGTCTCCTAACTTGTGGTCGAGTTCTTTTAAGGATGGGAGAATGATGCAGTCCAAGTTTGTTAGTTGTTTGTTATTTCGGTTAGTAACAACCTAAAGTAGTTAGTTGTTGGAGTTAGATTACTTTTAGTTTTTTTTTTTTTTGTTACTTTAGTGTTCATTTATGGGTAATGTAGTCATTTCACTTGGGGATGTTATGTTCCTGTTTTGCCTGCAAGTAGGCTCTCGAATGTTGCATGTCATAGATATTTCTTCCAATAGCTTTACAGGTCTTCTGCCTGCAAAATACTTTCAAAGCTGGAAAGCAATGATGACGGTGGTAGGGAATGAGTCCGGTCTGAAGTATATTGTAGATGATAATAGGTATTATCATGTCTCAGTGACCCTCTCGTACAAAGGACAAGAGAGGGTACTAGAGAGAATCTTGACCACCTTTACAACACTAGATCTCTCCAACAATTGATTCGAAGGTGAAATTCCATAAGTGATAGGAGATCTCAAATCTCTTATTCTACTAAATTTGTCTCGCAATGACCTCATTGATCACATTCCATCATCGCTTGGGAATTTGAAAAATCTCGAGTCATTGGATATCTCTCAAAATAAGCTTTCAGGGGAGATTCCTCAGCAACTACTTTTTCTTAATTTCCTTGCCATGTTGAATATTACACAAAACCATCTTGAAGGAGGAATTCCACGAGGTAAACAATTTGATACATTTTCAAGTGATTCTTATGAAGGTAATCCACGATTAATTATGTGGTTTTCCATTGTCAAGGAAATGCATAGGTGTCAATGTGATGCCACCACCAACAATGATCCAAGAACTCAAGGACCCAACATCTACAAGTGTATTTGATTGGAAAATATTTATGTCGATAGGATATGGATGCAGAGTGGTTATTGGTGTTGCAATCGGATATAATATTTTTTGGAAGGAAAATGGATGGCTCACAAGGACTTTTGAAGGATGACAATGTACGCGACGCAAAAGATTGACGAGGATTCACAGACTCCATGCAAATGGAAGATGAATAAAGCTAGTAAAAAAAACTTTTGTTCAAATGAATGTTGCTGCCTAGTTTTATTTGAATTTTTTCATACTTTGTTGTAATCGGTAATATTTGTTAATAAAATAAGTTGTCTCTTTGTCTCTTTGCTCTTATTAAATTACTAGGTCACTTATTGCTAAATCTAACAAATATGTTGCAAAGAAATTAGACATTGGCTAATGCACATTGTTCCTAAGGAATAGGAAAGAGACATTGTGGCCTTTATAGAAGTCATATGTTAATTAGTCGTTTAATTTTACTTAAAATTCAGTTATGGAGACTTGGGTTCTTTCAAGCCACAACAGACTCCAGAATTGTAATATTTGTGCTGCAAAACATTTCTTCTGAACTAGACGTTGGTGCAATCTACTAAAAATGAAAAAACTAATTTGTGAATGGCGACGACTCTAAAACAAACTAATTTGTGGACATCAGAATTTAAGCCTTTTGTGGTGTTCAGACTGTCGAATGCACTACTTTATAAAGGAATTTGTGGACATCATAAAAAGGGCAAGGAAATCATTTTCTGGTCACCGTCAATTGTTCGTTTGGTAATCCGATGAACGTTGATCATATTGGTTACCATTATGACCATCAAAATTGACTGCAGAGTGCACAAAAAGCATAATGTTTTAATATTTTAAAGCCTAGCAAAGCTACTGCCACATTTTCCATTTTTTTTAAGTCATTATTATTTATAAAAATGCTAGGGACCATGTTTTTGCTCGATCTAAAGTTGGTTTTTCATTGTGTTTCGACCAATAGATTCTGGGTATAATACGACATCAATAAAAAAGAATCATCAAAATCCGATTGAAATTGGCTCTAAAATTGAAAAATACTAATTTCGATAAATATAAAATTCCCGTTTATTTATTTACTTTTAATCTTTTTTATTATTATTATTTATATTATCGATTTTGAAGTCAGATTTTTCTTGGATGTTAAATGATGCTGGATCTGATCTATTTATCAGTTCTAATCTGCTTTACATGGAGTTCAAATGAAAATTAACATCGAATTGGTTTCATACGTTTTCTTGAAATCCGTACATACTTTATATCCAATCTCTCTCAAATCAGATTGGAGCCAAAATTTTATGATATGAATATCTAATCTAGACAGACCCATCCATAAATTCAGATTTGATCAAATTGAATCGAAATTGATAGAATTCTTCAAATTGATTTCATTATACGGTCATTATCTAATTTATTTGGGTCTATAAATAACTGATTCTATGATAATTTAAAGATTTTACACATGGCATGATAGAATTCCATTTTTCTGTTCCCATGATAATAAAAAAAAAAAAAAACACTCCCGGAAAGTATTTAAAATTGCACATGAGAAACCCCAAAATAATGCAAATTATTTTTGAAAACTAATGCAATATCAAATCTTATTTGGGAATCTCAAATTGTCAAAATCTTTGAGTGAATTTAAATTTTAGAAAATTATAGTAGTTTGTTAGGAAATACTTAGGTTAAAGAGGGTATGTGGAATCTCAAATATTCACCAAGCCTTGGAGTTCAAGAAATCTCTTGTATAACAAAATTATGAATGAATATGCAGCCAGTGAGTGAATGACGAATAATAACGGACAGTGGCATATATGTAAATTAAATTTAGAGAACATGACCAACAAAAGGAATCGTTTTTTTGTGGTCATCAAATTCAACGTTGTGGCAGTCAAACATGAGAGACACGTTGTGCTCTTTTTTTCTTGATGGTGGGTACAAAAAGAAACACATTGTTGTCGGTTCCTCTCTGTCTTACTTTTTCAATTCCATATTTCCATTCCATGTAATAATAAATGTATTATAAATATAACAAGAGGACGTTCTTATTTCTCTTTCTCTTTCTCTTTCTATCTGATTTTATTCTTATAATAATAAGATGAGAAAAAGTATTAGCATCAACATCAACATGAGTAAAAGCTTTGCTGAAAAGAAAAAAAAGGTTTGATCTCTCTCTCTTTTTTATGACGATCTCACTAACACTGCCAGTAGTACTCCTTGTAATTGGATTGATATTCTATGTGACAATTACTTTCAGAGCATCATCCAAATCCACCTCTTCAATTATCACTTCAATAGCACTCTTGATGAATTTAACATTCTGAGATAGGAAACCTCTTACATCGCCAATCTTTGATTCTTCAATACAATGACTTATCTGGTGTGATTCATAGACCTATTTGGGTGCAACGGTAAAATTTTAGAATCCATTCTTCTGGTTTTTACAGAACCTTTTAGTAATCCCTAGATTGTAATAGCATCTTCCATTTTTATTTTTATTTCTCGATTTTGTTAATTCTTTGACTTTCTATTTTTTTTTGTAGATTTGAACAATTTTTAGAGAAAAAATTTAAAATATTATCAAAACTCTAAGATCATTTCATTTTCTATTTTCTTTTTATTTTAGATAGGTTTAATTTTCTATAATAGACCTTCTTGTATTAGGTTCTTTGTAACTTTCATTAGTTTTTAATTATCCGAGATGGCTTGGATTGTAATAGATTAGGAAAGGACAATGGTTGGGCGATACCATCACGATTCCTTAGGTTCGCACACCAAACTTGGAGTTAGTGGCCTAAGTCAACTCAACTCATCTTCACCCCGTTTAACACAAGAGATAATTTCGAAACACCCACGCCTCTTTTTGGTAGTGAATTACTCTTTATCTTTGTTTGTTATTTTCCAATTTAAATATACTTGGATTAGTTAATTAGGTAGTAAAAAGCACTCATCTTCTAAGGATGACCCAATAAGATAAGGTTTGGAAGTGATTACCAATTCCTTGCTCTAATTACGATAATCAATTCACTAAGTATCCAATCAAATTAATTAAAATCAATTAGACTTGACTATAGGGTCCATGAGTTCAATAAGAGAAATCCGCTTTAAGTTGCATCAATTGTGTTTCTTGATCACTTTTGGTATCTAATAAAATCTTACCTTTTGAGGGAATAGACTTAGTCTATTTAAGAAATGAAGGAGATTTAAGAGTGCCTTTGCTTATATATTGAGTGCCACTCTAGATTTGGAGATTCAAACTTGATTTCATAGAATCAAGTTAGAAGGCTAGTTATGCTATTTCTACCTAATTATAAGTTGTCTAGAGTTAGGCAACCTATCTAGGTCCAGTTTTTTCATTTGTTTGATTATTTGATCAACCATGTGTTTTTAGCGTTTAATAGACCTTTGTTGAGTGTAATAGTTCTATCTCTTGATCTTTTGATATAAAATGGTTATGAGCATATCATGTAGAACATATTAAGTGAGGTGAATAGTCTAAATGATAGGATCAATATTTTTCAAAAGCCACAAATTCACAACCTACTCCATAGGTCTAAGTATGTCACATGAGTAGATAAATGAATACGATACTTATGTGTCTTGTGTGATAGCGATGATCACGTAGTCGAGTGTTGCCCAAACTTATCCATCATGAGGAATAGACAGTCTCAAATCTTTCACGAGTACAATTGTTATTCGACGTTGACACCTAACCTGTTCAGTCAACCATATCATTCAAAAAGTTGGTCCTCTCCAAATCTTTCATATAGGCAAAATGATTTCACTTATGATAGATTTTCCGGCAACTATACACATGACAATAATGATTTCTCAATAATCTTACTCAATTTTTCAACCATTCATAAAGCTTCAACCAATGTACAATTGTCCTATTTCAACTTTTCAACCACCAATCGTATTAGAATTCATGATGATAGTGATGTTAAATCAGCAACAATAACTCATTTAACAACAACAAGAAAATGTTCAAGCCTTAGTATGTATGAAGATCCAATTAAGGCACCTAAAGCTATCCTTAGAAGAAGGAAAGTTTGATTAATTAAAAAATGAGGATATCTCAATCTTAAAAAATCCACCATTATTTCAAGATAATTTTAGTGACCAATTTCAATTCCATGAGGAACTCCATAATTGATAATTCACTTCCCTTTGTAGTCAAAATAGACATCAATTAGGTAACAAGACTAACCATAAGAAAAATGGAATTACAATTAGAGCAATAAGTTATCTCTTTAGAAGATGGGGATCTGTTCTTAGAAGAAATAATCCCACAAAGCCCATCTTAGAAATAATTTCTTAAGGAAGAAGAAATTCATTTAGAATTGTCTATCAATTCATTCTCAAAAACAATCTAGTCTTAGAGAACACGAAAAAAAATTTTGATTCTCTATTTACACCAACTCCTGAGAGTCTAATCACCACCAATAATGAAATCTCTTTAAAAATCGATCAAAGTGTCCCTTTCAACCTATAATTTCGTAGAATTATAAGGATCCTATTGGTTCTATAATCTTCATCATCACAGGGAACACGATAGTTGAATAATTACTTTAAAAGGCAAATTATTTAACACAGAGAGACATAAGAAGGATGTTGGGTGTTCTAAAACATAATTTTCATACTATTCAAGTCATAGATATTTGTCTAAGTTATACACAAGATAGAAAATCAATTATGGTGACTATCAACTTTAGTGACAAGAAAATTCCTAGAGATCACACATTTTCATAGGTCCAACTGAAGATATTAAACTTAGCACTACTTGGGAGGCAACCCATGTAATCCGAGTTAAGACCTTTAACTCTAGTAAGTTTGGCTGAAGACGTAAAACTTAGTGCTATTAGGAGGCAACTTGCTATTTTATTTTTAGTAGTTATTTTGTCATGCGTTTTTATCCTACAAAGCCTAAGAACCATTCGCCCAAGTTATGAGAAGAAGGCCTCTCGACTTCATACAACATATGTTGCGATTGTGGGGAATGGTGTGTTATCTCTATTTAGGAGACATTGTGTTGGTATCAATAGGATTGTAGGATCTTTTTCAGGTGCTATCCAACCTACTTCATTTCTTTTTGTCAATTTCAATTTTGCATGTGCATGTTGAAATATTAAGGACAATATCATGCTTAAGTTTGGGGGTGTATGGGTCAGATTTCTACCTATTTTTTCTTCTTTTATTCTAAAAATCGTAAAAATTTAAAAAATTTTGAAAAATATTTTTATGGCAACTTTATTGTATTTTGTGTAAAATCTTAGCTTGTATCTTTAACCATTTTGTTAAAAATATTAAATTAGCCTTTGATTGGAAGTTTTGATTTGGAGTCTCTATTCATGTTTCTCTTAGACAAAAATTACAACAACGTTACCTTTTATTTGTAATTACTTCTAATAAAATTACCAAGAGTCTAGATAGAATTCAGTCAACTTTTTTACCTTCTTTCTACCTAGAGTATGAGAAAAATTGGGTTTGTTGAATTTTGACTTCCTTATTCATTTGATTGGTTGATTAGAAGAAAAATAGACATGGGTTGAATATGTCTTGAACAACAACCATTGAATTAGACTGGGTACTTTAAAATAGGTTGCATACTTTTCTTTAAAAAATGAGTAGAAAAGAAAAAGAAAAAGAAAAAGATCCCTCGAAGAAAGAAAAATGAAATAGTCAAAATTTAAAAGTTAAGAGTTTCAATAGGATGAAAGCCATCAAGTGTAAAAATGAGAGTACACTAGAATATCACAGATAAAGCACCCTAAAAGTATTAATGTGAACATTCACACTTCTCACTACTCTAGACATGATGTTAAATTTTGAATTAAACCCCAAGTTAATCTAATTATTCTTGGGTAGATTGAAGGTTTTTTCGAACTCACTCTATGAAAATCGAATTTCTAAAGTTTCTATGTTATAATTACTATTTCTTAAAGTTCAATTTTAAGTCTAAGTTTTGTCATAGAGAAATAAGAATTGGGACTCTATACCAAGAGTTACTTCCAAATGACTGGCAAACCATGATTAACCTGTACTTTTCAATATAAGTTTTGATTTTGACAATTTTTACTTCAAAATTATTTTTAACTTTGTGGTATATTCTCTGCAATACCTCAGCAGTCAAACTCATCCACTAGGGATAACCTAATGGATTAAGGACTTGTTGCATTTGTTAAATATAGTCGAAATGCCTGTATAAGTGATAGTTTTATTTTTTAGGGAATAGAAAAAGGGAAGTTTGGAGGTGTGATCAGTGTCTCAAAACATTGATTTATTCGTACTTTTCCCTATTATTTATATAAATTTTTATCCATATTTCTCTATCTTAAGTAAATAATCATGTTAAACCTTGAAATATTACGTTGCATGTTCTTTCATACTAATTAGGCTTAATTATGTACAAATAATTGTATTTGACAAAAAATCTTGATTGCATGTGTTCATTGTGCATATTAAAGATCAAACCATCAAATTAGGCCCCGAAATCAGAAATTAGACATTGCATTTCAATCTGGAGGACCAATTAAGAATCTTGACGAAACCTTATGACCAAAGGTTTCAATCTAACCTCAGTGCGGTGAGCTACTTGGGTAGCGTGGTGAACCTCGGTTGGAACGCCCTAAAATCGTGCGAGTGTGATTCGCACGTGAACCTGAATCCTCATGCAATTATGAGCAATTGCCAATCGGAGCCCTTCGAGTATACCTTGTAGCTTGTGGTATAAGATAGATCTTGGAAGTTCGCAACCTGCTAGAGCAGCCTTCACATTGCCCTCGTGGTCTCAAATGATAGCAACAAAACCGCCTCTAAAGGTAGAGAAAGTGCCATCACTATTTAGTGCATGCCCACACACCAAATTGAGGTTTATAGTCCAAGAACAAAAACTTTTCTTTTGTGGGTGAAGGCAACATTCAAATCCTAAGCAGGCATGAAAGGCATGTTGTAGTCCGAATCTTCTATGTTATCGATGTCATCCTTGAACTTGATCCAAATGTCTTCCAAGATGTTGTGGAGAACCAAAGTTGGATTCTTAAATTTATTTTGGTAAATTCGATTACATCTTTCCCTCCACAGATGATAAATAAATGCGTAAAAGGCCATTTACTTCAATCATGACCCTAACAAAGATGAGGACTTTTTATGTCTTTCTTAGGGGTCGCTATATTTGCACCACCGAAGTGACATATTGCACCCACTTTCTTGCGATACCCACCTTAACTTTAAAATAAGTATTTAAATTGCATATGCCTGATAAATCTGTTTTAACCTATATTGTTTATTGCACACATCTAGAGGTATCAAACCATTTCTTCTTCCCTCGCTCTCTCTCTCTATCTCTCTCTCTCTTTCTTATTCTTCTTCTTTGCATATAGAAAGTTTTCAATGGGAATTTTAAACTTTGATCTTACTTGTTTTTTCTTACCCTAGCACTATCAATCAAGTCGAAACCGTTCAAATGAGAAAATTATGTTCGGTAGATACTTATAGAATCAATTTTGTAATGTTCGATAGAAAATTTTGTTCGCTAGATACTTACTAAATATGTTTGGTAATATTTAGTAGGACCTACTGAATTTGCAAAACAAGCTCGGTTTGAACCTATCGAGCAAAGTGTGTCAAATTATTTTTGACTTCTTCAAATAAAACTCATCGTTTTAGAGATTTTAATAGTGACTTTTTCATCTTCATTGTTGATTAAATGCAAAAATAAATAAATAAAAAAGAAAGAAATTTTAAATAAATAAGATAAATTAAAAAAAAAATTTAATTCTAATCTTCATTCAATCTCTCACAAAACTTAAAAGGAGATGAATATAAAGAGAGAGAGAGAGAGAGAAGAAGAAGAATAAAGGAAGAAGAATACGTGGGTTTTTTGTTTGGTAGATAGTAGTGTGTACAATAAGTAAAAACTAAAAGGGTAAAAAAGTTATTTGCCTGTATTATAAAAGTCACTTAAGTGAGTGTAATTGACCATTGTGTACAAATAAAATAACCCCTTTCTTAGTCTTCAGTGTGTCAAGTACGTTGCTTTATTGCATTCACATTATCTTTAAAAAGAAAACACCATTTTTATTTTTGTACTCCAATATTGACCCTCGAAGTAGTTGATGACTTATACTTTTGGAGTCTTTAAAGCGCACTACTTTATTGCATTATCTTATACTTTTGGAGTCTTTAAAGCGCATTAGTTTAAGGGATCCGTTGACTCGGCTCACGAAAAAACACATGATCCCAATCCTTTCAACACAAAATTCCCTTAATTTTAATTAAATTACACAAATGCCATGATCTATTTTTCGATAAGACTTTTACAATTTAGATATTTAAAAAAATCCGATAGATAGAAAAAGAGAAATTTACCAAAACGTGATCAACTTCTAACGACGTTTTGATTCTCACTAGCAATTCATTTTAATTCTCAAAACATGAACTCGTGAGATCATAGATTTTCAAGTGACAATCTCGCATGTATCAAGTGATTATTTTGTCGGTTCGTTACTTTTAACGAGATTGTCACTTTAAAAACATGTGATCTCACATGTTCATGTTTTGATAATTAAAATGAACAATTTACAGAATTTGGAATTTCGTAATATTAGACTCACGAAATGGTAATTTAGCCTATCAAAAATATATTAGTCGTCCAAGAAAATAAGCAATACTTGTCCATCACGGGCAATGCCCCATATTTCATTTAACTAGTCCCTAACTTTTGACAGTAGCTTGAATGTTCATTTGGTGAACTTTTTCTTTCTTAATGACCCCGCAACCTCATCTCTTCTTATAATGTTTTTGAAATACCTAAAGTAATCATTTTGTCATCTTAGTTTTCCAATGATTGCAATAATTTCTAACGATTTTTAACCATGAATGACAACTCCACTGATATACTATAAATAACATATTCTAGATCCAAAATTTAAAATTAATATTGGATAGTTGATACGCTAATTGAATTCAAATATTGATATAGAGTATTCGTTGGATTTCAAATTTGAATTCTGATAACAAAAATTAATTTGGATTCGGATATTCATGTATTTGACTAATTGTTGACAGTTGTATCTAAAAAGACTCCAACTAATCAATTCATAATGGAGGATTGGATGGTTTAGACATACTCCACACAATGTTGGCAAATATTTGACACATCTCTTGTGGTTTTCAAAACAATGGCGTGCCCCTTGACCTCGGTCTATTTTGGAAGACTAATAAAAAGTTACTTTAATGGCCTCATCTTCAACCTCTAGCAAAAAAACCAATGATTTTTCTCCCAAAATTCTGTCATCTTCCTACTCTTCAACCTCTAGATCAACGTCTTCTTTAACCTTACGTAGAACACCCTTGTTTGTTTACCGAAGAAAGTCATCTTATTTTTATTTTATCGAAAATTATATCTTGAAGGTAACTGAATTATGTTTGAAGATGAGGATAAAAGTTTTTACCATCGGGGGTTAGGAGAGAAAAATCAAACAATTGTTTACTAGAGAGAATGAAAGATGAGGCATTGAAATCATTTTATAATAGTTTGTTAGGAAAGACTTAGGTCAAGAGGGTATGCCGTATCTCAAATATTCGTACAAAACCTTGGGGGAATACGTGTAAATCACTTACTACAATCTCTTTGTAAGTTTTAATGGATATATAGCGTTGCGACTGAAGTATATATTTGGGGGTAGTTATGTAACTAAAATTAACAGTGGCACGTATGTAAATTCAATTGGGTAAGTTGTGGTATCATTTTTCAATAACTGTCATTATTATATACTTTTAGGATGAGACTTTGATCTTTTAGAAAGAAAATTTTGTTAATTAAGAATTAAAAAAGCAATAATATTCTTATTATCCGTCAAACACGGGTCTCTTGTTCCATTATTAATCCAACGTAAGAGAAACGTTAGGTCGACAGTCGAGACATGTCAAACGTAAGAGACATGCACGTTACAATAATTATAAATATAGTATGGTTTTTGACAAATGGAGTCATTCATTCAAGTCAGATAGTCATGGCTATAACATTACATATGAGGAACAAAACTTTCTTCTTTGTCTTTCTGATGATCTCTTTTGCTTTTCTTCTTATAATACAACAACAGACTACTTCAGCATCAACAACATCATCATCATCATCATCATCAGCACAAGCTTTGCTCAAATGGAAAAAAAGTTTGATCTCTTACTCTTTTCTTGATGATTCATGGTCTGATGTCACCAATCCTTGCAATTGGACTGGAATTCAATGCGACAACTACTTCAAGCTCATCGTCGACATCAACCTCGTTGATCAGAGCCTGAATGGTACACTTGATGAATTCGACTTCTCGGCCTTCCCCAATCTCACCTCCCTATACCTCAGTTCCAGCAGCTTGTTTGGAGAAATCCCAATTCAAATTGGGTCTCTTTCAAAACTCACTTCTCTTTCTCTGGATGACAACTATTTCACAGGTATGATCCCTTCTGAGATTGGAAATCTCTTAGATCTCCAATTTCTGTTTCTTGGGGAAAATTACTTATCTGGTGCGATCCCACATGAGCTTTGTAATTTACAAAAGTTACAATTGCTCCTTCTTGAAAATAACAATCTGCGAAATCCAGACCCGATTCATCAGTTTAAGGGCATGGCATCATTGACAACACTCGATCTCTCTAGTAACTCACTGGGTGATGAGGTTCCCCCATTCATCTTTCACTGCCCCAACTTATCCTCTCTGGACTTGTCTTCTAATCTTATAACAGGCCGTATTCCAGTGCAACTCTTTACTACTCTTAAGAGCCTCCAATACCTTTTCTTGAGTAATAATGCATTGGAGGGACCGATTCCATCAGAAATCAAGTATCTTACCAAACTTCATTACCTTTACTTGAGTCAAAATTCATTGGAGGGACCGATTCCATCAGAAACCAAGTATCTTACCGAACTTCAATCACTTGGCTTGAGTAATAATTCATTGGAGGGACCAATTCCATCAGAAATCAAGTATCTTACCGAACTTCAATTGCTTTACTTGAGTAATAATTCAATGGAGGGACCGATTCCATCAGAAATCAAGTATCTAACCAAACTTCAATCCCTTGAATTGGGAATGAACAAGCTCAATGGTAAGATACCCCCCGAAATTGGCCTTCTAACTAACCTCACATACCTTGTTTTATCTAATAACCCGTTTACTAGTGGGCCCATACCATCTTGGATAGGTAACCTTAGGATGCTCTACTTCCTAGATCTCTCCAATACAAGCTTGAATTCCAGCATTCCCAATAAGCTTGGATTTTGCACCAACCTTTTTTATCTTGACCTGTCATTTAACAACCTCTCTGGTGAAATCCATCCATATTTTCTATCCACTTGGACCCAACTCGACTCTTTGTTCCTGTCTAATAATAGATTATCAGGGCACATACCAACTGAGATTGGAATGCTATCAAATTTACAATATTTGGATTTGTCCACAAACAATCTAAGTGGGCAAATACCAAAGGAACTTGGCAAGTGCAATCGGCTAGCATTCTTGAAACTCAGTGATAATGAATTAATTGGAGAAATTCCTGAAACTATTTGTAATTTGAGTTATCTTGAAATCCTTCAAGGTTCTCAAAATCAATTGGAAGGACTTGTGCCAAGATGTTTAGGTAGTTGTAAGTACCTCAAAGTTCTGGACCTCGGAAGCAACAAGTTAAATGGTACATTTCCATTTTGGATGGAGACATTGCCTTTGTTGCAGGTCCTTGTATTGAGATCCAACAAATTCTATGGTCCCATTGAAGGTCCTCAAACCAATCATGGTTTTCAAATGTTGCATGTTATAGATCTTTCTTCCAATGGATTTACTGGATCTTTGCCCACAAAATATTTCCAAAGCTGGAAGAAGATGATGATGATGGTCAATGAGTCTCACACAAAATATATTGGAAATTACTATAAAGTCTCAGTGATACTTGCAATCAAAGGACGTGATCTGCTACTTACTGACAGCATCTTAACCATCTTCACATCAATCGATTTCTCTAACAATCAATTCCAAGGTGGAATTCCCGAAGTGATAGGGGACCTCAAATCTCTTAAACTGTTGAATTTCTCTCATAATAACCTCACTGGTCACATCCCATCATCAGTTGGAAATTTAGCACAACTGGAGTCATTGGATCTCTCACAAAACAAGCTCTCTGGAGAGATTCCTCAGCAACTAACTTGCCTTACATTCCTTGCAATAATGAATCTCAAGCATAATCAACTTGTAGGGAGCATACCAACAGGTTATCAGTTTAACACATTTCCAAATACTTCGTATGAAGATAATCCGAGATTATGTGGGTTTCCATTATCAAGGCAATGCAAAGACATATATGTGATTTCTCCACCAACAACAAACCAACAACATGAGGTTTCAATGTCCACAAGTGACTTCGATTGGAAATCTATGATGATCGGATATGGATGTGGGATGGTAATTGGTGTTTCAATCGGATATATTACTTTCTGGAAGGAAAATGGATGGCTCACAAAGACTTTTGAAAGGAAACGACGCAGTCGAGGCAAAATGTTGAAGAGAATACGTAGGCTCCACTGAAATGGAAGATGAAGAAATGTAATAAAAAGAACAAGCTTTTGTTCAATTTAACATTGTCAGCAAGGTTCATTGGAAAATTTTCATAAGATGTCGTAGTTGGTAACATTTGTTAATAAAGTAAGTTCTCTCTTTGCTTCTAACCTAATATTACCCACCAAAAGAATATATATATATATATGACAGAAATCCATGGCATGAGCTTGAATAGAAGATCTTATTATGAACTTTAACTCCATAAATATTGGGTGGTAAGAAACTTCTAAGATATATTGTAGTATAATCTAGTCAAGCATATCGAAAACCATAGCATACACCACTCACATCTTGTAATGTAGATTTCATTGATCAAGACTCATTGTTTCAAGTGTTAAGAGTGTCTTCTAACTCAAGTTTTGTTGTTTCTTTGATTAAGGGTTTTACGTTAATCCCATCCAGAGCAACTGAGTTGCAAAGACAATTTGAGTGCTCCTTATCTCATATATCATTTTTTTATCGATAAGTTGGGGGAATAGGGGGAATATACGTGTTAATGTCTGATTTGAATACCATGATTAATCAAGTTATTTTCGTAATTTGCTTATTAGCACTTACTATATTATAAGGAGAAAGGATTGATGCATTCTTGTACACTCTTTTTCAGGTAAACCATTGCTTTCCTTTGGTTTTCTTACCATTTGCTGCAGATTTAAACTCCAAAAACCTGGATGGGTGATTGAAGTGTGTTCCTTAAAACTAAAAATCTTTCTAAATGTCACGATCGTGACCGTGACATCAAAATGTTCTTAGTCAAGATAGTAACCCCTGAAACTAACACCACATCCTCAAGGTATCCCTTGTACACAAATAAGGCTCCCTATCAACATTCCTCAAGAGGACATAAGTTTCAGCCCTATATATAGTCAACATTTTTGAAGTTTTCAAGCTCATTACCAGGAAGGCATCACTCACTACTATTGCGGTCTCACTGCATTCGTAACTCTTTCTATGTTAATTAGCCTTGTAATCTATGACCAATACTTCGTGCCAGCAATTAGAAGACACACAAAAAATCCAAGAGGAATCACTTTGTTACTAAGAATGGAAATTGGCCCTTGTCATGCATGTAATTATAATGGCCGTTGCCACCTTAGCTGAAATGATGAGACTTAACGTCGCAATGGATAATAATATAATCGGTAAAAATGACACCAGGCCTCTTACTATTTTCATATCATATTTTACAAAAAACGACGGGCCAAAGCCGTCGTTTCGTAAGAAAAATGACGATCCCCGCCGTCGCAAGAGCCGTTGTAAATAACGATGTCGTTTTTAGTGAACGACGGTTGGCTTGTGTTAGCAAAGTGTCGTAAAAAACGACGGTCATGGTCTGTCAAAGTAAAACGACGGCTCAAACCCGTCATTTGTTTAGTCGAATTTAAATTTAATTAATACATATAAACGACGGCTTTAAGCCGTCGTTTTTTGGCACTTTTTTTTTTCCAAATTTAACCACTATTGTTTGTCATTTTTAATATTTTTCACCTAAAAAGAAAATGACAATTTTTATTGAACAGAAAATTGAAATCTAACAAAATAAATAAATACACCAAAAACATAAAAATTTACATTTTTCAAATGGAAACCATTTTCCTTCAAATTTTACATCTGCAATCATAGTCCAACATGCCCCATTTTCAAGGTGTCGATTTTAATCCACATCCCAATGTTTAAAGTAGTTTTCAAAAATTTCTACCAACTTCACTTCACTTGACTTGTAGAAATCAAAACCAATGTCTGTCTTTCTCGGTCCTTGGAATAATGACGTAGCGATTCTCAAGGATAACATACATTCCTACTTCTTGCGACATATTGTCGAAATCTGTGATTGAAAAATTAAAAAACATTGTCAGATATACCAAATTATGCAAAATAAAAGTACCTCTACCATATAATTTTTTATGTTTAGTGTCTACCTACCATGGACGTGGAGACCACGGACGTCTTGGATGTGGGAAAAAAGTAACCACTGGTCACCCTATGGATGTACCCATTAACCTTCCACAACCTAGGAATCTGAGTAGCAGTGACGGAGGATGTTGGTGTGCTAAGCTTGTCGTGTGTGGTGGCCGTCATACTCTAGCAATAGCTACATGGCAGACTGATGAATCAGAACAGCTGCTATAAAGTATCAAAATACTCAGATTGTGGAAGGTTAATGAATCAGAAGAATGTAATATATTTTGAACAGACTATAATGGAACTAATTATAAATGAGCTGGGCTTCGAGCATTCTCAGAGTCTTTAGACTTGCTGGAATTTCACCCAATTGTAAGGCCATAATGCTGCATCCTCAAAAAAGTTTTTGGTTAGCAAAATGTAATGGGTCCTTCCAATTGTTTTAAAGTGGGAGAATATTAATGTCTATGTTGCCATCTTGAATTGCTTCATATGCCCTCCTCTGGGTGAAGTCATGTGCTGGACCATTTTATTTTGTCTCTCTCATGGCCCCAGTGCCCAAGTTTATAGTTTACCCAATTGTTGTTGTTGTGTGTTTAATGGTGCATCAAATGCAGTGCCACCAACTTAACCACCATATAAGTGGGGCCATACTTCCTAAGGATGACCACGTCATCTTAATTATTACTTTCTGACTGGCTCTGGCATAGATTTAGGATTGTTTTTGGACCATGAATTATTGAAGGAATGGCCTGTGATTCAAAAGTATATATATGGAGATTGAACATTATGGATCTCCTTCTCAAATGTATAATTCAAAATTGTGATTCATTTGTTTTTAATCACTCTACTTGTGCCATGAAACTTTGCAAAGCTTTAAGGGAAAACTTACGATCATACCAAGCAGGATTTATGTCATGTGACATGAAATTGATACTCACCAACCCCTAATTCTTGAAATATTTTGGACTCACCAGTCACTCACCCACCTTTATGTCTTACAATAATAGGATTTTCTAACTATTTATTATACAAAAAAGCTAATTGTTTACCCCTCTATGGTTATTGGTTAATCACAACCAAGGCAGGCGGGCGAGCGGGGTCGGGGCAATTGAATGTTTGTATGAAGGAAATTCGGTAGAAGAATTAATTCCATGATTCAAAAAATAACTAAAAACGGAAAAAAGCTTCATAGTGACAAGTTTTCTACCTAATTGTTTTATAGACAGAGACATGTGCTTGAAAAATGTCGGCAAGGAACGCTAAAATACATCCATGTAGCGCATTCAAACTCTGAAGCTAATTCCCATGATTTTGTGTGAAAATTATGTATGAACTCAACCTATGTATCAAAATTCCAAAGACAGCATCAAAATTTGTGATGACACTCTTCCAGACCGTTTTGTTCCTGAAATATGAAAAATCCTTAAGAGTCATACTAAAGGGACGCTATCCAGTTTGGATAACAATCTTGACCGTCATGAATGAGAAACCTTTCACTCTCGTTCGAATAAGTGATGAAAAAATGTTCAATTATGACATCATAGTTAGAAAAGTCAAAATTGATCACCATGACTTTCAGGCTCACCAAGCTGGTCTGGTTAGTGATCTTGTTAAAGCACTAGTTAGCTCTCATGGCAACTGGTGGACCGTCCACTATTCTAAGACATGTATCATTCAGACCCAGGAAAATTATGGTCAAGGTGTGACTGTAAAGAAGTATAGGCATGAAGACAAACCTAGAGAAGTTAATATTCTAGCCACCATTCCACAAATAGCAGCAATCTACCTATCTGATGGAAAACCAGCTACAGAAGCAATCAGGATGCTGACTCTTGACAACCTAACCGCACTTGGCAAATTGTTTTGAGGACAAAATCACATACCAGACCTTCGTGGAGATCATGGAAGCAAAGAAGATAAAGAAGATGAAAAGGAAGTTCACATTGTTGAGATACGTATAAAATCTCAACCTATGAATGAACTCACATTATGCACATGACAAGGAAAATGCTGAACTGACTATGCTCCACGACACTGCACTCAATATTGTGCTGACGTGACAGTGTCTTCTAAAGCTAAAAAATCTATTGTTCCAGGAACACTGCCAGGTTAGCTCAATATCAATTGAGCACAAAATGCCAATATAGATCCTTAAAAGGAAAATGATACAAACATATACAATTGAGAAATACATGGAAGCATAACTACAAATAAAATTCCTAATTAATGCTATCCATAGCTCCACTAAAGAGAAATAGTGTACAATGTGTTAGGGGGGCATACCCCTAGATTAGTTTTGGTTTCTGTAGAAAACAGTAAATCAAGCCAATTCTGCCAATCAACTATAATAACAATAATGCTGAAGTGTATCATAACAATAAATTTCATCATCATCATCATCATCATCCATGCTTTATCCCATAATCCCATACTTGATCATAACAAGACATTAATGGGGAAAACCTCCACCATACTTTTCAATTCTGTACAACTTAAATATGAGGTCCTAAATTCAGAGAAACCACCATTTCAAGTTTAATTGATCCAATGTGTTTGTGTCTCAAAAATGTATCATTCAAAGATAAGTAAGTTCAGTTGGTTCAATTTGTTCAAAATAGAAATAAAAGCAATTTTCAGCTGGTTCCATGAGTTTTAAAACAGAAATAAAAACAAGTTTCAACTTGTTCAATGTGTTCAAAACAGATATAGAAACAAAGTTAGCTGATTCAATGTATTTAAAATGGAAAAATAGCAACAGCCCATAACCTCTTTAATATTACCAAATTTAAAACAAAAATTACGTCAAACTGAAATCATCCTTTATTAAAACAGAAACCACTCCCATCATTCCTAAATATCTACAAGTTTTCATGAAATCCCCACCTTCAATTAATTCCAATAGTTAAAAACAATACTAAAAAAAAAAAAACAACACACTCCACAGCAGTTTCTAAGTTAGTCTAGAACGACTTTAAATAATTAAACTGATAAATACAACAAATATTCTAAATATTTATAAATTTAGTATGTTTTAATTGACTTGTTCAAATCAACTGGCAATTGTATCCTTGACATCGGTCAAATTCACATTTTCAATTTTAAAAATGCAGTCTCTACAATGAATTGGTCCAGCAAATCAGTTTAAGAATTTTACTAGGCTCAAATCCCATTGGATCTACCAATTAGTTTTGACCCGATCAATTATGATGTGTATTGTTCCAAGTTAAAGGTGCTAGTTTGCTAAATTGGTTAGATGCTATGAGTGTTGATACCATGACTTGAATTCAAAATTAACCTCATTTACTGATTTCTAATCAAAAACTTGCTTGCTTATAGAAAAAGATGTATTTTTTTCTGGATTTGATTTATTCTGATTTTGAAACTCAATAATTTTGGATTGATCTTTATTCAACTTGAATAAATTTAATAAAAGTATATGTATATTTTGTATATTTCCAACATAATATCAAATCAGTGCCCTATTGAATTATGAGATGGTTGATCCAAGATCGATCCAATAAGTTATCAAATCAAATTTAGCAGAACCCAGGTCCTTAATTTGGACCCATAGATATCAGATCGAAACGGATCATATATTGGGTTTGATCCGATCCATTGACAGTTCCACTTACAAATCTATGGAATGCCAAGTGTCATGAAGAGGTATGAGACAGACGTGGACAATCGGGGGACCACAACTTCCACGTTGATGGTCAAAGTCAAAAAAATTAAATTTCAAATAGTCATTGGCAGCCTTTGGACATTTATGATGATCAGAGTGGCTAATGATGGACAGTAAAGGAAATATCAGAGTGAAAAATGGTGTGTGATCTATCTAAATACCATGCTGAGGAGTGTCTATCAAGTCACGATGTAGACTTTGGACATTTATCGAAATGAAGGTATGAGAGTTGTAAATCATAGTTGTTTACACTAATGTGAGGATATTTGGAAAGATGAGTTTGAACATGAATTTGATAAAATGCTCATGAGACATCATGCAACAGGATTACAACAACATAGATTACAACCAAGCTAGGAGTGTGGCACCTAACAAACAAAAATAGCGATTAGATACCACGTCATAAACACACTAGAAAATAAAATAAAAATAAAATAAAAACGATTCTATAGCAACACCAAGATTTGCTAACACCGCCCTAATTCATAGAAATAAAGAAAAAAAAATTGTCATTTCAGGCCACCAATGCCAACAAAAGTATTAGCAGAAACATCAACCGATAGCACAGATTATCTCACCAAAACAAAGTGGCACACTAAACCATATTCAACATGTAGAGAAAGACACGCCTTAGTAAAATAATTCACATAATGTTCCTATATTTGTAGAGATATTAGCAATGTTGAACAGAAACTTAAAATTGCATCCCCTTAGAAGGAAAAAGTCATTGATTGTAAAACATTATGTATTGTCTCTCTATGTAACACATCTGCCCAACTCAACTTTACTAGAATGCTATACCTTCCAGATGAGAATCCGGCCATTATTCAGCTTAATATATCTTTGAAGTTAGCTTTTCTAGCAGCTTCGAGCAAAGCTACAAATATCCCAAAAGAAAGAAGATATAAATGTTTTTTTTTTTTTCTCTTGACATTATTCTTCTAGGATTACCCCACCCAAAAAATAAAAAATAACTCTGCTTTTAACATTTTTGCATTTACAATTAAGCATCAAAACCATCCGACTTTCTCACCAATCTCCACCACAAACTCTTCTTTTCTCTAAATTTCTCTCATTCCAAACACAGCATTAAGGGAAATTGTGAGAATTGTGTAAAATTTATAAGCAATTTGGAGGACATCCAGACACTAATAGGGCTCATGTAATGATCAACCAAGTAATTGAATAGAAATTATATCTTCAACAAAGTTAATATTATCACACTGAATTCCAAGAGTTCTCTCAACACTAAAGGTATTCATACCCATTAGTTATCCCAAAGAGGATGATCACAAATAGTAACAGAGACGAGTTGCCTCAGAAGCTGAATTAATTGACCAAGTAACTGAAAAATGTATTTTAAAAATCCATATAGCGAAAGAGACATTGCAGCTTTAAGTCACTAATAATGATGATGAAGGAAGAAAACTAAGTATCAATTACCCCATGAAATTTGATATGAAATTTCCAAGCTAAGCACAACATTGTGGCTTGATAGACTGGCAAAGATCGAATTCTTCCATGGCCAAGCACCCAAGGGAATGAAAAGTCTTGGAACTTCTTATTTTATGTAATTTTTTTGCTTTGGTGGGTTGTACGTACGATCTCACTCGGCATGTGTACAACAGTTAAATAGCCACATTTTTTATGGAGGGGCATATAAAAAATCGAAGTCATGACCTACGGAGCAAACCTAGTCAGTCGTGGAAATTTCCTTAGTAGTCTTCTTCTAAAAACTGTTTCCGATATCACGAAGAACAGCGGAAAAGAGTGGATATTGAATAATCTAAATGTGTCTTCCTTGGACTACTATTTTTGGTTTTATGATGTATTGAGCCTTCTTAACTTTATTTTATTTTTCTGATTGTTGCTAAGTTTTATGTCTATAATGTTGATGAAATGGAATCAGTAAGGGAGATGCACAAGGCCACCGAGATATTACCAAACAAGAACAATAGCCAAGTACACGAAGGTTCAAAAGATGAGGATGAGTAATTGAATTTCTTGTAATTTATCTGATTTGTATCAATGACTACCACACCAATGAATTCAAACAAGCAAGCTATTTTCAAGATTAGTGTCTAACGCGCACACGCATGCTATAGTATTGTCAAGGGATAATTTAAGGCCAAGGAACAAATTGCATTAATAATGTGACCTCACAAAATTTTCTACTATCTTAGGGACAAGCTCAACCCACACGATACCTTAAAGTTCACTCATCGATTAAGGTTCCACCATGGTAAAATGCTGCAAAATATACAAAAATGTCTTAGTAAGTACCATATTTCAGATTCGATAAAATCACACTAGAATTTCTGACATTTAAATTATAAATGCCTAAATTGTTTTCCAAATAAGTAAATGAATCATCTAAACTATTCAAATAAGTAAGAGATTCTTGATTGGATACATATTTATATTAATTATTTTGGAATAAATTTTATAATTTTCCAACAATATTGTCACAAAACTGTATTGATATCTTTAGTCTACCTTAAGCAGGTCCACAGAAATATGAAATCCTTCTACCTATCCCACTACCACAACAAGATTGGGATAAGCGACAACCTCTAGTCTAGAACTCAATTCTATCAAAATCATGGCTGCGAAAATTGTCATAAAAAACAACTCCTTCAATTTTTTTGACAATAATAATATGTAAAAATTCTGATATTTTTGGTTTCTCTAAAATTAATATCTTGGAAACATTCTCGATCAGCTTCCCACAAAAGTTGGAAGTAGGAAACTGCTCTGGAGTTTGGACAACTTCTCGTTTCTGCCAATTTTCAGTTTCTGCATTTGAGACGATACTGTTGTGAGATTTCTATTTAATCTGCTTTTGAGTTTGATGGAAGTGGAAACCAATGGCAACATTTGTTACGATGCACTAGCATTTTTTAGCACCAAAACACAAGAAACACCATCCAAACATGTTCCCAAGACACTAACTTAACAAGTCATTCTACTAAAGAAGATTACAATTCACAATGGTTTGTAAGGAGTCCGACTTTGAAGTGGGCAACCCGCTTCAAAATTTGGAAGGAACCCTCTTCGCACTTTGACACGTGGCTTTTCATATTTAATTCACATCCCTACTTTATCTTCAATATTTGGGATACCTCCTTGAAGATGCCACATGTAATCCAAGGAAGAGGGTTTCTTCAAAACTTTGAAGCAGGCTGCCCATTTCAAAGTTACTTTTTCCATTTGTAAGAGTTGTCTACCAAAACAGACCACCCAAGAAGAGTCCCAACCGATTAATTACAGTAAATAAGTTCAGAAAGAGAAAACTCTAGACAATTGACCCAAACCCAAAATAGGGGTGATACATTGCTCACCATTTTTTATAGTTAGAACAATACAAGATACATCATGGCTACTTAGAGCCAATTTTGGCATGCCAATGTTCTCCTACGACAAAAAAGCGAAACCCTACATTAGGAAGCAAAAGGTTGCAACTTGCAAGCTGTGATTGATTCCAAAAGCCATGTATGACCCACAACCCATGATCTAGTTTGAGCGGCAAGAATTTCTACTTCTTCTCGTCTCTGGTCCATAACTGAAGATACTTCCTCTGGTTCATACTTTGAAAGGGGATCAAGACTGTAAACAACTAAGGTTGTAGAGCAAACTGTTTCTGGATAGAAACCATGTGATATCCTCAAGGTATCCTTTGTACGCAGGTGCAAAATCACCACTTCAATAGAAGTTAATGCCACTAAATAGCTTTGGTGCCTGCACATATCCACACTAATTTACCTTATCCATAATTCTAAGTCTATCATTTTTAGGCCCATCGTGACAGCCATGAACATCAAGGCCAACTTCATAAGGCTCTTCATCTTCCATGCATGCTTTTATCCCTGCCAGCAGAAACTCAAGTTGTAAAAATACACAAAGGGCAATTAACAAAGCATTCGAATCTTTAATGCCAATTAAATGGTCAATTCTTGTCATAAAAGATTAAACACACATTTTTGACATAAGAACAACCGATTCAGTCCTTCCTTATTGTTCCATTTTTTAGTTTCTCAACAGGGATTGGTTGGTGCTGCTAAAGTATTACACATGTTTAGTAAAGCTAATGAAACAGAATACATCTGTCCACTAGAAATATCAGGATAGAAATGTATGATGAAAAATGCTAGCAACAATGACCAAGATCAAGTCCATGGCATCAAAAATGCTAATCGTTGGATATATATATATAAAAACTATTATAACACAACAAGTAGGAGGTGCAGGCACAAGAAAAAAGGAGAGCTTACAGTCAATTTTCAAAACCCATCTCCCATTCAAGATGGCCATAAGAACTTTCAATGTCCTGCCGCAAGCACCTATCTCATCAATGGCTGCAATAACATGGGTGATGTTTGGCTTCCCGATTTGGGAGACAGTTGCACTAGTTATTCTTGCAGAGTTGGCCAACAAATTCTGCACACACAAAAGAATCTCCATGTAAAGAAAACGAACCATTTTCTATATAATTGTTTGTAGACACAAGTGGAGCTAATGAAAAATAAACAGATGCAGCTCTTCACGTTAAATAGAGTATGCCTTCTCTGTAGAAGAAAGAGCAGATCCACACAGAACCCATTCATCAACTGTATCAGATGATGCTTCCCAGACCTTGTTGGATCGCGGGCTGACTCTGGCAAAACAATAATAATACAACCAAATGTAAGACTTCAGAAGCAGAAGACAAGGAAAATTTTCCTTAAAATATAACACCACCAGAAGATTCGTAAGAAAGCACATCAAAGATACAATATATTACTGGAAAGGAAACACATATCAATTGTGTACCTCCAAACAACTACACTTATTTTACTTTTTCATTTCAAATAGGGAAGGATAATGGTCAATTCGGCTAAATCTTCGAGAAAAACTATCCAAGTTATCCTTTCTCTTCAGTTACAAGTGTGATAGGAGTAACTAACATTGACACCAGGAAAAAAAATTGGGCCAAACACTCTTAAGGCCATAAGAAGGCAAGAAAGCTTATGTAGCATTCCAATAATCTCATCATCACCATCAAAGCCACATCCAGCTCTTAAAATCTCAAATTTACGTAGTCTAGGACCTGACCTGTCAACTCAGGATGCATTGAAGACCATGACTTGTGCGCTTGGGATAACTATTGATTGCATACTCACATGAAGACCTTGGGGTGTTAACCCTAACAACCATATAAAACAAAAGGTACATATCCGTCAAGCATTTCACCTTGTAGATCTTCATCATCAGTAAGGAAGATCTACTTCCAAATGGGAATTGTGAGTGTTCTAAGGATTGAGGATTGTTGCACCTCAAATGGTTGTTGAATGTTGAATTATGGTCGAATGATTTGAAAGTCCTATTACTAACATTTAAGAACCCAAACTAAAAAAACTAAAAAGGTACTAGCAAGACAATGATTTTCTACAGTCAATTTAAACAAGCAGCAAAGCCCCGATACAATGGTGAATAAAAATTTGACCAAGTTACTTCCAACTAAAGCAAGGCATACAACGTTAACAGTTCAAAAGAACAAGATAGTACATTAGAGTTGTGGAAGAAATGTTTGTCCCAAGGTTCCTATTAGAATTTGATCTTTCATTTGGAAATTTCTGTGAAGTATGACTTGGACAGAGCACTAGAAAATTTTCCTATCACAAGGAAAAAGAGTTGCAAACTATAATTAATTCAATGCATGCAGGAAAAAGGGGACTGATGTCAATGATTTCTATATGAATTCATCCAATGAGAGTGGCCAGAAAAACATCTTGTTTCTGTCCAATTAAGATTCAACAACATGTCTCAAAATTTCAATCTGAATTATCTAAATTCTAAACCAAGAAAAAAAAAAAATACAATTCTTTGAAAAACAAGAACACCTGCTAGTGCAACCACCAGTTAAGGCAACTTACACAATCCCACCAGCAATTATCAATGTTAACAGCATAAGGAACATGAAAGCACTTCCGACGGGATTTCACATAACATCCGAGAACTGCCCCCTTCAGCCCACAACTATTGCACTTGAGCTTAGCACCCCTTGCAAGTTCTGCTTCCAAGTTCATAACATTCTCACCGTCACTTAGGGTGCCCTTCATTCTCAAATATTATCACAGATGTTCATCAATTAGGAAGAACTATGACAGACTAAAATTCTATAAATAAATAAAAAACATGGCTTCCCACTTTTACTTTCATTATCATAACTATACATATTATTACTATTTGAGAAGAAAGTCTATGAAAGAAATCTGAGAGATACCACTCAATGCATTTTCTGTGGACATGCAGGACATTGGGCCAGGTTAACACATCTTCAACTACTGGCTTTCCATTATCATAATGCAACATTGGTCCAGAAACCTGGAAGTTCCCATGAAAAGCACAAAAATGGTGAAAAGAATATCAAAAGAAGACATGAGCCACTAGCCAAACATTGCATAATACATAGATGAAATGTTCTATTGTCGGAAATGCAAATTTTAGACCTCACCCAAATGCAACAATTTTTAATAACTGTAGTAAGATATATGAAAATGCTTGCAAGTTGAGTAACAAATTATCATCTCAGACAGTCTAGAGGACTGGCAAAATGCACATACGGTAGCTGGATTTGCATCAAACCAGTCTGAAGTACTGGATGGTCGTGCACCAAAATGATGTCTACAAGGTTCAGGCTCAGCTCCAAATTTAGACATTGGTATATTTTCATAATCCAAACATGTGGACTGAGCATTAGTGCCACTATTTCTCTTTGCTTCTCTAAGATGCTCCTCTTTGATTTGGGGGATGGGTGTTCTATAAATCTCTGTATTTGTAGCATTTCCACTTCCTTCTTGATTGTGCCATTTAGTAGCAATCTCTTGACACTGCATAGATATTTATATCCGTTCCAGTATTATAAATTGAAAGGTTGACAGGAAATTGGAAATAAATGTTGGCAAAGCACAACAAGATATATGCTAATTAAAACTTTTTGGATGTGCAAAGGTACTGTCTTTCTTCTTTTGAATCGATCTCAGAATAATTAATGTTAAGAACAAGTAATTTACATTATTTTATCAAAGTAAAAAGTAAGTGCTTTAAAAATAAATACACAAGTATGAAAAATCCAGTTAGCCATACAAACAGGCATAAGTTTCTAGTAGAATTTTTCTACAAAACCCATTAATGGCAAGTTTCCAAATATATCATAAGAAAAAATATCCAATGGGTAGTCTTATAAAAGAAAAATATGAGAGCAAACAATGAGCATCTTTAAGCAATAAAAATTCCAAGCATAAAAAATGTTAAAGAAGGAATGAGGAAAAATTACCAAAGGGAATTAAGCAAATGGTAACTGTGAGAAAGACAAAAGTGATGCTCATAGCTTCATATATTAACAAAGAATTGAAAGGTAAGAACATGGAGAAACTCATCATATGATAAATATGAAGTCTAAGAAACATCAGATTATAAAAGTACAATAGGACATGAAGATAGATAAGACCAACAACATTTTCACTCAAAGTTTTATTTAACTATTGACTACATTAAACAATGCCTTAGTGTTATTGATAGTTTAATACTCTTCAGAATGCTTTTCTTCCGTAATTTACATCTTGTGTAAGTGATTGAATGTGCACAATTATGCTCTATAGTGAGTTATTGTTCTTCTCTCTCGATAATGTAAGAAATCATACAAAAGTATGGAGGTCAGAGTTTCAATTAGACCACCAAATTGGTGGGTAATAGCATCCAGTATTTTAAAAAAAAAAAAAGCCTATTTTCCCAACAAGAACAAACCATAATGAACTTAAATCTATGTGGTCAAATTGTAATGAGAAGACTTAGAAGGTTTTACATCCACAACGTTCTCACAAGAAATATGCTACTTATGAACAAGTCTAAACATTAGGTGCATGGCAAACATAGAACAAATTTTCAATAGAAAAAATGTCACAATTAGAACATAAACGCACATGTTCACCGCTACGATCACTTATGTCATCATCCAAATACTTAGCTTCACCAAAGGATGGAGGCCTATCAAGTGATGTTTCCGTCACTTGATTCAAATCTATTCCCTGATTTTGAACCTCATTGTGATGTTTATCTTTTGACCAAAGAAACGATGGTGATGGTGGAATTTGTTCACCAACTAAACCTTCTTCTTTGCTTCCCATTTTCCCAAATTCTCTGACCTCTCCACTCTCTCTTGGCATACAAGATCTCATGGGCCTTTCAAATTCTGATGTACAAAGAGAAACATGAACTCGTTTATTTCCAGTCACCCCAATCATTTCATTGCTTAATTTATCATCCTTATCTATCTTTTCCAAAGCCAAGCATTAGTTTGAAGCTTTTGTTTTTCTCACATCTACAAAAATGATTACAACATGAGAGAGGGAACCAAATCACCAATGTAACTCAAATTTACAGTAATTCTAAAAGGAAAACTTCCACATAAGAGCAGAAAAAGGAGAATACCAAGAAGATCAGCTTGGGAGACCTGCTGAGAGAGATTAGCGGAAAAAGCGACATCCATACTTTTGTAGATGCTCACCATATTTTCCATGTGAGGAGCTGATCTTAAATCTACAAAACCCAAAACTCAAATTACTTGATAAACTTATATATAATTTGGAAGTAATTTGATTGCATGGAAGCAACAATGGTCGATCGAGCAGGTTCAAGCTGCAACAGCAATAACAAAGATGAAACAGAGTATCAAAGAAATGAACTAAACTATGGAAACCCTACATTCAATCAAAGAAGTTGAAAGAAACGAACCATAAGGGGCATTTGAGCTCCAAACCCATTTTGATATTTGCCGGGAAATTACTGTATTAGTTTTCGAGTCGTGCACTAGTGACTTCGAGCTGGAAGCATGGAACCTCATATCGCACTTGTGCGAATCTCTAGGAGTTTATGTTAAGAATTAATAAGAATCTCTAGGAAATCGTCAGTTGTCAAATCACATGTGTAGTTTGATACTCAGTAACCAACATCATTGCATCATATAAAATTTTTAGAATAATACTGATACACCCTAATGTGGAAGTGTAAGAAAATCATAAATACTCTCCTCAAGATACGAGTGAAAAAGCACCTATGGTTTCTATCCACTTTCACGTTAAGATGTGTGATATGAGATCCAATTTTGAGGTCATTCCGGCACTACTCAAAATTTTATCTTATCAATTTTGGTGGAGTATTTGAATTATGCCCACATTCTTTGCCCACATGGTTTCTAATTCATTGCTAATTTTTCTTTGGTCATGCTAAGGTGTGCAACTGAATGTATTATAGAATAAAGGGAAAACTATTAAAATAGAATTAAATATTTTTATATTTAAAAAATATTTTTTTTTCAAAAATTATCAAAAATGAATTAAGTCGATAGACAACCTAGCGTTTTAATAAGTCGTTGGACTGTCCAGCGACTTAATTCATTTTTGGTAATTTAAAAAATAAATAGATTTCTTTTTTTTGTCAGTACTAAAATATGAGAGTTGCTATTTCCATACCAAATTTTACTAATGCTACACCAACTGTGTGCAATTCTTTGGTGATTTATATAAGAATTGGTGTGGCATTAGTAAAAGTTGGTGTGGAAATAGTAGTTCTATAAAACATTTAATTCTCTTTAGTAATTTTTCCAAGAATAAAACGTAATTTTTTTTTTTTGAAAAAAACCTTTGTGTTGTTTTCAACCTTATTTTCTCTCTCACAAGGTGAACCAAGTGACAAAAGGTGACTATGATTACGCAAGAAAGGTATTGAAGATCTTAAAAGATTTCCATGTGTCATTCCAGATGCTTAATCTCCGAAACGATTTTTTGCATATGAAGTTTGATCTTAGGCCGTTGTTTACTAATTCCTCGTTTTTAAGTCACCAAGGCTAGACACTGGTTTCCCTAACTTGTTGGTCAAATTCCCTCAAAGAAAACCTATAGCATTGTAAATTATATAACCTTTGCGAAAACGCTATAAAATGCTTTTAATGTCGTCCAAAAAACGTCATTAAATATGTTGATATAAATAATAATATAATTATAAAAGTTGATCAATATTAACTTTAGATCGCTGAGGGGTTCACATAATTTTAATATTTATTCATTGAGTTTGCATTGAACTCAGACTCGTCGCCCTTACACCCTAGATGCACCTTTAAGTATTTCACTTGAAGATCTCATAATCTTAAATTGGTGAACTAAATATGTTTTAATTTTTTTAAAATAACCAAGACGCCAATTTGCATTACAATCAAATATAACATTATAGTATAAAAAATAGATGTGTAATGACAAATGTTGAAGAGAAAGAACGAAAGTAAGGAAAAATGTTAAAAATTGATCCATAAATTCCAAGCACATGGAAGGCTAAGAAATGTAGAAAAAAAAAACTTTTAGTCAAGTAAACGTTACATTCATTGTTTTTTAATGAAATTCATTTCATATCTCTATAATTTGCTCTGATAAAGAAGCAAAGTTTCTAAACATATTCCAATTGAATGATCAAATATCTAAGATATTAGCAATAGATGAAAAGACGATCAGATATATAGTGTGATTTTTGATTGGTAATCAAGACTAATAATTCTTTGAGAATGGTGTAGAAATCGACTCATCACTTGAACTTCGAAATTTGTCAATCTCCTAAACACAAAAGTTTGATGTCACCTTGAGCAATATCTTGTGGAACACTTGTTAATCCAACTAAATCTATAGGCCAATCTTTTAGTAGGTTTACATACACAAACAAACAGATAAATGAATCCAAAAATTGTATTGAAAGGCCCTCCATCCGTGGTTGCGGATTTACTTTTTTGGGATTTGGGAGTTGCCGCCTAGTTTTACGGTCTAGGAACCGAATCATGACTCTAAACAGATAAACAATACTGATCTACGAAAAAGAAACTATGAGTCCGGGGATCATGTTACGCAATTGGAAGGTGTTAGGCATCAATCCCGTCTGACAAATGTCGGTATCTACTTTTCCTAAAAATTACATTGCTAAAAATGACCTAAAAAAAAGAACACAAATTCTTTTTGGTCATAGGAAGGAGAGATCGTTGAAAGATAAAATTAAGAAATGAAAAGTTTAAATTTAAGTTAGAATGCTAGGTTTGAAGATTATGACTTATGCCTTATTTCTCCACATGCTTCTGTTTTAATTCAATTATTATAATTTACCTATTAAAGAAAGTAGGTTGAAAAAGAGTAATTCAAAGGTCTATGAAAAAATGAAAAGAAAAAATGTGTGTTGGGCAGATAAAAAGTGATTTAGAATGTGGACCATCGATGTTTTACCAATAATTAGTAACGACTTTTGATGGATTTAAAAGTTTCAGATTTGGTTGATTTTTTGTGATGATGATCTTCTCATCATAGAGATCATCCTCTCAAAAAATCAGCTCAATCGAAAATTTCTTAACCCATATTTTGAATACCCATTGTTTTTACATATGTTTTTACTTATGTCCCATGAACCGCCCCCATATATATATATATATATATATATATATATATATATATATATATATATATATATATAATATAATATAATAAAAATACAATTGTTTGTGACACAAACCTTCTATCATCTACAGTTTTGTGGGTTAAACCTCCCATTAAGTTTTAGTATCATGGGACCCACTTTATTTCCTTTATTCTTCACCTCCTCTAATTTTATTATATTTTCTCTTCTAGTACTTTAATCTCTTTTTTTTTTAAAATAATATCTCTCCCAACTCAATTTTTTCCCTCTTTTACCCCTTTTAATCCAAAAAGGATGCCCTTTTAATTTTACTATATTTTCTCTTTCCCCTTTTAATCCACTTTATTGTTTTTCATCTTTTACGGTTTAAATTTTATTATTTTTAATAATACCCCTTCCATCAAGTTATAGTTTATTGGGATCCACTTTATTTCATTTATTCTTCACCTCTCAAAATTTTATTATATTTTCTCTTTTACCCATTTAATCTACTTTATTGTTTTCATATTTTACTCCTTAAATCTCAATTTTTTATAATAATATCCCTCAAACTTTAGTTTATATTATGGTCAAGATCCCTTGATTCCTAAGAATGACTCATGAAAAAAGCACATGATCCTAACCCTTTAAATATAGAATCCACTGATTGAGATTTATCCTTAGCATAAGTATTCCCAGGATTTGTATTATTAAGATTGAAGGGTTGGTGGGATCATGTGTTTTATTCAAGAGTCATTCTTTGGAGTCAAAGGATCCAACCCATATATATTATATATAATAAAACACAATTGAGTTGTTATAGTTTGATGTTTTTTGAGTTGAAATAAAAGTGTCTTCAACTACAATTTTGTGATTGGACAAATGTCCCATTAAACCTATACCACACTTTTTGTCTTTCCTCTTCACTTCCTCCAACTTAATTATATCTCCTATTTAACTGATTTTATTATTTTTTTCCTCTTAACTTCAAGAAATTTTAATTATATTAGTAGGGCTCTTTTGTGGGGATCTACTTTATTTTTTTAACTTCTTATTCCTTTTAACTTTACTATATTTTCTCTTTTACCTCTTTTTAAGTTACGCTATTGTTGTTTTATCTTTTACCCCTTTAATCTAATGATGTCCTTCCAACTTTATTTTTTTTACTTTTACCCCTTTAACCATCTCATCAAGTTATAGTTTTGTGAGATCACTTTATTTTCTTTACAATTCACACCCTATTCTTTCTAAAATAAAATAAAATAAATTCTTTCTAACATTCTAAACTATTAAAATTACATATGGTGTTTAGGGTGTGGATGACCAGTGTTTGCTTCCTATTCCATTTCTTCTTCTTTGCAAGGTCTATTCTCAGATTATGTACAATCCAATCACAATCTGAAATTCAATAAGTAGAAATTGCTGATGATTGGTTAGGTCGTACTTGTTTGCTCAACAAATGGTTGGATGTGAATCTATCCAACCTAAATATAAAGACCTAAATATACGGAGCTCCCAAAAAAGGAATTCGTGGTGTTCAGATTGTCGAATGGTTGGTTTGGTAGTCCAATGAACGTTGATCATATTAGTTACCATTATGACCATCAAAATTGAGTGCGGAGTGCACATAAAGGATGGGGGGCAACACCAGCCAAGCTACAGCCACATTTTCCATATATATATATATATATATATGTTTTAATTCATTATTATTAATAAAAGTGCTAGGTACCACAATTTTGCTTGACCTAAAATTGGTTTTTCATTGTGTTTCGACCAATAGATTCTTGGGTATGATGCGAGATCAATAAAAAAGACTCGTCAAAATCTGATTAAAATCGGCTCTGAAATTGATAAATACGAATTCCAATTAAATATAAAAATCCCGGTTTATTTATTTATTTTTATTATTGATTTTGAGTCTGATTCTACAAAATACAAGTCAGATTCTTTTTTGGATGTTAAATAATGCTGGATCTGATCTATTTATCGGTTCTAATCTGCTTTACATGGTGTTGAAGTGAAAATTAACATCGAATTGGTTTCATACGTTTTCTTGAAATTCGTACATACTTGATATCCAATCTATTTCAAATCAGATAGGATCCAAATTTTTATGATATGAATATCTAATCTAGACAGATCCATCTGTAAATCCAGATTTGATCAAATTGAATCGGAATTGATAGAATTCTTCATATTGATTTCGTTATACGATCGTTATTTAATTTTTTGAACTTGGGTTTGGGTCTATAAATAACCGATTTGAAGATAATTTAAAGATTTACACATGGCATGATAGAATTCCATTTTTCTGTTCGGATTATAATTTTTTTAAATTAAAAAAAAACCTCTCAAAAGTATTTAAAATTGCACATGAGACGCTAAAATAATGCAAATTCCTTCTGAACGCTAATGCAATGTTAGATCTTAATGAATGAAGATGCAGTGGCATATATGTAAATTAAATTTAAAGAGCATGACCAACAAAAAGATTCGTTTTTTTGTGGTCAGCAAATTCAAAGATGAGAGATACGTTGTAACGTAGTGGCAGTGAAACATGAGAGATACATTGTGCTCTTTTTTCTTGATGGGTTGGGTGCAGAAAGAAACACATTGTTGTCGGTTCGTCTCCGTCTTACTTCATTATTACATATGAGGAACAAAACTTTCTTCTTTGTCTTTCTGAAGATCTCTTTTGCTTTTCTTCTTATAATACAACAACAGACTACTTCAGCATCAACAACATCATCATCATCATCATCAGCACAAGCTTTGCTCATATGGAAACAAAGTTTGTTCAATTCGACTGGATCTATTTTGGATTCATGGTCTGATGATGTCACCAATCCTTGCTATTGGATTGGAATTCAATGCGACAACAACTTCAAGATCTTCGTCGAGATTGATCTCTCTTTTCAGAGTCTGAATGGTACACTTGATGAATTCGACTTCTCGGCCTTCCCCAATCTCACCATCCTAAGCCTCTATAACAACAGCTTGTTTGGAGAAATCCCAATTCAAATTGGGTCTCTTTCAAAACTCACTTCTCTTTATCTGTTTGACAACTATTTCACAGGTATGATCCCTTCTGAGATAGGAAATCTCTTAGATCTCCAAGATTTGTGGCTTTACAACAAGTACTTATCTGGTGTGATCTCACATGAGCTTAGTCATTCACTAAAGTTACAAGGGCTCGACTTGAGTAATAATTCATTGGAGGGACCGATTCCATCAGAAATCAAGTATCTTACCAAACTTCAATACCTTGACTTGGGAATGAACAAGCTCAATGGTAAGATACCGCCACGAAATTGGCGTTCTAACTAACCTCACATACCTTCATTTATCTAATAACCCGTTTACTAGTGGGCCCATACCATCTTGGATAGGTAACCTTGGCATTCTTCACTCCTTATTTCTCTCGAATACAAGCTTGCATTCCAGTATTCCAAATGAGCTTGCATTTTTTATCCACCTTACGGATCTTGATCTGTCACTCAACAACCTCTCTCGTACTTTGCTTCTTTCCATGGTCTCTTTCCATAATCTCACTCTTTTGTTCCTGTTTAATAATAGATTATCAGGGAAGATACCTGCTGAGATTGGAAACCTATCACATCTAAAATATTTAGATTTATCTACAAACAATCTAAGTGAGCAGATACCAGACAAACTTGGTGGATGCAAAGAGCTATTGTTCTTGACTTAGTCATAATGATTTAATTGGAAATTTTCCTAAATCATTTTGCACTTTGAGTAAATTGGAAATCTTTCAAGCTTCTCATAATCATTTGAAAGGACATTTGCCAAACTGTTTAGCTAATTGCAAAAGCCTACAAGTTCTAAATCTGGAAAATAATCTGTTACATGATTTATTTCCTTTTTGGCTCGAGGTATTGCCTTCGTTACATGTCCTTGTATTGAGATCCAACAGATTCTATGGTCCTATCGAACATCCTCGAACCGATTATGATTTTCAAATGTTGCATGTCATAGATATTTCTTCCAATAGATTTACAAGTCCTTTGCCGGCATAATACTTTCAAAGTTGGAAAGCAATGATGATGGACGTAGGGAATAAGTCCAACTTGGAGTATATTGTACCTAATTTTTATTATCATGTCTCAGTGACCCTCTCGTATAAAAGACAAGAGAGGGTACTAGAGAGAATCTTGACCAGCTTTACGACACTAGATCTCTTTGACAATCGATTTGAAGGTGAAATTCCAGAAGTGATAGGAGATCTCAAATCTCTTATTCTACTAAATTTGTCTCGGAATGACCTCATTGATCACATTCCATCATCACTAGGGAATTTGAAAAATCTTGAGTCATTGGATCTCTCTCAAAATAAGCTTTCAGGGGAGATTCCTCAGCAACTGCTTTCTCTTACTTTCCTTGCCATGTTGAACGTTACACAAAACCATCTTGAAGGAAGCATTCCACGAGGCAAACAATTTAATACATTTTCAAATGATTCTTATGAAGGTAATCCACGATTATGTGGTTTTCCATTGTCAAGGAGATGCATAGGTGTCAATGCGATGCAACCACCAACAATGATCAAAAAACTCAAGGACCCAACATCTACAAATGTATTTGATTGGAAAATATTTATGTTGATAGGATATGGATGCGGAGTGGTTATTGGTGTTGCAATCGGATATAATATTTTTTGGAAGGAAAATGGATGGCTCACAAGTACTTTTGAAGGATGACAATGTACATGAGGTAAAAGATTGACGAGGATTCGCAGACTCTATGCAAATGGAAGATGAATAAAGCTAGTAAAAAAAACTTTTGTTCAAATGAATATTGCTGCCTAGTTTTATTTGAATTTTTTCTTACGATGTTGTAATCAGTAATATTTGTTATTAATAAAATAAGTCGTCTCTTTGACTCTAATTAATCTTACCAATCAAAAGAAAGAAAAAATATATAATAGAAAAGCATGTCATGAGCTTGACTAGAAGTCATTAGAAACTCTGTATCTGTAGTATAATCCATCCCTACCTCGCAAAAAATAGGGCATCTTCTAAGTCATCCAAAAAATATGAGCTGCACTGATCAAGGCTTGTTACTCAAATAATTAGAGTTAGTTCTGACCCAAATGTCATTGTTTCCTTGATTAAGGGATCCAAGTCAATCACATGTAGAGCAAGGAGCTCAGTATCACTTCTTGCAACGATGAAATATTTGTGATCACCTTTGCAAAAAATCACCTGAAACAAGAAACACATAATAATTAGAACATGAAAAAATAAAATATTCTTAATTAGTTTGTTTGATTTGAGCAATAGCAAGTCTAGCTTATCTTAAGCTATCATGTCCATAATCTGCGAAAGTCCATAATAATGAATTACTTACATGTGAAAGGCTAGCGAGTAATTTAGAGATAAAATGTGAAGAAGACGAGGAATGCTTCTCTAATCAACCAGCACCTATAAGCTACCCTCCTACCTACTTCCTCTCCTTACTAAACTGATCTCCAACTATAAATTCAAAGATGAAATTTCCCTACTTGAAAAAAAGGATGGGATTCCCAATCTGCTTAAAGTAAACAACAACTTTTGTTTTCCAAACAAACATGGGGTAGTATGTACCAAGGATTTTCTTAGGGGTGCTGAAGTCATTGAGGTTGTCGAACCAGTTGGTTCCTCGTTACAGGACATTTGTAGAAAAAATAAAGTGAGTGAATAGCTTGCTCAGTACGAGTTTCTCAATTTGCTTCTTCTATGATTTATTTTTTCTTCTTGTTGTCAAAATAGTTTGAAATGGACCAAAGATGGTCACTCAACTGTTGCAATCACCTATGCATCAAGTGTTTGGTTCAACTGTCAAAGTCTAATATCTTAGAATGAACTTTTAGAATAGTTGAAGTTTGTCCTACTGACTGAGGCCGAAGTGCTTGATTTTCTGAATCGTAAAGAATTGTTTTTAATTTGTTTATTTATATACGGTAAGACATAAATTAGCTAATTGAATCATGCTGCTTCATTCTTGGTAACTTCTGATTCATGATTGTTCAAGACTATCTAAATTTGAGTTGATACATTTCATATTTCAAAGATTCTGGCCTTTCAATCTGAACCTAGTGTTAGATTTTCTAGCTTTTAATGCCAGCCAGTCTCATTTAAAAAGCCTTTGATCGTATCAAATCGATTGATCTCTTTGATGTTGAGTATGTAGTTAGGGGGATTGATATCAGTGAAGCATTGCGACTGAAAATAGAGGTTCAGAAATAGTGGCACGATAAAATCAAGATATGGATATTTAGTTGAGAAAGGATGCTCTTATTAAATTAATAGGTCAATTATTGCTAAATCTAGCAAATATGTTACTGAGAAATTAGACATTGGCTAATGCACATTGTTCCTAAGGAATAGGAAAGAGAAATTGTGGCATTTATGGAAGTCATATGTTAATTAGTTGTTTAATTTTACTTAAAATTCAGTTATGGAGACTTGGGTTATTTCAAGCCGCAACAAACTCCAGAATTGTAGTATTTGTGCAGTAAAACAGTTCTAAACTAGATGTTGGTGTGATATACCAAAAATGAAGAAAAAAAAATATTCAAAATATTAAACTACATGAATTTGTATCTTGTGTCTTAGTTTTGTGGCTCTAACAAACCCTGCAACTTTTCCAATGTCCATTCCTTTACAGGTGCTTATGTTCTTAAAGTAAAACTCAATTCCAGGCACATAAATTTATCAGTCTCTTTGGCTATAGATTTCTAAGTTCCTTTAATGTTGGTATCGTTGTTGTACATACTGCTTCTCCTTCTGAGATATGCTGCAAAATTTAGTGCAGAGATGATTATGAAGGACAGGAAAATGAGCATTGGTTCCACAATCTGGATTAAAAAAGGGTCATATTTTAATTACTCATTTTATTTTACTTGAAATTCAGATATGGAGACTTGGGTTCTTTCAAGCCACGACATGCAAACTGCAGAATTCTAGTATTTGTTCAGCAAAACGTGTCTTCTGAACTACTAGATGCTTGTGTGATCTACCACAAATGAAAAAATAAAATAAAATAAATTAAATTAAGCTACATGAATTTGTATTCCCGTGCCTTGGTTTTGTGGGTCCAGCAAGCCCTGCAACTTTGCCGATGTCCATTCCTTTACAGGTGCTTACGTTCTTAAAGTCACTAAAACAAAACGAACCTATTGCTATGGATTTTAGCGGCGGATCATACAATCCAATTCTATACAAAATAGTTCTCATATAAACCGTGTGCCTGAATACAAAACCCTATTTGCGAACTCTGAAATAAACCCTATTTGAACGAAATATTTTTGCATCTCTTCTGTATTGATCTCCATTTCTGAGTTTGACACTCTGCAGCAAATCTGTTCTAGAAATCAGATCTCTATCCTCAAATTGTCCGAATGTTACATGCCTAACAGTTGTGGTGATTGTATTCAGTTAGGAAGTTATAATTAGTGGGTTGCTGTAGAGTCTGCTGTAGAGAAATTAGTCAATTAGGTAGTTAGTGGGTTGTGGAGTAGAAGTTATGTAGTAGTGGGTTGCTGGGTTGCTGTAATGTGTAGTCAGTTATGTGTAGTTAATGGGTTGCTGTAATGTGTAGTCAGTTATGTGTAGTTAATGGGTTGTGGTGGAAGTTATGTAGTTAGTGGATTGCTGTAGTTAGTGGGGTACATTGTGGGTAGTTGTTAATAGCAAGTGAGGGATTGAAGGGTGTATTTAATCTGCTATTATGAATGAAAACAGCAAGTGGTTTTTTTTCCAGATTAAATTCTGTCTAAGGAGGCAGGTTACCCTCGAAGTAACCATCTTTACTTCCAAATTTGCTGAAATTAGCAAGACACATAACATTGGTATCAGAGCGGTTGATTCTGGAATGGCGAAGGGAACGCGAAATGCCAAACTCGATGAGATGATGGGTCTCTTGAAGGAAACCACAGAAATCCACGGGAAGATGCTTAATGAACTAATGATGAAGGTTTCGAGTATGGACACAAAATTTGAGCATTTCTCGAAAGAACAAGGCAAAGAGATAGGGGAGAGCTCGACTAGAACCGTTAACAGACTAGATGAACCTCATCAATTTGAGGTTGACAAGGGAATTCAGACTCGGACAGTACGCTTGGAATTTCCAAGGTTTACTGGGGTGGATCCGGATGGTTGGCTTTATAGGGCAGAGCAATTCTTCGTCCATCAGCAGACTCCTTCCACTCAAAGACTGCTTATAGCCTCCTTTCACATGGAAGGTAAGGCACTCCAATGGTTTCGTTGGATGGAGCGGTCAGGGGCGATTTCGACTTGGGAATCCTTTGCCTCTGCTTTGCAAATTAGGTTTGGACCTTCACCATATGAAGATCCAACGGCTATGCTGTCCAAACTGCGACAAACGTCTTCGGTGGAGCAATATCAAACACAATTTGAAGAATTGGCTAACAAGACGGAGGGTTTGAAAGAATCCTTCATGGTTAGTTGCTTCATTGGAGGGTTACGAGAGGATGTAAGACTAAGTGTTCAAATGCTTAGGCCCACATCCCTCTATGAGGCTGTTGGGCTCGCTAGAATGCAAGAGGAAAAAGTGCTAGCTCGGCGACGACAAATCAAACCCCCAAACAGCATTAACACAGTTGCTTCTTCGGGAGCTACTAACAAATCTTCCACAATTCCTCTCAAACGACTCACACCGGTGGAGATGAAGGAGCGCAGAGATCGTGGATTATGCTACAATTGCGTTGAAAAATTCGCTCCTGGCCATAAATGCAAGGTTCAAAAACTTTTCCTTCTCGAAGGAAGTTGGCCGGACGAAGTAAATGAAGATAGGATGGAGGAAGGTGCGGAAATGGGAGATAACGAAGAAGGTGAGGATTCCAACAGCCAGCCCCGGATTTCCTTGCATGCCATTGCCGGTTCATATGCTCCACAAACGATGAAAGTTAGGGGAAGAGTTGGAAAAAGGGAGGTAGTAGTTCTAATCGATTCGGGTAGCACTCACAATTTTTTAGATACAATGGCAGCCCACAAAGCGGGACTAAACATAAAAAAGGGTGACAAATTTGAGGTGGCGGTTGCTAATGGCGATAAACTTCCTTGTGAGGGCAGATGTATGGGTGTGGGATTAACTTTGCAAGGTGTCTCAATAGAGGTTGAGTTCTATTTGTTACGCTTGGGTGGTTGTGAAGCGGTATTGGGAGCACAATGGCTTCAAACACTTGGCCCAATAACTTGGGATTTCTCATTTCTAACCATGGAATTTAACTATGGTGGGAAGAAATGTAAGTTAAAGGGTGAATCTGCTAAAAATATGGAGTTCTTAGATGAATGTAACTTGCAGAAAATTAACAAGGAGGAGAAGTATAGCTTGCTTCTTCAAATTTGTTGCATGACGAAGAGTAGCCCGAATGCTCGTCCTGACACACGTATCCAAGCCATTCTTGATAAATTCAAGGATGTTTTCAGTGAGCCAACTGGGTTACCACCTCAGCGTCCGCAGGACCATAGAATTTTGCTTGAAGAAGGAACTAAGCCCATAAGCGTCAGATCCTATCGATATCCCCATTATCAAAAGGGGGAAATTGAAAAAAAATGGTTCGCGAGATGTTACATTCAGGCATAATACGCCCCAGCCACAGTCCATTTTCCTCACCCGTGTTGTTAGTAAGGAAGAACGATGGTACGTGGTGTTTATGCGTGGATTACCGTGCACTAAATCAATTAATAATCAAAGACAAGTTTCCTATTCCTATCATTGACGAGTTGCTAGATGAATTACATGGAGCGGAGGTGTTCTCTAAATTGGATCTGCGTTCAGGCTATCATCAAATCAGGGTACATCCAGATGACATACCAAAAACAGCATTCAGAACTCATGAGGGACACTATGAGTTCCTTGTAATGCCCTTCGGCCTCACAAACGCACCGTCCACCTTTCAAAGTCTCATGAATGACATATTTGGACCATACTTACGGAGGTTTGTCTTAGTATTTTTTGATGATATTCTAATTTATAGTCACTCATGGGATGAGCATTTAACGCACCTCAGCGTAGTGTTGGGGTTGTTACGTTCTCACCATCTATTTGCCAAAGAATCTAAGTGTAGGTTTGGCTGTGAAGAAATCGACTACTTGGGTCACATAATTTCGAAGTTTGGAGTAGCGGCAGATCCTAGTAAAATATCTACTATGGTGGAGTGGCCGTTACCCTCGTCTCTAAAGTCTTTAAGGGGATTTTTGGGTCTAACAGGATATTACAGAAAGTTTGTGAGAGATTATGGAAAAATTGCCAAGCCTCTCACTGACATGCTAAAGAAGAACTCTTTTCATTGGACTCTGGAATCTCAAGAGGCTTTTGCAAAGCTCAAAGAAGCTGTGACATGCCCACCTGTTTTGGCACTTCCAAATTTCAGTAAGACCTTCATCATCGAGTGTGATGCATCAGGTTCGGGTGTTGGTGCTGTGCTCATGCAAGAAGGAAGGCCTATCGCATTCTACAGCCAAGCATTGAAGGGGAAATCCTCATTTTTCTCAACCTACGAAAGGGAACTACTGGCTTTGGTGATGGCAGTCAAAAAATGGAGACCTTACTTGTTCGGAAGAAGGTTTATAGTCAAAATAGATCATCAAAGCCTCAAGTACCTCTTGGAACAGCGAGTAGGGACACCTTCACAGCAACAATGGGTATTTAAGCTCATTGGGTATGACTTCGTGGTGGAGTACCGAAGTGGTCATCTCAACAAGGTTGCTGATGCTCTATCCCGTAGGAATGAAGATGGCGAGATTAAGGCTGTTTCCAGCCCTATTGCCACTTGGTTGGATGAGCTACAATCTGAATATAATGAAGATTCTGATATTCAAGACAAGTTGCAACAACTAAAGCAAGGATCATTGGATCCCACTCGTTTTACGGAACATAACGGACTTCTATTTTACAAAGGTAGACTCTATCTAAGTCCTCATTCACCTTTTAAAGAAAAAATCCTGCACAAGCTACATAACAGTCCCATTGGGGGACATTCGGGATTTCACAAGACCTTACAAAGGGTGAAAGCTGATTTTTATTGGCTTGGCTTGAAGGGTGATGTGAGAAAGCATGTACGAGAATGCGACATTTGCCAACGTCACAAGGCTGAAAATGTGGCACCGTCGGGTTTACTTCAGCCATTACCTATCCCTTCTCGTATCTGGACAGATATCTCAATGGACTTCATTGAGGGCTTACCTTCATCTCATAACATGAACGTCATCATGGTGGTAGTTGACCGACTATCGAAATATGCTCATTTTATTCCTCTCTCGCATCCCTATACTGCGGCAATGGTGGCTAAACTCTTCCTCGACCACATATTTAAGTTACACGGCATACCTGCATCATTTGTTAGCGATCGAGATCCGGCTTTTACGAGTGCATTTTGGCAGGAATTCATCAAGTTGCAAGGTACCGAGCTGAAAATGAGTTCAGCTTACCATCCTCAAACCGATGGCCAGACTGAGATTGTTAACAAGTGTCTTGAGAACTACTTAAGAAGCTTCTGTAGTACACGACCCAAGGAATGGAATCGATGGGTTTCCTTAGCTGAGTATTGGTATAACACCAATACACATTCAGCCACAGGTCTGACACCCTTTGAGGCAGTATATGGGGTGCCACCACCCCGTTTACAATCTTATATCAAGGGTACCACTAAGGTGCAAGCTGTGGAGCAAGTTCTGAAAAACAGGGATCATCTTATACAAATCCTAAAGGAGAATCTTCAAGATGCTCAACAGAGGATGAAACAATTGGCAGATAGGCATCGAACAGAGCGCTCCTTTGAAGTAGGTGATTTGGTCTTCTTACGGCTTCAACCCTATCGCCAACAGTCCCTGGCTCTCCGAAAGGTTCTTAAATTATCGCCAAGGTACTTTGGGCCCTTCCAAATTATTCGAAAAATAGGACTGGTAGCCTATCAATTGAAGCTTCCCGAAGGAGCAAAGATTCATCCCATATTCCATGTCTCATGTTTGAAGAAAAATTTGGGAAGCAATGTCCAGGTACAGCCAGCTCTACCCATTGTAAATGATGATGGAATCTTTCAGCCTAAGCCAGACAAGATTTTGGATAGGCGTATGGTAAAAAGGGGGCGTCAAGCTGCTACTGAAGTCTTGATCAAGTGGCAAGGATTGGAGGAGGAGGATGCCACATGGGAGTCGTACTACAAGTTGTGTGAACAATTTCCTGACATAAACCTTGAGGACAAGGTTTTTTCCAAGGGGACAGGCATGTTACATGCCTAACAGTTGTGGTGATTGTATTCAGTTAGGAAGTTATAATTAGTGGGTTGCTGTAGAGTCTGCTGTAGAGAAATTAGTCAATTAGGTAGTTAGTGGGTTGTGGAGTAGAAGTTATGTAGTAGTGGGTTGCTGGGTTGCTGTAATGTGTAGTCAGTTATGTGTAGTTAATGGGTTGCTGTAATGTGTAGTCAGTTATGTGTAGTTAATGGGTTGTGGTGGAAGTTATGTAGTTAGTGGATTGCTGTAGTTAGTGGGGTACATTGTGGGTAGTTGTTAATAGCAAGTGAGGGATTGAAGGGTGTATTTAATCTGCTATTATGAATGAAAACAGCAAGTGGTTTTTTTTCCAGATTAAATTCTGTCTAAGGAGGCAGGTTACCCTCGAAGTAACCATCTTTACTTCCAAATTTGCTGAAATTAGCAAGACACATAACACCGAACCTGTAAGTAACAGATCTCTCTCTGTTAGTAGCCAATGCTTGCATATTTATTGACTCTTTGTACAATTAAAGGTTAAACAAAACACTTCACATCCACACAGTGGCTTCGCATAGTGGTGAGGCTTGGTTTTTGTGATTGTTTTGAGAGGCGAGTCTTTGTAGAAGGGTTGGTTTTGGTTTGTAAAAATATTGCTTTTATTGCTGTGAAGGTTGGCTTCAAATTGCTAACTTGCTATCCCTTGTAAATTCAAAACAAACATATTAGGCTTTTTTCTTTCTTTCTTTCTTTTTTTTATATACCTTTTTTTTTTCCGTTTTTTCATTTTTTTGCCCTTGAGTTAGGCCAATTCTGTGAAGAAGGATCTCGTTTGGGAGATTGTCCAGGTAGCATAAAAATAATTTACTTAAAGTATTATAATTGTTAACGTTAATTCTTTATATTAGAATCTTTATTCATATGCTTTCTAAATGTGACGTAGGATGTATTCGAAGTGTACATCACTTTGAAGGATTGGGTACTTGAATCCTTTAATGTAAAATGGAAGGATTTCAAGTCTAAGTTGAAGAGGAAGCATTATATTTCCTTTAAAGGTAACCTGAATGTGGCTAAAAGAAACTGTCCATTGGATGTCGAGCCAATGGAGTGGGAGTGGCTCATCCAATTTTGGAAAAGAGATGTCGGCAAGGTACTAATCTACTCTTTGATTATTTTCAGCAATGCCAACCTATGCATAATCAATATTTCTGAATTTTAAATTTGTTTCACTAAATGTCACCTTTGAATGGAAACATTAGATGCGTGAAACCAAGAACAAACGTAAACCGTTCACAACAAAAGATGCCCCACACATTTGGTTCGAAGAGCTTTGCAAGGAGATCCAATGAGGAGGTAAATTTGAGATTTACCTCTGATGAGCTTTATTACTTCCATTTTTACAACCTTCACACTGACATCCAATAGAACTTTCTACACCAGCCTATAAGACAGTGAGAGTGATTAAGTAGGCCAAGAAGAATAACTTGAAGAACAGAATTATAACATAGACCAAGCCAGTAAATAATAGAACACACAAATCTCTTGTCACCAGCGTTCTCCACATGGCTCAAAAACCATGTGCAAAACATACACAATATGTGCGTGGCAAAACATAAACTCTTCTTTCTTTTTCATGGCTAGGCAAGCAAGATTGGTGACCAATAATTAATAGGTGAAAGCATTTTGACCACTCCCACAATCTAATGAAGACATTGCACACATTGCCATCACATGTGCATTGTGTTTGCACACCTTGGCTTTGAAAGTTATTAGGTTTGATTGCTTCAAGGATGTGTATGAGGCAATGCCCACTTTGGCCCAATTATGGGGAATTGCAAGATTAGGGGGTGTGATGATTATGTATTGAATGATGGATTCATTTTCAAAGGAGCTCAACTACATATTTTGGATTGCTCATTTTGGCAAAATATTATTGTGGAGCCTCATAGTGGAGGACTTGATCACTTTGGGCAAGACAAGACAAGACAAGACAATGACCTTAGCAACGGAAAAATACTATTTGCCAAAATTGCGGTGGGATGTAACACGGTATGTTGAGAGATGTCAAGTTTGTCAAGCTTTAAAGGATCAAGCGCAAAACACAAGACGTTACAAGCCATTACCGATTCCTAAGTCGTTGTGGGTTGATGTTGGCATAGACCTTGTATTGAGACTTTCTAGAGCTCAACGAGATTTGGTTCCTTTACGAACTTGGGTAGAGCAGGTTAAGATGTGGAAGAAATGATGAAGAATATGCATGAAATCCACGAGAAAAATATGATAGCATTTATCAAAGATCTTAATGCACAAATCAAATTTCAAATTGAGAGTTCGAACTACAAATATAAGGAAGATGTTGATCTTCACATGAGGAGAGTTGCCTACAATGTAGGTGATTTGGTTTGGGTGGTTTTACGCAAAGAGAGGCAGCTAGGTGGCTTATACAATAAACTTAATGCTTCCTCCTCACATATAATGTGTTTAATGTACAACATTTGCTACTCTATTATGTTGCCTAACTCGTGGTCGAGTTCTTTTAAGGATGGGAGAATGATGCAGTTCAAGTTTGTTAGTTGTTGGAGTTAGTTGTTTGTTATTTCGGTTAGTAACAACCTGAAGTAGTTAGTTGTTGGAGCTAGTTTCTTTTTAGTATTTTTTTGTTACTTTAGTGTTCGAGTATGGGTAATGTAGTCATTTCACTTGGGGATGTTATGTTCTTGTTTTGCCTGCAAATAGGCTCACGGATTTAGTTATAAATCAGTTTTTAGTTGAATGAAATAAATTTAAAAGAGAGTTTTCTCTTCCAACTCAACTTTTGTTGAAGGGGGTGAAGCGGAAAGGCAATAAGGTAGTGTGAACCCCACTCCACTACCGAGAGAGAGAGAGAGAGAGTTGAATTAAAGATTGAAATGGATAAGAATTATTTTAGAATGGATGAAGCTTGTTGGTCAGGGCTATTGAATGAGGCCATAGTCCTTGTTGTGATTGTTTGAGGCCTAAAGAATTATTTTTTAATTTGTTTGTTGATATTAGGTAAGACATAAAATAGCCACTTGAATCATGCTGCTTCCTTCTTGTAACTTCCGACTCCCCATTGCTCAAGGCTGTCTAAATTTGAGTTGGTACATTTCATATTTCAAAGATTCTAACCTTTCAATCTGAAACTAGTGTGAGATTTTCTAGCTTCTAATAATCTTGTTTAAAAAGCCTTTGATCATATCAAATCAATTAATCTCCTTAATGTTGAATTAAGTTTGGAGTATCTAAATATGTTTCTCTGCTCCATGTAACAGGAAGATTGATATCACTGAAGCATTGCAATTACAAATAGAGGTCCAGAAACAGCTGCATGAACAACTTGAGGTACGGATTTGTAGTTGAGAAAGCATTAGCTTAATAGGTCTCTTAATGCTAAATCTGTCAAATATGTTACTGAGAAGTCAGACATTGGCTAAAAACATTGTCACAAAAGCATAGAAGAGACATTGTGCCATTTATAGCAATCAACCATTTGATGGTGAAGTGACTTTGAATGCTAAGAGTTCAAAACGCTACCTTCTTCTTTTGGGTCCTTCTGAATGCTTTTCCTCTTACGTCTCCTCATATATAATCTTACCATTTTCTCTTTTGACATTGTGTTAATTATCTTTTATTTATTATTGTCCAAGATGAAGAAGATACAAAAGTCCAGATATGACATCTTCTCCCAAGTCATGGGTGAAGATTGGCATGGCCATGTCAGGATGATGGGTTTGGGAGTTCGTCCTACCACTTTGTGGGGGGACCTCAACCCACATGTCAAGAGTTGGTGAGGGAGGCCATCGATGCACAGACAGGATGCGACCAAGGCAGCAACATGTGCTGATATGGAAGCAAGACAAGACGCCACTGATTCCAATACAACATCACAAGATAGCTCTCAAAAGTTTGGTTGGAAGCAAAAGGCGTCTGAACCCGAAGTCATTGAGGCCGTTGAGTCAGGTGTAGTTGGCATGTCAAGTATCCCACCTGCAAAGCGTGCTAGAGTAGATAACATGGCCAAATCAACATGGGACTAACAAGTCGATGTGCTGGCATTGCAATGTCTCATGAAGACATGATTTGTTTTCATGAAGAGAGGCACACTGTAGCTCTGTTTCTTTTCAGTCATTAAGAAATTTTTTTACTGAGTTTTGATTACATGTTTTTCTCCCTTACATTAGCAGGTGTAGGTACATTGAAGAACTTGCACTAGATGACTTGGATTTTTTGTAAATGCCCCATATAGAGAAGGATACTTAAAAAAAAAAATTAAATAAGAGTTTGGGGTGTGGATGACCATTGTTTGCTTCCCGTTCCATTTCTTCTTCTTTGCGAGATACAATCTCAGATTATGTACAATCCAACCACAGCCTGAAATTCAATAACTGAAATTGACGATCTCTGCCATCCCCCTTTTCTATTGAACAACTTTATCCCCGAAAAGTGAGACAAGTAATAATTATTTTAATTCACCCTGAACAACTTTATCGTTGAAACAGTGAATGGCGATGACTCTAAAACAAACTAATTCACGGACATTATAAACAAATTTGTCAACAATCATAGAAAGGGCAAGGAAATCATTTTCTGGTCACTGTCAATGGTTGGTTTGGTAATCCAATGAACGTTGATCATATTGGTTACCATTATGACCATCAAAATTGACTGCAGAGTGCACATAAAGGATGGGGGGCAACACCTGTGTTTTAACCATTTTTTTAAATTCATTATTATTAATAAAAATGCTAGGGACCACGTTTTTGCTAGATCTGAATTTCAACCAATAAATTCTTGGGTATAATACGAGATCAATAAAAAAGAATCGTCAAAATCCGATTAAAATTGGCTCTGAAATTGAAAAATATGAATTCCGATCAAATATAAAATTCACGTTTATTTATTTATTTTTTTATCGATTTTGAGTCCGATTCTACAAAATAGAAGTCAGATTTTTCTTGGATGTTAAATAATGCTGGATCTGATCTACTTATTCAGTTCTAATGTGCTTTACATGGTGTTGAAATGAAAATTAACATCAAATTGGTTCATACATTTTCTTGAAATTTGTACATTCTTGATATCCAATCTATCTCAAATCAGACCGGAGCCAAATTTTTGTAATATGAATATCTAATCTAGACAGACCCATCCATAAATTCAGATTTGATCAAATTGAATCGGAATTGATAGAATTCTTCAAATTGATTTCATTATCTAATTTATTTGAACTCAGTTTTGGGTCTATAAATAACCGATTCAAAGATAACTTAAAGATTTACATGTAGCATGATAGAGTTCCATTTTTCTGTTCCCATGATAATTTTTTATGAGAGCCACGTTGTGCTCTTTTTTCTTGATGGGTTGGGTACAGAAAGAAACACATTGAGCCTGGAAAAAGATGTCTTTTTATAAGAGAATTACTTAATAGACCCTGTGGGAGGGGTTTCATTTTAAATAGTCCCTAACTTTTGACAGTAGCTTGAATGTTCATTTGGTGAATTTTTTGTTTCTTAATGACCCCACAACTTCATCTCTTCTTATAATGTTTTCGAAATACCCAAACTAGCCAATTTCTCATCTTCTTCACCTCCTTAGGTATTTCAATGATGATTGCAATAACTTTTCACCATTTTTAACCATGAATGACAACTCAAGTTAATTTTTTTTTTAGTCAGTTTATCGAAACTCATAATTATATACTATATTGTATATACTATAAATAACATATTCTAGATCCAAAATTTAAAATTAATATTGGACATTTGATACGGTAATTGAATGCAAATATTCATATAGAGTATTCACCAGATTTCAAATTTGAATTCCGAGGATAAAAATTAATTTGGATCCGGATGTTCTATATAAAAAGACTCTAAATAATCAGTTTGTAATGGAGGATTGGATGGTTTAGACATACTCCTTACAATTTTGGCAAATATTTGACACATCTCTTGTGTTTTTTGATACGATGACGTACCTCTTGACCTCAGTCTATACTAATAAAAAGTTACTTAAATGACTTCATCTTCAACCTCTAGAGAAAAACCAATGATTTTTCTTCCAAATTAATTCTGTCATCTTCCAGCTCTTCAACCTAAAGATCAACGTCTTCTTTAACCTTACGTAGAAAACCCTTGTTTGTTTAGTGAAGAAAGTCATCGTATTTTCATTTTATCAAAAATTATATCTTGTTCTCTAGGTTTGGCAGTTGAAGGTGACAGAATTATATGTTTGAAGATGAGGATAAAAGTTTTTACCATCGGGTTGAAGATGATTGATTTAGGAGAGAAAAATCAAATAATTGTTTTGTTAGAGAGCATGAAAGATGGGGCTTGAAGATGAGGATAAAAGTTTTTACCATCGGGTTGAAGATGATTGATTTAGGAGAGAAAAATCAAATAATTGTTTTGTTAGAGAGCATGAAAGATGGGGCATTGAAGTCATTTTATAATAGTTTTTAGGAAAGACTTAGGTCAAGATGGTATGTGGTATCTCAAATGTTCGTACCATACCTTGGAGGGATACGTGTAAATCACTTAACACAATCTCTTTTAAGTTTTAATGAATATATAGCGTTGTGACTGAAGGACATATTTGGGGTGGCTATGTAACTAAAATTAACAGTGGCACGTTGTGGTCTCATTCTTCATTAACTGTCATTATTTACTTTTGAGATAAGACTTCGATCTTTTAGAAAGAATAATTTATTAAGAAAAAAAAGGCAATATCCTTATTATCCATCAAACACGAGAGTCCAGACTAGTCAAACGTAAGAGACATGTTACGATGTTGTTCTAGTCAAACGTAAGAGACACTTTACTTGAAAAACATTGACCAACTAAATCTGATTTATTATTATTTTTGCTTGAATATCTTTATTTATTCTCACCATCAAGACCAACAATTCAAGTAATTATTAGATTTTCTAAAGAAAATAAAATTTGAGGAATGATTTTGTAGACATGAGAAATGTTCACCTTTGAACCTCAATGCTACGTTGTTTGGAGTCGCCACCATTCTTTTTTGTAAATGGGTGTGAATGGGCACCCGAATCGATTCTTTTGAAAACCATTTTTTATGGCATTGTAGTGACTCTCAATCATGGAAAAGGTATGATCTACCTAAGATCAAGGTAAGGGGATTCGGTTAGAGAATGGGGAAGGTGTTAAGCACCCCATTCTCTCTACCTATGGTGGTTACCTTTAGATTTGGCCATTTTTTTAAAAGAATAATATAACAAGTAAAGTGCATGGGATGCATGAAGTGGGTGGGTGCACATAGTGTGTATGTATCTCTTTAAAAGAGGATTTGATGTTGGTGTTGACATAAGAAATATCTTATGGAAGAAGACATTCTATGGAGCCAACACACTTTTGCATGAGTTGAAATGTTGGTTTATGATTTTAGAGAAGTTCCATGAAAGGCGTTCTCTTAGATCTATAACCTTAATGCATGCATGTTTAACTAGAAACTTAGTGTTTTAACCCCATCAAGAGAGTTACACATTTCTTCATCATAGCCAACATGTGTGATGTGTGTGCATAGTGTACATTATGATGCATGATATGAGATGGGTTAAGAAGGGCTTCAACCTCCATCCTTTCGACCAAACCGCCTCAAGCATTCCATGCCCAAGGTTGAGGTTCAATCTACTCGGGATGAAGGAGGGTTCTCCATTACATCCTAAAGGCTTCTAAAAATAAAAAAGGAGAGGGATAGAAGAAGAAGATGCAAGCTAAAAGATAAATAAATAGCTATTGTCCCACCTTGTCCCCTTGGAAGTCTTGAATGAACTTGAGCTTGAGAAGTGAACTTGAGAGTTAAAGGATGTAGTTGAGGGTGAGTTGAGAGAATTGAAGGTTGAGAGATGAGAGATGAGTAGAGAATTGGGTAGAGTTTTAGGTTGAGAGATGGGGGCTTGAGAGCATGCCTTGCTCATAGGAAATGAGGGTATTTATAGAGTTTTTGGAGAACTTTTGGGGATAAAGTGGTCCAACCCTAAAAATAAAGAACATGGACATAAGATTTAGGTTATTTCTTTTTGGATTTTTCATTTGTATGAGGGTAAAGATGACATTTGTGAAGAAACCCTAAAAGCATGCTTTGATCCTTGGTTTTTTGGTAAATAGAGGTGAGAGAACAAAGGTACTTTTGGGAGGATGAATGGGGGAGTGACATGTGTAAAGGTGGAGTGGTAGGTAAAAAATAGATCTTGGTTTATTTGTAAATAACTCATAAAGCAAGGGTGGAAGTGTAATTTTGAAATGGACCAATGGGAAAATAAAAGCACATTTGGGAGGGTGAATAGGAGGATGACATGTGTAAAGGTGAAGTGGTAGGTGAAAAGTAGACTTTGGTTCATTTGTAAATAACTCATAAAGCAAGGGTAGAAGTATATTTTTGAAATGGACCAATGGGATAACTCCACGTATGTACTTGAAGATTCTCACCTTTTGAGGGCATAATGGGAAGTTCCCTCACCTTTATGGATTATTACCAAAGACCAAACAACCTTTTTGGTTTGACTAAACCTTTTGAGAAGGGCATTCTTGAGTTTACACAAAAAGGAAGTTGACCATCCAATTAGGTGATGCATTGGGCATTGGGGGCTTATGAGGTATCAACATGTGTCATCTTATGAAGGGGTGAGAGAATGGACTTGGAGTGGGCTTGGTGTTGGGCTTGGATTTGGATTTTGTCTTGGGCTTAGGTTGGGCTAGAAAATAGATTTAGGTTAGGGGTTTAGAATGGCATTGGGTTTTGGGCTTAGGTTGGTTAGGGAGTGGACCATGGTGATTGGGTTTAGAATGGCATTGGGTTTTGGGCTTAGATTGGTTAGGGAGCGGACCATGGTGAGGGTATGGATGATGGATCGGTTAATGGAGAATGAATACGAATTTGGAGTGGGTTAGGGACAAGGTTGAGTATGCAAACTATATGACATGATGCATGTATGCATGAAAATGATGCAAAATAGCAATGTGGGTCCGCCGAAAATCTTGAGTTCTAAATCGGAATCAATTCGAGGAAATTTGGATCTTCCTAACTGATTCGTGCAAATTGGGGTGTCTACAGATTTCGAGGTATTCCTACAAATATGTGATTTGAAGATGATAAATGTTTCCAACCTTGACACATTTCATGCGTAAAGAAATATTATTTTACTTTGTTTACTCAATATGAAAGGTTTTGAGCTCATAATTTTGAATCATTGAAACTAGTATACTATTGTTCCTCAACTTTTCATCTTGGATTTAGCCCTTTTGTACTTCAGCTTCTTCAAAAGTGTCAATCTCTTTCAACCTTTAGAAAGATATTGAGTAGAACCAATAAAAAATTCTACCAAAAAAAAATACCAATATGTAGTTATTTTCTACCACAACCAACCATAGACTCTATCTTTAAGAAACTTGAATAAGTTTTAATTAAATAGAAATCATTTTAAAGGATAACTTTACTTTGAGCTCAGCTTAAGTTTTTATTTTCTTTCTTTTTATTATGTATCTTATAATACCCTAGATTTTTAACACGTATCTTGAGAAAATTCGTAGGTCAATATATAGGAAAATTTTTCTTGAATTGGAATTTGATAGAAACAATTACACCATTGGACCCGTAACGAAAAATTAATCAAAATAAACTGTAAGTTTGTGAAAATTGGAGTACAGGATAATTAGGCTCTTAACATAAATTTAGTAATAATCGTGACGACCTTTTAACATTATAAATATTAAAACCGATAGAAAGTTATAGAATTTCTCTACTATTAACACGTTCTATTTTCTAAAAAACCTTAGAAAAACCCTAGCCTCTGATAAACTTTCATTATAATTTTCGAACACCTAGAGACTCTGATAGGATTCGTCGTAAAAGAAGAAGTTGTCTGTCTCGTCGTTAGCTTTAAAGGAATACGTAAAATTAGGATTTTTGACAGCTTCGAAGAGGAAAGCCTAGGATTTCGACTTAGGATTTCTGCGTTCTTCAAGGTTGTTCGCTTAGGTCTCAAGTAGGGATCCTCTAAACCTTCCTAATAGTTATAGAAGTATTATAGGTGTAGTTTTTTAATTAAAATCCTATTACTTGTATGTTAAATTAGGTAAAGTTAGCATCTTTTTTAAAATTCATACTTAGTATAAACATTTAGTATTTTTTCTCACGTATCGATCATGTTTCTATAAAATTTTCTAACTTTTAGTTTCTGTCAAACAAATTTATTTTCACAAAAATGAAACCTGACTAGACCAAAGGGTTGTCAGAAACCTTCGATTAAAAACCCAATCCCCAATTCCAAAATTTACCTACGGTACATGAAGAGATCTATACGACACAGGTAAACTAAACCCAAACCAGGTTTGGTCTAGTTTTGGGATGCCCAATGACCTCCAAGATTACTATGGCACAACCTTTTTTTTTTATAAAAATTCCCAAATTTTGCCAAAACAATTCAAAATGATTGATTTTTCACACTTTCTACCGAGGGGAAACTTTTTGTCTCAAAGATCCAATATTTTTAAATCATTACCATCCAAGACCCACCCAAAGACCCTTCAGGAAATTTGACACATTTTGGTGTCCGTTTTAATACGGCACAAGTGACGTAACATAACGCCTAGTGAGATTTTGTAATTTGACTTCTTTGGCCCCTATTATTGCAAAGCAAAGTTGATTGGTGATTTTTAATGAAAAAAGGTATTTTCTCTTTTTAAGCCTTTGAATTTGACTGAAAAACTAGGAAAATTGTGAAGGAATGCGTTGAAGATGCATGTCTTGGACTTTATGTTTGAGAGTGCGAGCTCTCTTTGTTTGCATGTGGTGATAAGTGGATAACCGGTGATTAAAGACTATACAATTGATTACTTAAAATACAAGTCTTTGATCTCATGAAGAAGTTGAAAATGAATAGCCTCAAGTCATGCTTGATGATGGTCATTGTCTGTTTGTGAAATCCATCACTATCGCATCCCACTCATTTTTGAGTCTGTCGGAGCTGGTGGCCATTAGAACAGGTATGTCATGATCTCTCCTAAAAATCTAGAAATATGGATCATGCGGTTTAAACGTAAGAACTCTCATTGAGAAGATTTTAGATCAAATAAAAATTGAGATTGAGAGGCATTAACTTGTGAAGTATGGAGGTTTGGAAAAACATAGAGAAAAGGTGGGGTTTTTATTGAAAAAAAAAAAAAAAAAAAAACTAAATATTAAGAAAGGGAACAAATTAAATTATTTAGGTTCGACGATAGCGGTAGCGCCATCGTCGAAGAACGACGCATAAAGATCGATGTGCTCAATGGAGCTTGAGCTCTAGGACCATGTAGAAGAGCTACTTTTATTGAAAATTCTTGGATGATGATTACATTTGGCCATTGGATTTATATAAATTGAAACATCCACTAATATGGAAAAACAATCAATCATTCTAATATTCTAACATGCTTACACCACCAGGATCATACTTTTTTTTCGAGACATTTTTTGTGAGTCAACCAACTTGGGACACACACACACACAATTAATTGGGAGCATAATCGCAAAATTCTCCAAATGTTTTTAAGTAAAATTCTCCTAATAAGGAACTAGTCGATCAAATCAACGAATTAACCATTTATTAATTAATTATTAAATATGGAAAACATTTACCCTTCATCATTAAAATCTTATTTTCTTTAACATTCAAATCTCAAGAACAAGATAGGATTTTTAGAGAGATCAAAGATAATGGTTTTGTTGAGAAACTCAAAAAACACCATTTTATGATCTTGAAATGTTCCTTTTTTTTTTGGAAACTTTCTTGAAACCATCAAAATTAACCAAGTGGAACCATCGTCGAATAATCACCTAGTCTAAACTCATTTACAATGATTGGGAAGAGGTATTATTCCATAGAGAGGAAGTATCTTGCTATATCGGATTTTAAGTTTTTTTTTTTTTTTTAAACAAAAATATTAACCCTGCTTGGTTCACCTACAAGTCTTTTTTTGCTAAGCAAGCAAGGGGTTAGTGGTTAATGGAGGGTGAAAGTGGGTTCAACGCGTTTGAACCTAAGTCACGGGATCAACTCTGACCAAGCCTTAACCCCTTAACTAAGCGCACCTTCACCTATAAATCGTTGTAAATGGTTCCATTTGGTTAATGGTTTTGTTGAGAAACTCAAAAAAACCCCATTTTGTAATCTTGAAATGTTCCTTTTTTCCTTTTTCTTCTCTTTTTTTTTTCCTGGAAACTTTCATGAAACCATCCAAATCAACCAAATGGAACCATCGTCGAATAATCATCTAATCTAAACTCATTACCATGACTAGGAAGAGGTATTATTCCATAGTGGCTTTACCCCATTTTTTTTTAAAGTGGCTTTATGTTGATTCACATGATTTTTTTTCCTATCTTTCCCTATGTTTCTATAAACCTACCTACATCACAAATTAATACCTTAAGATCTCAATTTTATTTTTAGTTAAAATCTAATGATAGTTCTATTTAAATCGCACATCCTTGTTCGTATGCTTTTAGGAGAGATCATGACGGACATGATCTACTGGGCCATCGACTTTGACAAACTTAAAAATGAGCGGGATACAACAGTGATGGACTTCACAAACAGGCGGTGACCACCATCAAGCATGATCAGACGTTTGCGACTATCTATCTTCAACTTCTTCATGAGATAAATGATTAATCTTTTATGTAATCAATTGCATAGTTTTTCTTCAAAGGCGGACCATGCAATTGTGGGAGGGTAATAGAGATAAGGTGTATGCATTATAATAATGTGCATGAAATATACTATATCATTATTATGGTGTATCTCATCACATATCTTGAAAATAATAGATTTGCATCAATTAGGTTCAATTAGGTATAGAAATCCAATATTGGTTGAGACTTATTCTTATGACTAGTATCATCATGATATGTATTGGTGGAATACATATAAATCGTGACCGTTGGATTTTGTGCTGACATAGTCAATATCATGTATTTTTATTGTCATATTTATTGAGTAAATGGAATTTAATCCTATACATGTAGGCATGTTTGTGCATGTGTTTATGCATATAGTTTTACCATGGTTTTAAATCTCGTTCAATACAAAGTTGACTCGCCAGAGTCATCTCGATGCCGTTCAACAACAATATAGATATACAAGATATCTCAACAATCACATCATCTCGCAAGACAAACGAGACGTCTTGGACGCTATTTTGAAAATCTCGACCGAGTCAATTGGGATTTTGTAGATTTTGATAAAAAATGATTTTTTTTAATATTTAAATATTTATTATGCAAATGAAATATGATTTTATGACTAAACATCTTCCAATCAACCTTATTTTATTAGAAAATTATAATTAATTTAATTTAATTATATGTAAATCAATCCTTATAAACAAAATTCAATGATTTGTCTCGTCCGTGTCAAACCGAGTTTTGAAACCATGAGTTTTACTAAACTTTTAATATTTTTAGAACACCAATATGTAATAGTGAATTTTCTCATATCTAAAAGACTCAAACTTTTCGAATCTCTAGATCCTTTTACAATGTAATTATGGGACTTGATCTTATTATTCATAGAAGATTGAAGTCAAGTGGGCATTTCATCAATCTCAAAACATAGGAGATTATTTGAAGACCGAGGTAAAAGGGGTATTTCATTAGTTTTGGAGGTTATCTCAAATATTTACCAAAACAATGGAGGGGTATGTCTCATCACCATCTTATATAAAGAGAACTGCTATTGGCGGAAGTGGATCCTCTGTAACGCAAGTTCCTATAGCACCCTTTAGATCGATTGTATCAGTGAATAAATAAAATTTCACACTTAAAAATTACAAAGTTCTATAAACGTTCATTTTTAAAGACTTGGATCTAGGAATATTTCAAAAAAAAAAAAAAAAAAGGATCTAAACCATGATCACAATAGGACCGAGATATTATTTTTTCTATACTATGACTCTCACTCAACTGTTCAAACGGTGTTGCAAGAAACTTGCATTAAAGAGGGTCTGCTTCCGCTGTTGGCACCCCTTATTACACCCAAATTAAAAATAAAGAAATTAAGTGAATCATAAAAATAAGTAAAAGTTGAAGTGCCAATAGAAACTACTCAATTATGTTGTTAGATTTCTATTTTTAGGTTTATGATTTTATATGAGCCTAATTATGATTAGAAACAACTACTGAAATTGTTCGAATGAATGTTTTGATGTTTTGAGATTATAATACGAGCCAAACCTTTCTAATGTTTAAATAGTAGGTTTTAATCTATTATTGAGGTGTGTTAAATAATTTAATAAAATGGGTGTAATAACTAAAAGTTGGGTGCCAACAACAGCTCTGTTATATAAGTCTCACTTCTCATCTCTCGCCTGTCTCCCTTGTTTGTTCTTTCCTCGCCAAAAATCAAAACCATCATTTTGAGGAGCAAAAAAAGAAAACGAGAAGCATCTCTCTGCCAATCACTTCGTATCCATTCTGGACTTATCTCAAGCGCAAGTAAGTTCTCCTTTAGATAGTTTGGACCGAGCTTTGGCTTTCAAAACCCTAGTTTTCTTTCTGAAGATTTAGACTTTATTCTAGTTTATTGTGTTGGAGCCTATGATTCTTGTTTATTTTTCTGTTATTGGATCTGAATCCCTTTTGTCGCTCGATGTTGATGCAAGTACAACCCCTTGAATTTAAACCCTAACACATTGTAGTTCTGCTATCAACATTGACTCAATAACGAGTTAACGATGTCGATTTGATGTTGTATTTAGAATTGGCATACTTTGTTGGTGTAATTGAGTAATTTAGTGCAATCCACACTAAATTTTACTTAATATCAATTGAGTACTTTGTTTACTAATTTCGTGCAATTGAGTTAAAGATTTAGGTGGATTTGTACATTTTGATTCTTTTTTGTGGGGATGAAAGGAAAAACGTGATGGCTGATGGTTAACGTTAAGGAACATCGAAAAAAACTCCCACTTATGCCATATTTTCTTTATTATTACCAAAGTTGTGAAAATTTAATTCATCTTCTTTGATTTCGATAGTGTCAGTGTTCTTATGGAAGACGTTCTTTTTTTTGAAACGTTTTGACATTTGGATTCATTTACAATGTATTTTGTTGGAAAGAAAGGGAAAACATGATTGTCAAAATAAGGAACATCAAGAAAGGGTTCCACCTCTGCAATAATTTCATTGTTATTACCCAAATTGTGAAAATTAAATTCTGCATATTTATTTTTCGATAGTGATGAGTGTTTTGAAGACATTGGTTTGTATCTTGCAGAGTTAACTCTAAAGGCATATATTTACATTCACAATTAAAATGGGAGACAGTGAAACTGTTGTTGAAATGTCGGCTTCCATGGAACACCCATCAACTGACTGCAATGTCTCAAGCTCTGATGTTATTCCTGATGGTGGTGCATTGGGTATTGGGGCTGCCGGAGAACCGACTTCTGGTGCTGCCATTTCAACAGACAACTTATTCCGTGTCTGATAGTGTTCTAATTTAGGTGTTGGAAATGCATACAAAACGGACTCAGATTCAGTTATGCCACGAGCGCCTGTTACATCAACATATGATGCTAAGCCAACTGTTGGAGTGGTTGATACTAGTGAAAATCTTGTTAGCCAGGAAAATGCAGTTCTGGAATCAGCTCAAGTGGGTAGTTATGATTATTCTGTTAATGGAAATGGCATGAGTGAAGTTAGAGATTTCACCCAAACAGGAATTGATGTGAATGGAAATGCTTCAAATGATGCTGGTGTAGCTGTTGCAGAGCAACATATTGAGGAGGGTCTTGGTATATCTTTCTTCATTATCTCTGACTTAACGAAGATCTCTTATGAAAATCATATATTTGTTGTAATTGAGCATTGGTTACAATTAAACAACCAGGTGATGACCTATGCTTATAGTGCACTTGATTCACGTTGAATCACTAATTAATGTGGACTTTTGGTTAGGAAAGGAAACATTGAAACCTTAGATCAAACTACTGTTAACTGTTGTATGTGCTTTAATTTACTAAGAAGATAAAATTATGTAAATTTTTGTATGGTTCACCAATATGGTCATTTTCGCAGTAAGCTTAGTATGACTTTTGTTTCATCTTCATTAGATTTGAAACATGCCTGATATCCTTTTAATACGTCACTGGGGAAAAACTGGGACTTCATGCACGAAAATTGGCAATCATTTCCAGTGGTTCAGAGAGTCAGTGAATGACATGCATATTTTTCATATTTGTATGGTTTCCATTTAGAAGTTCTTGTTTTATTGGTCATACATCCAGCCTTCGTACTATTTTTAAATTGTATCTCATATTTAATGCTTACATTTATGTCATTACTTTTTTTTTTTTTTTTAAATGTAATCAAATTACTTAAAAAATACTATTTTTTAAGAAATTACAAAAGTCAATTTAACATGCTGTTTTTTTTTTTTTTTCTTTTAAATCGCTGGACTATCCGGCGTTTTGCTTTCCTACAACTTCTACTACCTGGGTGAGAGCAGTTTTTTTGCATGAAAAAAAACACTTCCCTTACTGACTTTGTAAGATTTCAAATCTTACTAAGAGTTCTTAAGCTCACATGGATTACCAAATTGGCAATCCAACTCCACAGCCCTCTAGATTTCATGGAAAAACTTAGATAAAAAAACAATATTTTGTGACCTTGATCCAAGGTCTTGAAAATGAACGGCTACCGAACTTCCAAAATTTAAATTTAAAATTTAATGTTAAAAGATGACCTTTTATTTTTATTTTTATTTTTGGAAGTTGATAGAATTTTGTTAGCTACATTCCTATGGCATGGTATCATGTTTTTGGATGTCAAAAGGTGAACTCAACGACCCTTAGTAAGAGTTGAAATCTTACTACGTTTGTAAGGTTAGCCTTACTCTCTATAGTAATCAAATAAATAAAACAACTCACTGGACGGCCCAGTGTTCTGAAAATACGCTGAACTGTTTAACATGTAAAACCGTTTTCGGTAATTTCTCATAAATTAGTATTTTTGAATAATTAATTAAAAAATCAACCTCTTTTTAATAATTTTCCCTTATTTAATATAATCCTTCATTAATTCTAAACTACAATAACTCTTGAAGATGGGCGTCAAAGTTGAAGAGATGATTTGATTCAAATGCCCGTAGAAATCATGTAGATGGATTATCATAGTTGTTTCTTTTATGTTACATGCAACACACTGCATTATTTTTGGTTTACATATGCTAGACTTTACTGAGAGGAATCATATCTCTTATATTTAAGAGGCTAGAAAACTTAGTTGCATGCTCATTACTGTATTCAGTTTTTGAACTTCAATTTATCTCCCAAATTTTCTCGAATTTACATTGCAGAAATTTATGTTCTTGATACAAAATGTAGAATTAGGTTTTTACTTTTTACTTGAAACCAAAACATGTTCATGTAAAGTTGATTTTTTCGCTAGTTTATGAATAAATAACTGTAGAACTCACAATAGTTAGAGTGCCTTCAGTAGGTTTAAAGAGTCTACTTATCAATTTGCATTCTTAGTAATCTGTAGGTGCTTTATCAATTTACATGGTTATCTTTTGGCTAACATATTTTGATATCACTTACCTATCCAAACTAGTGAAATCAATTACAAATGTGTGGTTGAAATCTATAAATTACAAGTAAATTTCCTTTTCTTAGAATTGGTTCTCTTTTGCAGGTTAAATCTATTAGTCTACTAACTTTTAATCATTTTTTTTCTAGCAATTTCTACTGAGGAAGAGCGATTGTGGAGTGTAGTGCGAGCAAATTCTTTGGACTTTAATGCTTGGATTGCATTTATTGAAGAGGCAGAAAAGGTGTCAGAGGTACATTCACATAATTATTCACCTTTGGTAAATTTTAGACGATTGCTCGGCTTGTTTTGTTAAATTTCATTGGTTAGTTTTCTCTAGGAATGAAGCTGACATAAGTTTGTGTCCTATTGATAGTATAGCGATCTAGTAATTTTAATTCTTAAGTATAATCTTATACCTATATGCATTGTATATTGTGTTTTGTTGTTCTATTGCAATTGTCATCTTGATAATTAGGAAGTTGGGTGCTTTTTGGCTTTAAAATATTAGATTGGATTATTTTGGAGAGTTTTTCAGACATGGTATGTTGAACTTGTGAGATGATGTTGGGTGGTGTGCCACTCCTAAAAGGGAGATTTGACATTATTAATTTAAGTGAAGCAAATCAAGCTCTCATGAGAAAATGACTTCACCAAGACACCAACAACAATGATGAACAAGAAGGATTATAGAAGCTAGGTCCAATATAAATAAAAAATGCAAATAGACATTGGTTCCGGCTTGACATTTGTCTTCTCATCTAGCTGCTCTAGATGTAAGTTTTCTGCTATAACAATACTCAAAACAGATTTGATGGTACATAAGTTCACAACAGGAGAAAAAATCTATGTATAATCGATACCTATCTTTTGCTGAAATTCCTTCACAACTAATTTGGCATTGTATCTCTTGGTTTCATCATGTTCTTTTAGCTTGTAAACCCACTTATTATGCATGGTCTTTTTGTCCTTAGGTAGTTCAATCAAATCCAAGTTTGATTTTGTGGATAATGAGTCCATCTCATTATTCATCGTATGTTCCCATTTAACCTTGGTCTCAACCTACATAGTTTCATCATAACATTCTGGTTTACCATTGTCAGTCAGTAGTAAATAATGTATAGAAGAAATATATCGAGTTAGAGTCTTTCCTTGTGTAGTCGAGTAGTTCATTGCAGTCGATTTGTTCAGCAAAATCGTTAGAGACCGAAGAGATCGAGCTGAATCAGAAGGTTTGTTTTGGGGTAGATTGAAAGGAGAATATATTTGTAATCGATTAGTTCGTGGTAGTCGATTCGTTCAACAAAATCGTTAGAAATCGAGCTGAATCAAGAGGTTATTTTGGGGTAAATCAAAAGGAGATCGAAACGAGGGTTTTCTATTTCGATCTTCAGGTATAGATCGATTACCTCTAATTATTCACTTTTTTTATTTTTCTTATTTGTTGGTTTGAGATTTTTGTTAATGTGAGTTTTATCTAAATCTATTTTAGCTTTTTTTTTTTGTTTAAATGATTCTAGTTTTATATGAATCCTCATTCAATTTTGTTGAAGAAAGTTTGAAATTTAGTATTGCGTTGCTGATCGATTGCTTTAAATAGATTTGCGGAAAAGGCCTTTTCTACTATTGTAATAGTTTCATCCTATATCTGTTTGCGATTTCAAAAATGCGTCTACTAGCTTGGCGTTGTGGCGTTGTAGTTTGTTTACAGTATAAAATACTATGTAGTTTAATTGTTGAGTTTGGCATGTCTCCAGGCATTGGATACCTTCGACACTGCAGTTGTGTCTCCTATCTATTATGCCATGTTCACTTCTCTCACAATTTTTGCAAGTGTCATAATGTTTAAGGTAAATACTGATGAACTCATACACTACACCAATATATATAGAGTTGGTCTATCCTTATTCCTTATTCTTACTTCCCAAGTGGGAGACCCATATAGGTCATATATTGACTTTGGACCACACAGTGAATTATGCTCAACACAATGATATTTGTCGCAACATATCAGCACATTCTAATTTTTATTGTGTAAAAAGGGTTTTCCTAAGCAATGGGTTAAATGAAAAATACAGATTTTTCAACTCCAAGTCAGCTTTTTACTAGTCTTGGAATGTCAAAATGAGTTGCACGTTTTTGTTGATTGCCTCTAAGGTATGGACAATTCACTGTATGATTGGATCATCCCATATCCATTAGGACTTATGGCCCCTGCTAGCATGAGTACAAATAGGGAGTATGTATAGACTAACTCGTCTGTAGTTTGGGTTTTTCTTGCACGGTTTTTTACATGGTCTCATAGCCCATTCTGAAACTTCTAACCATATAAAAAGTGCTTTAAAAATTGAACATTTTGTACTGCACATTTCACCCTTAACCTTGAGTTCATTTCTCATAGGACTAGGAGTTCTGTTTGTTGATTTTTGGAGAGGAAACCATCCTCACGAAAAAAAAAAAAAAAAAAAAACCCAACACTTCTAACCCTGTGACTGCCTATTTCACCTTCAATTTTTTAAAATAGCTCATTGTAACATATCAAACATATAATTTAAAAGAATCTGGACTATTGAAATCCTAATCTATTTTAAGTTCACAATTGATGAGGTTGATAAGTTTCAGAATGAGCTGATATTTGTGATGGAAGTGACCTTACTAGTGAGGAGAATATTCTCACTAAAAATCAGCCTTGTGAACCCCTCATGTATGCTTTTCAGCAAATTCATTAAGTTTGCTATTAATTATAGGATTACTCTGGTCAGAGTGCGAGCAGTATAGCATTAGAGCTCTGTGGATTCATAACTATGTTGTCGGGTACTACAGTGTTGCATAGTACCAGAGAATCAGATCCTCCAATTACAGGTATTTTGTGCAGTTGTTATGGTATAGGATTTACCTAGGAATTCAAAGAAAGTTAAGAAACCCATTCTTCTAGGTTGGGCATGTAATATCCTACCTTGATTTTCAAGAGGCGGTGAATATGCAACCATTACTTCCAAGAGAAGTTTTGAGTGATCACTAGTCACATACAAAGATGTGAGTTCTTAAAACAATATGATGATGATGATGATGATGAACACTAATGCATACTCTTTAAACTCCTGAGGGAATTAAATCTGAATTGAGAGAGTTAATCCAAAACTCTATTTTGAAGTGTCGAAGTTCTTAAATCTTGAAACTAGGTTACTTGATTCACCACATTGAAGATGTCTTTTGACCTCTTTTACAGATTGTATTTTAGGATAATGCAAGTAATTTTCCTAATGTCATGAAAGAATGTAAGCAAAAATAAATAAAAATCTTGTTGCAAGCGCCTTAGGAACTCCTTGAGATCATAAATTTCTAGCTTTTGTTTTAAGAAAAGCAATGCTTAAACTCAATAATCCTTGCACTTATTTCAAGTGATAAATGTTTTTTTTTTTTCTCCCAACACATGCAGATTTGTATTCACCACTATCTCCTAGAATATCATGGCATATCCAAGGGAATGGGGAACTATGGAAACAAAAGGATAAAGATGGGCTATCTGCCGAATTTGTCACAATTCTTCGCCCAGACTATTTCACTTAGATGAGTACTTGCATGTGAATTCATTCACAATTCAAGGGAAGCACTTGTTCAGAAATAGTTGCTGTAAATCTGCAGTTTGTTGTAAATGTTGGGAGATGCGCTATTTATAATTTATGGACTCTCTATAGCAACTCAATATGCTGATCAAGGATTCATCTGTGCTCGAGGAGGCTAAGTTAATGAGGTCTTATGTCTCCTTCTAGAGTAAATTTTCTAATCCTTCTTCCTTTAATACCTCATCTGAGTGTGCAATTGTCCTCCTAGCCTTGTTTTGGGTCTTTATTATTCTTTTGTTTTAATTTTTTGATATAGGTCTGCTCCATTTGTTTCTTTTTGTACAAGTCTGGTTACTGGTGTGTGGAGTAGGGGACTGGAATAACCTAATCCTTGGCTTTTGTAGTGAAAGGAATTTATCTATTTTATTAGGCCTTTTTTTTTGTCCCATGGCTGCTAGGAGTGATCTCACCAAAGAGGTCTTCCTTTGTGATATTCTTTGGCGCCTTGGATTAATATTTTGGTCAGACTCTTCATATAAAGAAATAGTATATTATCTCTTGTTAGTGTTTGATTCATGATTTTCTTCTGTTACAGTTCATTAATGTTGCAATTCAGCTTTTCTATATTCTATATTTTGATAGTCTGTTCCTGATCATAGGTAAATCATCAAAATAAGGCGAGAATAAATAGGATTTTAAGGACTCAAGAAGAATGCTTTATTGGTGTGTTCTCTCTCAGCTTTTTAATGAATCTATCTTTAGTGAAATTTACGATTGTAGGTGGTTGCTTGCATCGCGAATAATGGCTCCCAATGGTAAGTCTTCAGGACTTAGCTCCTGGAACTGTAGTGCTTGTCATTGGTGGGTAATGTTGTGTTTGGGGACAGCAGTGCATTAGCTCTTGGAAGCGTTTGAATTTGAGGAGAGAATTTAATTTACAGTGGGGTGGGAATAGGGCTGGGTTGGCATTTCAAATTTTTTTTTTTTTTTTCACAAAATAGCATTTACCGACGGACTTACAAAGTCTGTCGGTAAAACATATAGCAACGGCAAATACTCCTGTCGGTAAAGATGTAAACAACTGATGAAAAATAAATTTGTGCACTAAATTTTTTCTAGAAAATAAGTGATACAATGACGGTAATTTTATTATGCCGTCGTTAAAACAATTACCGACGCAACAATCTCTGATGAGTGTCGACAAAAACCCTATCCGTTGGTATAATATTCTGCAACGGACTTGTGTGGATTTAGCGACGGATTTAACCGTCGGTGTCTCTTTTCTAGTAGTGCTAGTAGGTCTTCTACGATTAAGTGGATGAATCTGATTAAGAGGATCTTCAATTTCCTCTTATCTGTTTTCATTCACAAACCGAAACACATTCCTAGATGGTTCATCATCAAGCTCAACATGCCTATCATCCTTGGAATTTCTATGAGCTTATATTTTTTCCACATTTTTCATATACATTGTATTTTCATTAAAAATAACATCTTTAATTTTAATGACTTTTCAATTCTAATGATCCCAAAATTGATAGTCAAATTCATCAATGCCATACCCAATGAAAATCACTTCTTAGTCTTCGTATCTAACTTGCTCTTTTCACCAGAATCAATGTGGACATAAGAGGTACAACTAAATTTTTTTAAATAAGATAAAATTTTCCTATTATGCTGTCCAAACTTCTTTTGGCCAACTAAACTTCAAAGGAACCGAAGGTCTTCTGTTGATTAGGTATGCAGTAGTGTTCACAGTATCTACCCAAAATGACTTAGGCAACCTAGCATGTATCCTCATGCTTCTAGCGCACCTTACAATAATTAGGTTCATGCGTTCTGTGGTGTCATTTTATTGAGGCTTCTTAATTATAATTTCTAATTCCAATTTTAGCGCACCAATCTTCGAACTCATCATTGTAATATTCTCCACCATTGTTTGACCTAAAACACTTCAACTTTAACATAGTTTCATTTTCAACCAAGACTTTTCACTTCTTGAACACACCAAGTACATCAGACTTCTTTAGAAAATAAATTCGGAGCTTTCTTGTATTGTCATCAATGAAGGTGAAAAAATATCGAGAATCACTAAGAGAATAAATTTTGACTAGCCTTCAAACATCAGTGTGAACCAACTCTAATTTCTCTAATTTTGGAGACCTTCCAAAATCATGTGGCCAAACCTATGATGCCAAGTCTTAGTATCTACACTTATAGAAGCCACTGTAATAAAATTGTAGGTATTAGATGTTACGTAAAAAGTTTCATTTTTCTTGCCACGGGCTACCGCCATAGCACCTTTGGTAATCTTCTAGGACTCACCTAAGTACGTGGTGAGTATCCCTAACTCTGCAAGGTGTCTTACTGGAATCACGTTCCTTTTCAACTATAGAACATGTCTCACATTTTTCAACTATAAAGATGTCCCATTCGACATATTTATCTACACATCACCCTTACCAACAATGTTACAAGGCTTATTTTCCCTGAAATATATTCTATCAAAATCACCTTGTAGATAGTTCTATAGAATGTCTCTATAGAAAGTAGCATGGAATGATGCTCCAAAATCTACTACCCATGTGTTATCGTGTGTGACCATAGATAAGATTAAGGTATCAGAATCATTACTGTCAGAAAGGTTAATAGATTTTTTACCCTCTTGATTTTTGATACCTACAGGTTTTTTTTGTAGCTTTGCACTCCCTTTCGAAGTTGATTCTTATTCCTGTAATTCCAGCAACTATCTCCTTTTGCCTGTGGTGTTCTAGACTTGCCCCTTTTTCGAGCTTGATTGCGTTTACCTTGATTTCTCCTGTTGGACTTCCCTCCTCTTTCCTCAGTACTCAAGGCATTCCTTGAAGTATCAACTAATCCGGAAACTTTTCTACAAACTTCCTCATTTAAGATGGCGGCAACAACATCATCGAACTTTAATTTTTCGTAACTTTTTTAAAATAATTCATACTATCACCATTGATCATCTCCATGTTGAATAACCTTTTCATCAAGAAAATTTTGTTTGAGACAGAGGGTTTCTCATACATCCTTGACAAAATGACCATAAAATATGATGTAGTCTTCTCTTTAGAGATATTGAAAGCTACAGACGAAGCGAGTTATAATCGAATGGTACCTAGGGATATTCCATTGAGAATCTCCCAATCTTCATCTGTCATGCTCTTTGGTTTTTTTTTTTTCATTTTTCCTCCTAGAGGATGATAAAGGTCGTTATGATAAAGAACATTCTCAATTTGCATCTTCCATAGTCCAAAATTTAAACCATTGAACTTCTCGATTCTTACCTTCTCTTTAGCCATTGCTCTCACTCCAACAAAAACTTAGCTCTAATACTAGTTGTCCAGAAAATAGGTGTAATCAAAGCAATAAAACAAATTGAAAAAATAAACACAGGATGCAATCTCAGAGAAAAATAAAAATAAAAATGAAGATTTTACATAGTTTCCTCTAGATTGAGGAACATCCATGGATCACATTGATTCCATTATGAAAAGAAAACTTGCAGTTACAGGTTACACTCTTTCACCAAAACGAGAAATATATAAATACCTCAAGAAACTTAACTAGGGTTTTACATAATATTAATGAAATTATAAAAATACTTTTGAAAATTTTCTTTCAGGAGGGGCTTTGCTCAACCCCCCCCCCACCAAGCTCACCACCAAGCTCAACCAGAGCATGAAGGCGTGGCTTGATTTACAGTACCTCCTTGTTGACCAATACTACCAGGCTCCAAAAACCACAACACTCTCAAATAAACAAAGATTTTTTCACTGTTAGATTTAAATTTTAAATCCTGGATTCAAATCCATTTTTAAACTCAAAATTTAATGTAAAAAAAATACTCTCTTTTTTTGGGGTGGGGGGTTGATTTTTTTTTTTTCAAGCCCAATCTAAACCACAAACAGAAGGTCAAGTTGTCATATGGACCAACAGGATAGTCCATGTGGCCCAAATGTGGACTTTGGTCCATGCTCTACATGGTCCCTTGATACATGCAACCTTGTCCATATATATATACTATGTGTGAAGATAAGGATACCTACGCCCTACAAAACTAACTATTCACTATCTTTTTGTGACCATGGGAAGGGATGCCACAAACAAAGCTCTCCGTCTTTTTGTGGAGTGAGATTTTTTTCAACCTCCATGAATAAACATGAATATTTGTAGTGGTCAATGGTCTGGGTTTCGTCCTGGCCTGGCCAGCCCAGCGTGGACCGAATTCGGGGTAGTATCATCGAGCCTGTTCAATTATCATATACCACAGACTAGGTTTCTTTAATTATCAATTTAGGATTGATCCATGTTTAGGGCCAGACTGACCCATTAATAGACCTAAACTATTTAGGATTGATCCATGTTTAGGGTCAGACTGACCCATTAATAGACCTAAACTTTTAAGTCCAATCGGATTTCAATATATGTGATTTAACAATTGGATTGCTCTGACAAACCTGGCCCATGTTATTACTTTAAGGCCTGATTATCCGACTTAAAAGTCTTTAAAGTGACAACTGCTCTAGTTTATAACATTAATAAAAATAAAACCCTTACTTCTAACGAAATTATATAATTACCATTATTTCATTTGACTAATAAAATATTGTTAAAGTATTTTTAATTAGATATATATAGGTTTTATGAACTTTACCATGCTTGGTATGATAGACAGATGGAGTACCTAGAGAGACACAAATCAAATAGGTTGCAATTGAGGCCCCAAGCACTATGTAAAGAAAAAGGTAAATTTGTGAGCAGACTTGTTGGTAAAAGAAAAAAAAAAAGAGGCTTGGAGAGTCATTGTCTAAAGAAAATTTATCCAAGAGTTGAAGACAACGCGTTTTGAAGCAGAAAGTCTTGAGGGCATTTAGGTATACGAAAACAAAATCAATGAATGAATGAACCTAAAGTCTTGAGAATGAAAGAATTGTATGGGAATGAAAAACTTTCTTATTCAACGAAGAAAAAGAAAGCAATATCCAATTTACTCGTCAAACAAGGAGACTTGTCCCATTACTCCAGTATTGACTCTAATAAAAGCCGATGACTTTTTGTTGTCTTTAGAGTGTGATCTGTTAAGTGCTTTACTTCATTGCAATATATTTAAAAAAATTCCTTATTTTCAACTTAATTACATAAGTACCATTATGTTATTTGACTATTAAATGCTATTAAGTATTTTTTAATTAAAAAATAAATAATACCCCAATCACTTGTCCAACACTCTTTAATGGCAATATGAATAGCCCCTTATTACTTGTGCAATATGGGCCTTGCCCAAATGGTGTCCCTAAAAGATGAAGATTTTTTTTTTGTTACTTATGTAGTCTTTAAAGAAAAAAATCTTATTTTCAACTAACATATCTAATTGTCATAATTATATTACTTCTCCAACACGGGTTGCGTCCAACTACTCCAACAACGACATTTATAGAAGATGACTTTTTTTTTTTACTTTTGCATTCTTTATAATTAGAGTCAATTGCGTTACTTTATTGAATTAATAAAAAATAAAAAGTAAAAAGAAACTTACTTTCAACTAAATTACACAATTTCCATTATTTCATTTAAGAAAAACTTATGGTGGTTTCAAGGAAAATAAGACATACCAGCTCCATACTCCATTAATGGAGACCTTGAAAGATGATGGATTTTTATAACTTTCGGTGAATTACCATTTTGTGAGTTGAATTTTACGAATTTACAATTCTAGCTCGTTGTTCATTTTAATTAACAAAAACATGAATGATAACGAATTTTGGGGTTTTAAACTGACAATTTCACAAGTTTAAAGTGATTGTCTCATTAAAAATAGGGAAACCTATGAGATAGTCCATCTAAGCCTGTGAAATTATCATGTTAAACCTGCGAAATAGTCACTTTAAAACCTTTGCAGTCATTACTATTCATGTTTTGGTAATTAAATTGAACAATGAGTCGGAATTGTAAATTCGTCAAAAGTTGATCGTGTTTTCGTAAATGCTCGTATACCTTTTATCCTCTTCAACTACGTTGCAACACTTGTGCCGCCCATTGACATAATATGCTTCGGTGTCAGATCATTCTTTAGAAGTCCAAAAAATGGAAATAAATTTGTGCAGTTTTTATAGTGTTGTAGGTATATAACCCATGAGCCCATTGAATGGAAATCAAGAAACTTAAAATTTTCGTATCCAGAGAGATTTTTGTGGATTTGTCCAAGGAACTTATAGTTGCTCATATAGATGAATTCTAATTCTTCAACTTCCTAACATCTGTTGGAATTGTCCATGGAAAACTTTGATCACTCAATCGAAATTGATAAAAGTTTGTGTAGCTTTCGATGTTTAGAAGGATCAATTGTGATGCTTTAATACAGCTACTAATTAACACTCCCCCTCAAGTTGGAGTATAAATATTATCTCTACAAATTAGATTGAATTGTTGATGGTCTGAGTTTGACGTTTGATTAGGGTGAGGGGGAATTAAGAAAGAGAGACCTTACTACCTAGGTACGTTGTTAAGTTATCACTAAAAAATTCGGGACGCACTTGGGAAAAAGTCCCTACAATTAAGTAATATTTGCTTTTTAATTATACATGTTACTCTTAATCCTTTTAAGATGGTTTTTCGTAATTTGTGTACTCTTTAACTCCGTAATCTTATTCCATTATTGTAAAGTCTGTAATTTAATTAAATTACACAATTGTTGTTATTATTATTAATTTTTTTGGATAAGTCATTGATAATTCTGACATAAAAAAGGCATACTAGTGGGAAGAGCTATGTTAGGCATAGAAGAAAATCAGCAATACCCTTATTACTTATCCAACACCAGCACCGGTCTCATCCCATTACTTTAATAGCAACTGTGATGGTAGGTGAGCGAACTTTTTACTCTCTATAGTCTTTAGAATGTCTATAATTATACTTTATTGCACTGAAGAAAATTATTTATTTTCTACTAACATATCTAATCGTCATTATTATATGAGTTGTCCAGCATGGGTCTTGTCCCATTACTCCGATAAGGACATTTATAGAAGATAACGACTTTTTATACTTTTGAAGTCTTTAAAGTAACAATTGTGCTACTTTATTGCATTAACAAAATATAAAAATCCTTACTTCTAATTAAATTACATAATTTCCATTATTTCATTTGATTAATAAAATGGTGTTAAATTATATTTTATTAGATATATGCTACTTTTATGAACTTTACCGATATGATGGACAAATGGAGTCTCGCCTAGAGAGACTGAGGCCAAATAGGTTGCAATGGACTCCCCAATCACTACATGTAAAAAAATGGGTAAATTTGACGGCAAGGTCCATCAAAGTCACCCTTTCTTCATGTAGAGTTTAAAATGGTCGTGTCGAATTTATCCCTTTTCACGTGTGAATAAATGGTGATTATGACATACGCCTCACAATTATGTTGAATATTTGAGATGCCCTTTCTTTCAAAATTTAAGAAGTAGTACTCTTGGATCTTAGTTTACTTTGAAAGACTTAAAAAGGCAAAACCGATTGATTATTCACCAACAATGTTGTCATTTATTGAGCTCTTTCAACATTTAGGTTGAAATATTTTTAACCTAGTTCACGTTGTATTGAAAATAAATCTATTTTTCTACCAAAAATCTCTTATCTTTTACTTATCTTGTTCTTAGGTTTAAGCATGGGATTACAGATGACAAATTTGGAGGAGAAAAGGAGAAAAATCCGTCGTTGTTGGGTAAAGCTTGAACTTTAAGATGACAGTTGTTTTTATTTTTTATTTTTGCGAGAAGAGAGATGGCGGAAGAAATCAAAAGGTTTTTACTAGAGATGAAAGATGAAAGCATTTTGTATAATTTTTTATTACCCTCTCAGAAAATATATTGGTCAAAGAAGTATGTCCATTAATTTGAAAACAAGGGAGTGGTATTTCAAATAATCATCAAAACTTGGAAGGGTCATGGTCTTGAGATTGAAAGAATAATAAGGTGTAGTTATGGACTATCAAACTATCTTACAAAACTTAACGACTATTTAGAAAGAAATTCCTCTAGCAAGGTTTTTTGTAAGATGACATTTTTTTATATATCTTTTATAGTCTTTGGAGTGTCAAATTCTTTACTTTATTATTAATATAAAAACCTTAATTTTAATTATATAACATAACTGTTGTTATTTATTTTAATGGTAAGGTATTGATAATTTTGATATGAAAAAAGCCTTTTAAGTAAGAAAAAGTATATCAATCTATGTAGAAAATAAGAAATATCTTTTATTAGTTGTCCATACTCTAGAGGAGACCTTGGAGGAAGTCCTTGATGCCTTCATAAAGCTATTTTCCTCTTTAGATTGTGAAGGATGCTACTTTATTCCGTTAAGGTTAAATATATTGATTTTAATTAAATTGTATAATTATCATTATTTATTTTTAAAAGATATGATTTAATTTAAAAGAAAAACAATATTAGTGTTCAAAGGAACTAAGAAATACTCTTGCTCATTAAGTGTCATTATTTACTTTTGGGATAAGACTATAACAATGTTGAAAAAAAAAATTTAGAAATAAAATTTTATTAAGAAAAAAAATAGTAATATCCATATTACCCGTTAAACACAGGTCTCGTTCCATTACTCCAATAAGGTCCGTGATAGAAGAATGAAAACTTTATTAAGAAAAAAAAAAAAGCAATATCCTTATCATCTGTCGAAAGCAATATGTTGATGATTCTATCCAAAAATACTCCAACTAATCAGTTTGTAACGGAGGATTGGATGGTTTGGACATACTCCTTACAATTTTGGCAAATATTTGACAAATCTCTTGTGTTTTTCGATAGGATGATGTACCCCTTGACCTCAGTCTATTTTGGAAGACTGATAAAAAGTTACTTAAATGGCCTCATCTTCAACCTCTTGCAAAAAATTGATGATTTTTCTTCCAAAACTCTGTCATCTTCCAACTCCTCAACCTCTAGATCAATGACTTCTTTAACCTTACGTAGAAAACCCTTGTTTGTTTATCAAAGAAAGTCATCATATTTTCATTTTATCAAAAATCATCTCTTGTTCTTTAGGTTTGGCAGTTGAAGGTGACAGCATTATATGTTTGAAGATGACTGATTTAGGAGAGAAAAATCAGACAATTATTTGCTAGAAGTCATTTTATAGTAGTTTATCAGGAAAGACTTAGATCTTTTAGAAATAAAATTTTATTAAAAAAACAATATTCTTATTATCCGTCAAAGAGGGTCTCTCGTTCCATTATTAATCCAACGTAAGAGACACTTTATGCTCTCTCTGTCTCTCTCTCTCTCTTTCTCTCTGTCTTCCATGTAATAATAATTATAAATACAATATGGTTTTTGAGAGAGAGAGTCATTCAATTCAAGTCAGATAAGTGATGGCTATAACATTATTACATATGAAGAAGAAAACTTTCTTCTTTGTCTTTCTGATGATCTCTTTTGCTTTTCTTCTTATAATACAACAACAGACTACTTCAGCATCAACAACATCATTATCATCATCATCAGCACAAGCTTTGCTCAGATGGAAAAAAAGTTTGATCAATTCCACTGCAATTAGCGATTCATGGTCTGATGATGTCACCAATCCTTGCAATTGGACAGGAATTCAATGCGACAACTACTTCGAGATCATCATCGGGATCCTCCTCATTGAAGAGAGCCTGAATGGTACACTTGATGAATTCGACTTCTCGGCCTTCCCCAATCTCACCTACCTAGCCCTCGATTCTAACAGCTTCTTTGGAGAAATCCCAATTCAAATTGGGTCTCTTTCAAAACTCACTTATCTTTCTCTGAGTTACAACCATTTCACAGGTATGATCCCTTCTGAGATAGGAAATCTCTTAGATCTCCAGCTTCTGTGGCTTGACAACAATTATTTATCTGGTGCGATCCCACATGAGCTTAGTAATTTACAAAAGTTAGGATCGCTCTATCTTTACAGTAACCATCTAACGAATCCAGATCCGATTCATCAGTTTAAGGGCATGGCATCATTGACAACACTCCATCTCTCTAGTAACTCACTGGGAGATGAGGTTCCCCCATTCATCTTTCACTGTCGCAACTTATTCTCTCTGGACTTGTCTTCTAAGTGCAACTCTTCACTTCTCTTAAGAACCTCCAACACCTTGACTTGGGAATGAACAAGCTCAATGGTAAGATACCCCCCGAAATTGGCCTTCTAACTAACCTCACATACCTTGATTTATCTAATAACCCGTTTACTAGTGGGCCCATACCATCTTCCATAGGTAACCTTAGGATGCTCTACTTCCTAGATCTCTCCAATACAAGCTTGAATTCCAGCATTCCCAATGAGCTTGGATTTTGCATCAACCTTGTGGTTCTTGATCTGTCACTCAACAACCTCGATGGTCCTTTGCCTCTTTCCATGGCCTCCCTAACTCTACTCCAATCCCTTCACTTGGGAATGAACAAGCTCAATGGTAAGATACCCCCCGAAATTGGCCTTCTAACTAACCTCACATACCTTGATTTATCTAATAATCCGTTTACTAGTGGGCCCATACCATCTTTCATACGTAACCTTACGATGCTCAGCTCCCTGCATCTCTCAAATACAAGCTTGCATTCCAGCATTCCCAATGAGCTTGGATTTTGCACCAACCTTACTTCTCTGGACCTATCATTCAACAACCTCTCTGGTCCTTTGCCTCTTTCCATGGTCTCTTTCCATAATCTCACTCTTTTGTTCCTGTTTAATAATAGATTATCGGGGAAGATACCTGCTGAGATTGGACACCTACAATATTTGCAATACTTAGATTTATCTGCAAACAAACTTGGTGGATGCAAAGAGCTATTGTTCTTGAAACTCAGTGATAATGATTTAATTGGAAAAATTCCTAAATCATTTTGTAAGTTGAGTCAATTGGAAATCTTTGAAGCCTCTCATAATCATTTGGAAGGACATTTGCCAAGATGTTTAGCTAATTGCAAAAGCTTACAAGTTCTAAATTTGGAAAATAATCTGTTACATGATGTATTTCCTTTTTGGCTTGAGGTATTGCCTTTTTTACATGTCCTTGTATTGAGATCCAACAGATTCTATGGTCCTATCGAAAATCCTCAAACCGATCATGCTTTTCAAAGGTTGCATGTCATAGATATTTCTTCCAATAGATTTACAGGTCCTTTGCCAGCAAAATACTTTCAAAGTTGGAACGCAATGATGATGGTGGTAGGGAATAAGTCTGTCCTGAAGTATATTATAGATGATGATAAGTATTATCATATCTCAGTGACCCTCTCGTACAAAGGACAAGAGAGGGTACTAAATAAAATCTTACCCACCTTTGCCACACTGGATCTCTCCGACAACCGATTTGAAGGTGAAATTCCAGAAGTGATAGGAGATCTCAAATCTCTTATTCTACTAAATTTGTCTCGCAATGACCTCATTGATCACATTCCACCATCGCTAGGGAATTTGAAAAATCTTGAGTCATTGGATCTCTCTCAAAATAAGCTTTCAGGGGAGATTCCTCAGCAACTGCTTTCTCTTACTTTTCTTGCCATATTGAACGTTACACAAAACCATCTTGAAGGAAGCATTCCACGAGGTAAACAATTTGATACATTTTCAAATGATTCTTATGAAGGTAATCCACGATTATGTGGTTTTCCTTTGTCAAGGAAATGCATAGGTGTCAATGTGATGCCACCACCAACAATGATTCAAGAACTCAAGGACCCAACATCTACAAGTGTATTTGATTGGAAAATATTTATGTCGATAGGATATGGATGCGGAGTGGTTATTGGTGTTGCAATCGGATATAATATTTTTTGAAAGGAAAATGGATGGCTCACAAGGACTTTTGAAGAACGACAATGTATGCGACGTAAAAGATTGACGAGGATTCATAGACTTCATGCAAATGGAAGATGAATAAAGCTAGTAAAAAAACTTTTGTTCAAATGAATGTTGCTGCCTAGTTTTATTTGAATTTTTTCATACTTTGTTGTAATCGGTAATATTTGTTAATAAAATAAGTTGTCTCTTTGTCTCTTTGCTCTTATTAAATTAATAGGTCACTTATTGCTAAATCTAGCAAATATGTTGCAAAGAAATTAGACATTGGCTAATGCACATTGTTCCTAAGGAATAGGAAAGAGACATTGTGGCCTTTACAGAAGTCATATGTTAATTAGTCATTTAATTTTACTTAAAATTCAGTTATGGAGACTTGGGTTCTTTCAAGCCACAACAGACTCCAGAATTGTAATATTTGTGCTGCAAAACATTTCTTCAGAACTAGATATTGGTGTGATCTACCAAAAATGAAAAAAAATAAAAATAAAAACTTAAATTATTAAGCTACATGAATTTGTGTCCATTCCTTTACAAGTGCTTATGTTCTTAAAGTAGAAACTCAATTATCAGTCTCTTTGGCTATAGATTTCTAAGTTCCTTTAATGTAGGTATGGTTGTTGTATATACTGTTTCTCCTTTTGAGAGATGCTGCAAAATTTTGAGCAAAGATCATTATTAAGGACGGGGGATGATGGTTCCCCTCTTCTTTTCATTTTCGATAGATGAGGGACTAAGTGTCTAACATAAAAAATGACTCCATAGAATAAAATAGTTTAGAGAAAAGATAAAAAAAAATTAATGTGAGGTGTGTGCATGAAAAAAAGGTGTAAGCCTCAGTGTGAGGCATAAACCTTTGGGAATTTCTTGATCTTGGACATACATTTCATCTTCTTTTTTTCTTTCATTTCTTCTTGCATCTCAAGGATATTTTTAGTGAGTCTCAGCTTAAGGTGAACCTTGAGGCGTAAGCCTTTAAAACAGTGATTTGGATTACAAGTGTGATGGCACCATCCAAAAACACGAATTTCTTTTTGGTGGTATGGAAGAGAGACAGTTGGAAGATAAAATAAGAAATGAAAGTTTAAATTTAAGTTAGGTGCGAAGATAATGACTTATACCTTATTTCTCCTTATGCTTTTGGTTAATTCAATTATTATAATTTATCTATTAAAGAAAAGTAGGTTTAAAAAAGATTCTAAACTATAGAGTAATACAAAGACCTGTGAAAAAAAAAAAAAGAAGCAAAAAAGAAAATGTGTTGGGCAATAATCCATATTATGGTATGCTTTTTGTTAAACACCTTGGTATACGTTATATCTACATTTTAGATAGAATGCATTTGCCAAACTGATATTTTTTTAAATATCAATCTCCATTTCTGAGTTTGACACTCTGCGCCAAATCTATTCCAGAAATTGGATCTCTATCCCGAATCATCCGAACCTGTAAGTAACAGATCTCTCTCTCTCTCTCTCTCTGTAAGTAGCCAATGCTTGCATATTTATTGTCTCTGTACAATTAAAGGTTAAACAAAACACTTCATATCCACACAATCACTTCACATAGTGGTGAGGCTTGGTTTTTGTAAAAATATTGCTTTTATTGCTGTGAAGGTTGGCTTCAAATTGCCAACCTGCTATCCCTTGTAAATTCAAAACAAACTTGATGTATGATGATTGGAGGCATGTGCTGTCTATGAAGAAGGATCTCGTTTGGGAGATTGTTCAGGTAGCATAAAAATAATTTACTTGAAGTATTATAATTGTTAATGTTAGTTCTTTATGTTCCCTTTAAAGGTAACCTGAATGTGGCTAAAAGAAACTATCCATTGGATGTCTAGCAAATGGAGCGGGAGTGGCTCATCCGATTTTGGAAAAGAGATGTCGGCAAGGTACTAATCTACTCTTTGATTATTTTCAGCAATGCAACATATGCATAATCAATATTTCTGAATTTTAAATTTGTTTCACTAAATGTCACCTCTGAAAGGAAACATTAGATGTGTGAAACCAAGAACAACGTAAACCGTTCAAGACAAAAGATGCTCCACACATCTGGTTCGAAGAGCTTTCCAAGGAGATCCAATGAGGAGGTAAATTTGTACTTTACCTCTTTTAAAATTTGAGATTTACCTGCTGATGAGCTTTATTACTTCCATTTTTACAACCTTCACACTGACATCCAATAGAACATTCTACCCCAGCCTATAAGACAGTGAGAGTGATTAAGTAGGCCAAGAAGAATATCTTGAAGAATAGAAATATAACATAAACCAAGCCAGTAAATAAGACAACACACGAACCACTTGTGACCAGCTTTCTCCACATGGCTCACAAACCATGTGCAAAACATAAACTCTTCTTTCTTTTTTTTTGGCTAGGCAAGCAAGATTGGTGACCAATAATTAATAGGAGAAAGCATTTCTACCACTCCCACAATCTATGACGACATTGCACACATTTCCATCATACGTCGAGACCATTTACTTCTCAATTGCTATTATTGAATCAACCATCTAGAGACTGATTATTTGAAGTAATAGGTGTCAGAGAATTCACCTTTGAACTTAAAGCGATCCGAACGAAAAAGAGTCATTTTGTTACCTTTAATATGATACACGGTGAAAGATTTATACCGTCATGGTGGTTCTGGTTGAACTTCTGACAAATTTATCAACTTTGGATCATTATTTTCAGAAGCCATGGCATGGGGCACGTTAATTTATCAACACTAGAAAATTTATTTATGAATCAAATTAATTCAACAATTTATTGCTTTGCTCATATTACTAATTTTATATTGAAATTTATTTCTGAAAGCTATAATTATGTTCCATGCCCACAACAATAAAGAACTAGGAGAAAAGAATAGATGAAGAAGAAGACAAGATACTAGAAAATACAGCTTATATATTTTTTGAAAAATAACGAAAACAAAAAAGTTAATGTGAGGTGTATGCCTTGACCAAAAGCGTAAAACTCAGTTACGCCTCACACTGAGGTGTAAACATTTTAGGCACCTTTGGGCGGTTTTAAGAGTCGTGTATTTTACTTTTATTTTCATTTCTTCTTTGCACCTCAGGGTGGTTTTAAAAGTCTCATCTTAGGTTAACATTTAGGTTTAAGCCTTTAAAACAGAGATTTGGATCATATGTGTGGTGCACCATCCAAGAATACAAATTCTTTTTGGTCATAGGAAAGAGAGATCGTTGAAAGATAACGTTAAGAAATGAAAGTTTAAATTTAAGTTAGAATGTTAGGTTCGAAGATTATTGCTTATGCCTTATTTCTCCATATACTTATGTTTTAATTCAATTATTATAATTTACCAATTATTATTATTTCTCCATATCCTTATTTCTTCATTTGTTCATTTTCCAAGTCGTTCTTGGGACATTGATTGAGATTGAACTTGTCTCCTTTCAGGATGGGTGCATTACTGAGAGACCAATTTGACATACTAAATATTTATAAGATTCAAACAGTCTATCATTTTTGAGACAACCCTAATAATCCTCAATCTATTATTGAAGATTTTTATGCTAATGACATAGTTTGTCTCACCCATATCAACCATCTTAAAATTCTTGGTAAGATATTTTTTTATTTTGTGCAATAAACCAATATCACTACTGACTAGCGAAATGTCATTTACGTATAGAACCTATATAATAAATTTGCTTCCATCGATCTTTTGATTGATACACTACTCAACAGTATTTTCCTTAAATCCAAGTAATGTAATGGTATTGTTAAACTTCATATACCATTGTCTGGAGGCACGTTTAAGTCCATAGATCGACTTCTTTAATTTGTAAGTTAATGTTCTCTTCCCTTTTCTGAGAACCTTTCAGGTTGTTCCATGAAAATCTATTCATCTAAATTTCCATTTAGAAGCCTAGCAAAAAAAATCTTCATTCAAAAAAGCAAATTTCACATCCATTTGATGTAATTTTAAATCAAAGCAAATCTTCATTAAAGAATTATTTTTAATTTGTTTGTTGATATCAGGTAAGACATAAAATAGCTACTTGAATCATGCTGCTTCGTTCTTGTAACTTTCGACTCTCGATTGCTCAAGGTTGTCTAAATTTGAGTTGGTACATTTCATATTTCAAAGATTCTAAACTTCCAATCTGAAACTAGTGTAAGATTTTCTAGTTTCTAATGCAAGTCAGTCATGTTTTAAAAGCCTTTGATCATATCAAATCAATTAATCTCTTTAATGTTGAATTAAGTTTGGAGTTTCTAAATATGTTTCTGCTCCATGTAACAGTGGAATTGATATCAGTGAAGCATTGCAATTACAAATAGAGGTCCAGAAACAGCTGCATGAACAAGTTGAGGAACTGATTTGTAGTTGAGAAAGCATTAGCTTAATAGGTCTCCTAATGCTAAATCTGGCAAATATGTTACTGAGAAATCAGACATTGGCTAAAAACATTGTCACAAAAGCATAAAAGAGACATTGTGCCATTTATAGCAGTCAACTATTTGATGGTGAAGTGACTTTGAATGCTAAGAGTTCAAAACGCTACCTTCTTCTTTTGGGTCCTTCTGAATGCTTTTCCTCATACGTCTCCTCATATATAATCTTACCATTTTCTCTTTTGACATTGTGTTAATTATCTTTTATTTATTATAGTCCAAGATGAAGAAGATACTGAAGTCCAGATATGACATCTTCTCCCAAGTCATGGGTGAAGATGGGCATGGCCATGTCAGGATGATGGATTTGGGAATTCATCCTACCACTTTGTGGGGGGACCTCAACCCACATGTCAGGAGTTGGTGATGGAGGCCATCGATGCACAAACAGGATGCGATCGAGGCAGCAATATGGGCTGATATGGAAGCAAGACAAGACGCCACTGATTCCAATACAACATCACAAGATAGCTCTCAAAAGTTTGGTTGGAAGCAAAAGGCGTCTGAACCTGAAGTCATTGAGGTCGTTGAATCAGGTGTAGTTGACATGTCAAGTACCCCACCTGCAAAGCATGCTAGAGCAGGTAAGATGGCCAAATCAGGTGTAGTTAGCTCTCTTTCTTTTTAGTCATTAAGAAATTTGTTACTGAGTTTTGATTACATGTTTTTCTTCCTTACATTAGCAGGTGAAGGTACATTGAGGAACTTGCACTAGATGACTTGTTTGGGGTGTGGATGACTAGTTCCATTTCTTCTTCTGTGCAAGATCTATTCTCAGATTATGTACAATCCAATCACAATCTGAAATTCAATAAGTAGAAACTGACGATGATTGGTTAGGTCGTACTTGTTTGCTTAACAAATGGTTGGGGGGCAACACCAATGTTTTAATATTTTAAAGCCTAGCCAAGCTACAGCCACATTTTCCATTTTTTATAAATTCATTATTACTAAAAAAAATGGTAGGGACCACGTTTTTGCTCGATCTAAAGTTGGTTTTTCATTGTGTTTCGACGAATAGATTCTTGGGTATAATACAAGATCAATAAAAAAGAATCGTCAAAATCCGATTAAAATCGGCTCTGAAATTGAAAAATACGAATTCCAATAAAATATAAAATTCACATTTATTTTTTGTATATCTATTTTGAGTCCTATTCTACAAAATAGACTGTCAGATTTTTCTTAGATGTTAAATAATGCTGGATCTGATCCACTTATTCGGTTCAATGTGCTTTACATGGTGTTGAAATGAAAATTAACATCAAATTGGTTTCATACATTTTCTTGAAAAGATTTACATAAATTCATAAATTCAGATTTGATCAAATTGAATCGGAATTGATAGAATTCTTCAAATTGAGATTGTTATATGATCGTTATCTAATTTATTTGAACTCGTGTTTGGGTCTATAAATAACCGATTCGAAGATAACTTAAAGATTTACATGTAGCATGATAGACTTCCATTATTCTGTTCCCATGATAATTTTTTTAAATAATAATATAAAAAAAACCTCGGAAGTATTTAAAATTGCTCATGAGACCCCAAAATAATACAAATTCTTTCTAAAAGCTAATGCAATGTTAGATCTTATCTGGGAATCTCAATTGGTCAAATCTTTGAGTGAATTTAAATTTTAGAAAATTAGAGTAGTTTGTTAGGAAATACTTAGGTCAAAGAGGGTATGTGGTACCTCAAATATTCACCAAATCTTGAAGAAATCTCTTGTATATGAAAACAAAATTAACGAATGAATATGTAGCCTAGTGACGTATAATAAGGGACAGTGGCATATAAGTAAATTAAATTTAGAGAACATGACCAACAAAAAGATTCGTTTTTTTTTTTTTTGTGGTCACCAAATTCAAAGATGAGAGACACGTTGTAATGTTGTGGCAGTCAAACATGAGAGACACATTGTTTCAAATTTGAATTCCGAGGATAAAAATTAATTTGGATCTGGATGTTCTATCTGAAAAGACTCTAAATAATCAGTTTGTAATGGAGGATTGGATGGTTTAGACATACTCACTACAACAAAAATGGCAAATAGAAACGCCAACAAAAGACGGCCTTTTACCGTTTTTTACTGATGGTGGAACGGTTCCAGTGAGTTGACTCGCTGGTTTTTCTAATTCGTTTTGCACGAATAGCTTGGTACCCACGACCTCTCTGAGTCTCAGTTCTTCCTCTTCATCTTCTGAAACTACTCCATCTCTCGACATCTCCTTCATCATCTCAGAAGCTTGATCTCTCCTTCGTGCAGGCCAGCACTCCATCTCTCGATCTCCATTTTCGCCTAAATGTGCGATCTTTGAATTTAAGCGTTACCCCTCTCTCATTTTCTGTCTCTCCTCGACTCAGGGCCTGCTATCAACATCTCCAGTGATTTTCTAGGTAATCTCTCTCTCTCTCTCTCTCTCTCTCTCTCTCTCTCTCTCTCATTCAGAGTTTTTGTCCCTTCGATTCCACCATGAAACTCTGAAAAATCTTTCAATTTCGATCTAGTAATGTTGGTTGTAAGAGTTGAAATTTTTGGAGCAATTAGGCACATTTAAGTTGAAATATCTAGGGTTTTCCTGTGACTAGTAAGTAAGAATTTTAGTTTTTGTGGATTTTGGAGCGATTCATTTCGATCTAATAATGGTGGTAGTAGGAGTTGGAGTTTTTCTCTTACTCTCTCAATTTCTTTCTTAATTTTTTTTTTCTCTATAATTGATGTTGATTTTGATTTCCTCTGTGTTTCACCGATTTTTCGATCTTTGAAACCTTTAGTTTTCATCAAATTTCTACTTCAATCTTCCCTTTCCCCTAATTTTAGAGCATTTTAGTGCCTCGAGTTAATAATCTTCAAAGTCTTCATTTCATTTCGATTTGTCGATCTTCAGAATCCTAGTTTTCAGTATTTCACGGACTTCAATTAGCTTTGTTAATTTCCTAATTTTTAGAAAATTTTGATTTCTTGAAACTTGTATCTAAGTATGGAGATTAAGGCTCAGTGAGCTTCACCCCTAGGAAATACACTAAATTGTTTACATGGGTGATGGGTTTTTTATTTCCTTTTAAGTTCCATTTAGGTTTTACAAGGCTCCTTCTCTCAATAAATTTGATTATGAAGGCAGGGATAACTTCTTGTGGCTCTTAATTCTAGAAAAGAGTTTCATGGTATTACGCATGTGAAAGTTAGCAAGGATTAAAAAGGTGGGACTCAAACCTGTTGAGGCATACACCTTGAGGGGAGGCACTAGCATACAAACTCCAGGATATACTATGGCTATAGCATCAGATTTGCACAGAACGGGCCACCCGAACCTATTCAAAATCTGTTTCTTTTTTTCCTTTTTATGTAAATTCCCTTCAATACTATTATATCTGGCAAAACCATCTAAAATGTCTGTTTTTTAAACTTCATTCTATTCTTACTGGAGACTAGTAAAACTCCATCTTGCTACTTGGTAGTACTTGGATACTTGGTAGCTCTATCTTAAGGTCCGTGTTTTAAACTTCATCATATTCTTATTGTCTACCCATATTTAAGGGTTGAATCATGTTGATGACTAATTGGCTTCAAGTGTTTTTTTGGAAGTGGCACTTGCTAGGGCAAGTCATAAGAGAAGATCTACTATGCCTTTTTCTTTCCATTTCTGTTTTATGAAAGAAAATGGAGATAAAAGTCACATTGAAAGAAAATAACTCCATAAACTTCAAAATCATAACAACAAAACATATAATCATACTTTCCTAATGTATGTCCCATTACTATTCAATAGCAAATACATTTTCCAAAACAAATAACTTGATATTCCATTTTAGTTATACAGACGTACAACTTCCAGAGTTTAAGTGCTTGGTCAGACTCATTTTAGTTTAAGGATACATGTCCAAGTTGATGATGCTTAGACATTGTCTAGTGTTAGTAAGTGTCTGATCTGACCAAAAACATTATGTTCTTAATGAGTAAAATTGTGGCCACCATCCTTTACTTGATAAACATTCTCCACCAGAGTATACTCTGGTGGGTATAATAGCAGCAACATTAATTACTGTTGAAATTAACCTAGAAGTTGATATGTATTGATGCTTTGCTAACTTACATGTTTCTCCTCTTGTTGTAATTTTTAGAAAAAGCAATGGTTTTTTCTAGGGGTTCATCCATGTATCGTAGGGTTACAAGGTACATGAGAATGTCATTGACCACACTCTCTCTCTCTCTAAATTAGTAGCCGAATGGAAGCTTGGGTGATTTGCTTCACACTAGAAAAGGAGGGGTTATCCTACTTGCATCATGACTGTGTCCCTCCAATTTTCCATCAAGACGTGAAATCAAATAACATTTTGTTGGACGGAGAGTTCAGTGCTCAAGTGGCAGATTTTGGGGTTTCCAAAGTGGTTTACATAATCGGCATTGGGCCTAAATCCATGTCTGCGATCGCAGGTTCATGCGATTATATTGCACCAGGTTAGTCAAGATTACAATCATACCTGTTTAATCTATTTCACATTGTCATCTTTAATTGAATTATGTTCTGTTCATCTTGACCAACCACTTAATATCGTCATCAGCTTTCCTCTGACTCCAGCGTACTAACGCCATGTTCCACTTGATATATAGTTGTTTTTCTGTCACCAAATCCATGGCTTCACTGTTTCTTTGTTTCCCAAAGCATTTTTTAATGTCTCTCATCACATATGCAGCAAACAAAGTCAAGAATGCAGGGAATAGCATTACAACGATGATCTCTAATACAAAAATACTAAAGCCAAATTTAAGATTCAATAAACGTTTTAGTCGTTTGAACCTTGACGCAATATCGATGTACAGTAAATCTGGTGTATCTTGTCCTCCTATGCTACCGCAGATTTCCTTAAAAGTCAATGTTGTTCATCACAGTAAACCATCTATAGCCAGTCGCAATACAACATACTATGATGGTAAGAATCTGAGTCACAATCTCCATCCATATTGACCATCTATACTATGAAATCCCACAATGAAATTCCATCTTATTTACAATGAGGGATTTAAAGGCAGATGGTAAACCACGCAATTGGATCATTATTAATGTAATTTTAATGATTTTAAGTCTTACCCTATTATGCATATATATATATATATATATATATATATATATATATATATGGGAAATGTTCAGCAACAAACATTTTGGCAAAACATTTTTCAAAATATGGGTTAGAGGTTTTGGAATGGGCTGATTTTTGGTGAGATGATCTCTACGGTGAGGAGATCATCATCTCCAAAAATCAGCCCATTCCAAAACTTCTAACCCATCAAAAATGATTTACAAAAAATGGACGGTCCACAATTTTTCAAGTTGTAAACATGGGGCTAGAAGTTTTGGAATGGGCTGACTTTTGGTGAGGATGATCTCCTCACCGTAGAGATCATCCTCACCAAAAATCAGCCCATTCCAAAACCTCTAACCCATGTTTTGAAAAATGTTTTGCCAAAATGTTTGTTGTTGAAAGGGACCCTATATATATATAGGGTTGAGTTCCGTAGACACATAAAGCTACAACGCGTTTTGTCTTATATGGGCAAAAATGTTTGGAATGGGCTGATTTTTTGTGAGGATGATCTCTATGGTGAGGAGATCATCCTCGCCAAAAATCAGCCCATTATGAAACTTCTAGCCCCATGTTTACAAGTTGAAAAATTTTAGACCGTCCAATTTTTGTAAACCAATTTTGATGGGGTTAGAAGTTTTGGAATGGGATGATTTTTTACAAGGATGATTCCCTCACCATAGAGATCATCCTCACAAAAAATCAGCCCATTTTGAACCTTTTTAACCATATAAGACAAAAACGTTGTAGCTTTATGTGTCCATGGAACCCGACCCATATATATATATATATTGATCTCCAAACATAGCAGTCACTACAAGGGCTCTGTAGTTCCAATTTGCTGTTATGCCAACTTTAGATCAATTTCGGTTAGGCAAGTACCATCGTGACCAACCAGGTATTGAAAGAGTCATGAAATCCATTGGAGGATGGAAGCTTTTTGGTTCATGTGGATCATTTACGACTAATTATGCTAGGATTTGTGGGTGTAAGTTATAACGGTTGAAAACAGCTCTAAAACCATTTGTCATGGGTCATAGCTCTGATACCAATTGTTCTATAACACAATGAAGAACAATAGTGTCTTATTCCTCCTAGTGTCATACAAATTCCAATAGAAATCCCAACAATGCTTTAACTGTTTGCACGATACACCTCTGGAGAAATTGCATGTAAAAAACATATCCTTGTTGAACACCACAATAAAATAAAAGAAAGAGAGACAGAGAGAAAAGAACTCAATAAATATAACTTCCATTCAACAGAATATTGAGTCTATACAAAGGGGGTTCTTGGCATTTATAGAATTTCTACCCATGCATCTAAAACTCTCAAGAAAATCGACTTTGTAAAGTTGGTACTGAATACCATCATAAAAAGCCAACTCTCACGAAAATCGACTTTGTAAAGTTGATGTGGAACTATTGCCACCAGCGATTCCTTCTGATAAGTTTGCTCAATATGCTGTGTCTGGTTTGGCAAATGCTAGTGAGAAGTAAGATATTAAAAACTTACAGATTGTAGCTATATCTGAATTATATCTTAGTGCCTTTAGGTAGTAATACTTATTCCTCTATAAGGAAATTGAAAACTTCTTTATGATAAAGTAAAATTTAATACTTATTCCTTGTAGCTATATCTGAATTAAATCTTAGTGCCTTTAGGCAATAATAATTATATCAATTGAGATCATGTGTTTTCTCATGACTCAATGGATCCCAACCCATATATAATGTATCACATGGTCAAAAACGATTGTTTGAGACGAAGATGACTTGAATAATAGGAAGAGGTGAAAACCTAAATACTAAACTTGGTTGAGAAAGAAGTATTTCTAGCCATAGGTATATTGTTTATTACAATTAGTTAGTCTACATTGAAAAAATATGGTCAGTTCAGGTGGCTTTAACTTCTAGTACTCGTTGTATTGAATTTGTAGACTATGTGATGAAGTCTCTCTGGGTCCACTTGCAAGCAAGGTGAAATCGAGGCCATTGTTATAGCCATTGGAGTCCACACATTCTTCGGTAAGGTTGCATAGGTTTTGACTATTTATGAACTTTGTTTTAGTCTGTATTTTCAATCCACATCACATCATTAGTTGTGGCTGTCACTATATTTCAGTTTTGGTGAACATTAATGTGGGTACATAGCACAATCTTACCTGCCTTCCATGAACTAATCATCCATGAAGCTTAATGTTCACTATTTTCGCACTTTTTCTAATTGTAGATGCTTGGTACTATTGAGGAATTGGAAACTGCAATTCAAGATAATATTTCTGAAGCAAATTCTATTTTTTTTCTAAACCACAATGTTCTGGAAGAATATGAAAATCGTCAGCATAAGGTAATTTTATCATTTTTTGGGTGTTTAGTTGTTTGATATCCATCCTCACCATTTTCTTACAGATGAAAGTCATTGCCACAAAATGGTGTTTAAGTAAAATAGACAGTCTGAAGTTGAAAATACAGATATTTAATTTTTTGGTGATTGTAGTATTTGCTATTCTTGCTGTTTCTTTTCCCCATTCTGTCTTCTCTCTCCTTATTATTCTGAAAGTTTATCCATATACTTTTTCTATATCTGTAGAATTGTAAACTAGTTGTCATTGCTTGAAAAAAAAATTTCTGATCCAAGAGATTTTGCAGGAAAACTGGCTTCCAACTTTGAGAAATCTTGTTGCTCAGATAAACGAGACATTCAGTCGAAACTTCCAAGAGATGGCTATTGCTGGAGAAGTTTCATTGGGTACTTAATTTCATTCCCACGGCTGTTAATAAATTTACTTAGAAAATAGTTCCCTTGGTTTTCATTTCTCTTTTTTATGATGTATTTCAGATGAGCATGACATGGACTTTGATAAATTTGGGATCCTTATAAAAGTGAAATTCAGGTGAGTCACATTTTGGGAAAATGACTTTTTACTACATTTGTACTAGTAATTATCACCTGTGACAAATTTTGCTATATCATCATCATCATCATCATCACCATTATGACCCACGACAATTTTTGCTATATAATCATCACCACCTCTATCCCAACTATATTGACATGAATCACATTCCTCCATCAATAATTCTTTGTAAAACAATAGCTATTTATTGTGTTCCATAGATAGTGAAATAATTGATTAGACAGCTATTTGCATCATCTTTGAGAGTGGAAGTTTATCTGCATCATCTTTGGTTGATCAGGAGCACTTGTTTCAAACACTCTTTTGAAGGTGCGGATGCTCATCGTGAAAGTATGCAATGTGGTGACACGAAAGAATTCTTTTATTGGTAGTTGCGGGTATTGTGGGAATCTTAAAGAAGATAGGGAAGGATGGGAGTGCTGGCATTGCTTCCTTATAAGCACTTGTGCTTGTGTAATGATTGTGAATGGTTTATCGATGCATTGTAATTTTGGATTTGTAAATTATGACTCATTGCAACTCTTTTTGGTATAAATTAATGTGATAGAGAACCTCGATGTTCTTTATTTGGATCTATTTTAACCGTGGGTAATAGGCAAATAGAAAAAAAAAAAAAAAGTTTAATTTTAGATATCAATTTATAACAATTTTAGATATCGGTTTATAATCGATGTTTAAAGTCTCCGACCTAGGACATCAGTTCTACAAAATCCGATGTCTCAAATCTTTTTGGGGGTACTGTGTGCTGTTATATAAAACGCAGATTAGGAAGGGTTTTAAGCCGTTCCAAATTCAGAGATCTGGAACCGTTTTTAACGGTTCCAAATCATGAAATATAGAACCGCTTTCAACCGTTTAACCTCATTAACGACGCCTCGATTAAAGGCAGTCAACAAGCCGTTTCATAGTGGCTTAGGAACGGTAATAAACCGTTCCTAATTTCCATATTTGTTGTAGTGACTCCGTACAATTTTGGCAAATATTTGACACATCTCTTGTGTTTTTTGATATGATGACGTACCTCTTGACCTCAGTCTATTTTGGAAGACTAATAAAAAGTCACTTAAATGGCCTCATCTTCAACCTCTAGCGAAAAGCCAATGATTTGTCTTCCAAATTAATTCTGTCATCTTCCAGCTCTTCAACCTAAAGATCAACTTCTTCTTTAACCTTACGTAGTATACCCTTGTTTGTTTAGCGAAGAAAGTCATCGTATTTTCATTTTATCAAAAATTATATCTTGTTCTCTAGGTTTGGCAGTTGAAGGTGACAGAATTATATGTTTGAAGATGAGGATAAAAGTTTTTACCATCGAGTTGAAGATGACTAATTTAGGAGAGACAGAAATCAAATAATTGTTTTGCTAGAGAGCATGAAAGATGAGGCATTGAAGTCATTTTATAGTAGTTTATTAGGAAAGACTTAGGTCAAGAGGGTATGTGGTATCTCAAATATTCGTAACAAACCTTCGAGGGATACGTGTAAATCACTTACCACAATCTCTTTTAAGATTTAATGAATATATATATCGTTGTGACTGATGGACATATTTGGGGTGGCTATGTAACTAAAATTAACAGTATTGGCACGTTGTGGTCTCATTCTTCATTAACTGTCATTATTTACTTTTGAGACAAGACTTCGATCTTTTAGAAAGAATAATTTATTAAGAAAAAAAAGGCAATATCCTTATTATCCGTCAAACACGAGAGTCCAGACTAGTCAAACGTAAGAGACATGTTACGACGTTGTTCTAGTCAAATGTAAGAGACACTTTACTTGAAAAACATTGACCAACTAAATCTGATTTATTATTATTTTTGCTTGAATATCTTTATATATTCTCACCATCAAGACCAATAATTCAAGTAATTATTAGATTTTCTAAAGAAAATAAAATTTGAGGAATGATTTCGAGGTATTCCTACAGACATTTGATTTGAAGATGATAAATGTTTCCAACCTTGACGCATGGAATGCGTAAAGAAATATTATTTTGCTTTGTTTACTCAATATGAAAGGTTTTAAGCTCATAATTTTGGACCATTGAAACTAGTTTACCATTGTTCCACAACTTTTCATCTTGGATTTAGCCCTTTTTTACTTCAGCTTCTTCAAAAGTGTCAATCTCTTTCAACCTTTAGAAAGATATTGAGTAGAACCAATAAAACATTCTAAAAAAAAAAATACCAATATGTTAGTTATTTTCTGCCACAACCAACCATAGACTCTATCTTTAAGAAACTTGAATAAGTTTTAACTAAATAGAGACAATTTTAAAGGACAACTTTGCTTTGAGCTCGGCTTAAGTTTTTGTTTTCTTTTTTTATGTTATGTATCTTATAATACCCTAGATTTTTAACACGAATCTTGAGAAAATTCATAGGTCAATATAGGAAAAATTTTCTAGAATTGGAATTTGATAAAAACAATTACACCATTGGACCCACAACGAAAAGTTAATCAAAATAAACTGTAAGTTTGCGAAAATTGGAGTACAGGATAATTAGGCTTTTCACATAAATTCGGTACTGATCGTTACGGCCTTTTAACATTATAAATATTAAAACCGATAGAAAGTTATAGAATTTCTCTACTATTAATATGTTCTATTTTCTAAAAAACCTTAGAAAAACCCTAGCCTTTGATAAACTTTCATTATAATTTTCGAACACCTAGAGACCCCGATAGGATTCATCGTAAGAGAAGAAGTTGTCTGTCTCGTCGTTAGCTTCAAAGGAATATGTAAAATTACGATTTTTGATAGCTCCGAAGAGGAAAGCTTAGGATTTCTACTCAGGATTTATGTGTTCTTCAAGGTTGTTCGCCTAGGTCTCAAGTAGGGAGCCTCTAAACCTTCCTAATAGTTATAAAAGTTTCATAGGTGTAGTTTTTTAATTAAAATCCTATTACTTGTATGTTAAATTAGGTAAAGTTAGCATCTTTTTTAAAATCCATACTTAGTATAATCATTTAGTAATTTTTTCTTGTGTATCGATCATGTTTCTATACAATTTTCTAACTTTTAGTTTCTGTCGAACAAATTTATTTTCACAAAAATGAAACTTGACTAGACCAAAGGGTTGTCAGAAACCTTCGATTAAAAACCCAATCCCCAATTCCAAAATTTACCTACGGCACATGAAGAGATCTATGCAACACAGGTAAACTAAACCCAAACCAGGTTTGGTCTATTTTTGGGATACCCAATGACCTCCAAGATTACTCTGGCACAACCTTTTTTTTATAAAAATTCCTGAATTTTGCCAAAACAATTCAAAACGATTGATTTTTCACACTTTCTACCAAGGGAAAACTTTTTGTCTCAAAGATCCAATATTTTTAAACCATTACCATCCAAGACCCACCCCAAGATCCTTCAGGAAATTTGACACATTTTGGTGTCAGTTTCAACGCGGTGCAAGTGACGTAGCATAACGCCTAGTGAGATTTTGTAATTTGACTTCTTTGGCGCCTCTTATTGCAAAGCAAAGTCGATTGGTGATTTTTAATGAAAAGGGTGTTTTCTCTTTTTAAGCCTTTGAATTTGATTGAAAAACTAGGAAAATTGTGAAGGAATGCGTTGAAGATGCATGTCTTAGACTTTATGTTTGAGAGTACGGGCTCTCTTTGTTTGCATGTGATGACGAGTGGATAACCGGTGATTAAAGACTATACTTTATCATTTCGAATTTAAAACGGGTTTAAACCGTTTTACCAATTAAAACCATTTTAATCGGGTTTTAAATGTTCCAATTTTCGGTCACATTATATGGAACGATTCTCTCTCTCTCTCTCTCTCTCAGTCACTCCCTCAATCAACCTTTCGATCTCATATCTCTCTCTCTCTCTCTCTCTCTCTCTCTCAGTTGCTCCTTCAATCGACCTCTCATTCTCTCTCTCTCTCAGTCGCTCTCTCAGTCTCTCCCTTGATCGATCTCTCGATCTCATCTCTCTCTCTCTCTCTCTCTCTCTCTCTCTCTCAGTTGGATTGGAATGAGTTTGTTTCTAGGTTTTGAGTGGCAGTCGCCATTAATGAGAATTTATGAGCTCTTTAAAACCTCTCTGCATAGTTAGTAAAGGTAGTTGCATTTTTTTATTAGGGGTTATTAGATTTGAGTGTTCCTGTGAGAAATTTGAGGTTTTAATAGTCATATTCGATGAAATTTGTTGTTTCTGTGTATTTTTTTTAGTTTAGATCTTAAATGTTTGAGATGCTTGAGCTATTGATAAATGCAGTGATTTATGTGTGACTTGAATCCACATCTATTAGTTTTTGTAAGGCTTTTGGTTATGTATTCTTCAATTACTATAAAATCTGAAATTAGGATTTATCTATTGATGTTGTGATTCTCTGGATTTGTAATAGTTCTTTGAGTGATAATTTGATTGGAACTATTTCGTAAACCTATAGTTCCATCGCTGAAAATAGATTATTTTCTTATCCATAGAAAGCATTCATCTAAGTCAAGATGACTTGGAAATGTACATAGATCTTGCCCCTTTTATGAATCCCACCCCATACATTGTCCCAGAAGATATGTCTTTGACAAAGGTTTGCATTCTCATTTCTAGTCTTATAAGGATATGCTTTTTATTCTTTAGTTTTTTGCATGTGCAGCCATATATCATACAATTCTATTTATAACAACCAACAATGCACGTCTTATCTATGTATGTTATAGGTTTACAATCTTTTTTGTCAATTAGGATTACGTCATATATTTGTTGTCCCTCGTCCTTCTTGTATCACTGGTCTGATTACCAGAAAGGATCTCTTAATAGAGGTACTTAGGCTGAATTTGCTCCATTTATGTTTGTCCACTTTGGGCTGATGCAAATATATATTGTTACTTGTTGGAATTGCAGGAAAATGAATATTCTTCGGTAGAGCTTCAATCGGCTTGTGTAAGGTCTTGAAATTATACCTGGGTTATATCTCTATCTCTATGTGATGATACTTAATAGTTACTATAGGAAACACTCAATATTTATTATTTCTTATATTCTGTGATTGAAACCTTGTCCTGAGGTAATATTTTGAGTTAATCTGAAGAGGGAAGAGAGTATTTGTTATGTTACACTCTGGCTCATATTGATTAATTCTATTGTTTAGCCTTAAATATCTCATATATTTCTTTGTCATCGTCAACTTGTCTTACATAGCCCTATGTCCATTTCTGCAGAATGATATTACTGATGTTTTAGATCTTACATTTAACATGGATGTTTATGAGGAGAAACTGATTTTGTATGAGAGGGCAGAGGTAAATGATTGCCATTAATCCCCCTTAAATTTTTTTTATTGTGATCAAAATTACTTGTAGTCAAACTTTTGTCTACTAATGATTGCCATCAAAGCTCGTCTCTTGTAGTTTGTGACGGGCATCTCAAAGGTATCTGGTTTTATCACACAGTTTTACCTATTTTATTTCATATGCTCTAAATTGAACATTTAATAGCCTTGACAAATTGTAGAAGTATCACAGTTGTGCTCTGCAATGCTAAACCATGAACCACTCTTGTAGCTAATGATCTGTAAATTAGTTTATATTCTAGAATACCCACGCACACACACATGCAACATCATTATAGGTTGCAGTCATTCGTGAAGTGTAACTTTTTGAACTAGAACATTTCTTAGGTTGGACATATCAAATGATTTTCTGCTTCTACAAGAATGTGTCCTCACTTGGTAATGTTGAAAAATGATCACATCAACTAAAATTTGATTTTTTGTTGTCAACACGGACTTTGGGTCTTTATCTTAGGTACTTTTACTTGTATTCAATTTATTTATGCTTCTGATAGGACTACCTTTGAAGCTGAATAGTGGACATGAAGGTTTTTCACTCTATAGTCTTCGGTTCTTTTGTTGATTAGGAGCATTTGCTTTTCGGACACTCTTTTAAAGGTGCGAAAGCTCATCGTGAGAGTATGCAATGTGGTGACACAAAAGGATTCTTTTATTGGCAGTTGTGGGCATTGTGGAGATCTTAAAGAAGATAGGGAGGGATGGGAGTGATGGCATTGCTTCCTTGTAAGCACTTGTGCTTGTTTAATGATTGTAAATGGTTTATCGATATATTGTAATTTTGGATTTGTAAATTATAACTCTTTTTGTGTGTAAATTAATGTGATAGAGAACTTTGATATTCCCTATTTGTGTCTATTTTAATTGTGGATAATAGGTGCGTAAAAAAAAAAATTAAAATTAAATTTTTTTTTCGATGTTTAGTTATCAATGTACGATAATATTAGATATCGGTTTGTAACCGATGTTCAAAGTTCAGACTTCGGACATCAGTCCCATAAATCCGATGTCTAAGATATTATTGTGGGTAGTGTGTACTTTTATATAAACGCATATTTGGAACGGTTTATAGCCGTTCCACATTCTGAGTTCTAGAACGGTTTACAACCGTTTCAAATCCTGAGATATAGTAAATTCATTAACGACGCCTCGATTAAAGACGGGCTGGAAACCGTTTCATAGTGGATCAGGAACGTTCCTAATTTCCATATTTGTTGTAGTGACTATCGTATCCCAGTCATTTATGAGTTTGTCGGAACTGGTGGGCATTAGATCAGATATGCCATGATCTCTCCTAAAAATGTAGAAATATGGATCGTGCAGTTTAAATGTAAGAACTCTCATTGAGAAGATTTTAGAGAAAATAAAAATTGAGATTGAGAGGCATTAACTTGTGAAGTATGGAAGTTTGGAAAAACATAGAGAAAAGGTGGGATTTTTATTGAAAAAAAAAAACTAAATACTAAAAAAGGGAACAAATTAAATGATTTAGGTTCGGTGATAGTTGTAGCACCATCGTCGAAGAACAACGCATCAAGATCGATGTGCTCAATGGAGCTTGAGCTCTAGGACCATGTAGAAGAATTGCTTTTATTGAAAATTCTTGGATGATGATTACATTTGGCCATTGGATTTATATAAATTGAAACATCCACTAATATGGAAAAACAATCAATCATTCCAATATTCTAACATGTTTGCACCACTAGGATCATACTTTTTTTTCGAGACATTTTTTGTGAGTCAACCAACTTGGGACACACACACACACACACACAATTAATTGGGAGCATTCTCCAAATGTTTTCAAGTAAAATTCTCCTAATAAGGAACTAGTCGATCAAATCAACGAATTAACCATTTATTAATTAATTATTAAATATGGATAACATTTACCCTTCATCATTAAAATCTTATTTTCTTTAACATTCAAATCTCAAGAACAAGATAAGATTTTTAGAGAGATCAAACATAATGGTTTTGTTGAGAAACTCAAAAAACACCATTTTATGATCTTGAAATGTTCCTTTTTTTTTTTTCTTTTTTTGGAAACTTTCATGAAATCATCAAAATTAACCAAGTGGAACCATCATCGAATAATCACCGAGTCTAAACTCATTTACCATGATTGGGAAGAGGTATTATTCCATAGAGAGGACGCATCTTGCTATATCGGATATTAAGTTTTTTTTTTTTTTTAAACAAAAATATTAACCCTGCTTGGTTCACCTACAAGTCTTTTTTTGCTAAGCAAGCAAGGGTTAGTGGTTAATGGAGGGTGAAAGTGGGTTCAACGCATTTGAACCTAAGTCACGGGATCAACTCTGACCAAGCCTTAACCCCTTAACGAAGCGCACCTTCACCTATAAATCGTTGTAAATGGTTCCATTTGGTTAATGGTTTTGTTAAGAAACTAAAAAAAAAAACCCATTTTGTAATTTTGAAATGTTCCTTTTTTTTTTTTTCTGGAAACTTTCATGAAACCATCCAAATCAACCAAATGGAACCATCGTCGAATAATCACCTAATATAAACTCATTACCATGACTAAGAAGAGGTATTATTCCATAGTGGCTTTACCCTTTTTTTTTTTTTTAAAGTGGCTTTATGCTGATTCGCATGATTTTTTTTCCTACTTTTCTCTATGTTTCTATAAACCTACCTACATGACAAATTAATATCTTAAGATCTCAATTTTATTTTTATTTAACATCTAATGATAGTTCTATTTAAATCGTACATCCTTGTTCGTATGCTTTTAGGAGAGATCATGACAGACATGATCTAGTGGGCCATTAATTTTGACAGACTTAAAAATGATCAAGATGCAACAGTGATGGACTTCACAAACAGGCAGTGACCACCATCAAGCATGATCAGATGTTTGCGACTATCTATCTTCAACTTCTTCATGAGATAAATGGTTAATCTTTTATGTAATCAATTGCATAGTTTTTCTTCAAAAGCGGACCATGCAATTGCGGGAGGGTAATAGAGATAAGGTGTATGCATTATAATAATGCGCATGAGATATACTATATCATTATTATGGTGTATCTCATCACATATCTTGAAAATAATAGATTTGCCAATTAGGTTCAATTAGGTATAGAAATCCAATATTGGTTGAGACTTATTCTTATGACTAGTATCATCATGATATGTATTGGTGGAATACATATAAATCCTGACCGTAGGATTTTGTGCTAACATAGTCAATATCATGTATTTTTATTGTCATATTTATTGAGTAAATGGAATTCAATCCTACACGTGTAGGCATGTTTGTGCATGTACTTGTGCATATAGTTTTAACATGGTTTTAAATCTCGTTCAATACCAAGTTGACTTGCCAGAGTCATCTCGATGCCGTTCAACAACAATATACAAGATATCTCAACAACCACATCATCTGCAAGACAAACGAGATGTCTCGGACAATATTTTGAAAATATCGGCCAAGTCAATTGGGATTTTGTAGATTTTGATAAAAAATAATTTTTTTTTAATATTTAAATATTTATTATGTAAATGAAATATGATTTTATGACTAAACATCTTCCAATCAACCTTATTTTATTAGAAAATTATAATTAATTTAATTAAAATATATGTAAACCAATCCTTATAAACAGAATTAAGTGATTTGTCTCGTCCGTGTCAAACCGAGTTTTGAAACCATGAGTTTTACTAAACTTTTAATATTTTTAGAACACCAGTATGTAATGGTGAATTTTCTCATATCTAAAAGACTCAAACTTTTAGAATCTCTAGATCCTTTTGCAATGTTATTATGGGACTTGATCTTATTATTCACAGAAGATTGAAGTCAAGAGGGCATTTAATCAATTTCAAAACATAGGAGATCATTAGGAGACTAAGGTAAAAGGGGTATTTCATCAGTTTCAGAATATAGGAGGTTATCTCAAATATTTACCAAAACAATTGAGGGGTATGTCTCATCACCCTCTTATATAAAGAGAACGGCTATTGGCAGAAGTGGATCCTCTGTAATGCAAGTTCCTGTAGCACCCTTTAGATCGATTGTATCAGCGAATAAATAAAATTTCACGCTTAAAATTTTCAAAGTTCTATAAACATTCATTTTTAAAGACTTGGATCTAGCAATATTTCAAAAAAAAAAAAAAAAAATTGAAAAATAGATTTAAACCATGACCACAAGAGGACTGAGATGTTATTTTTTCTGTACTATGACTCTCACTCAGCCGTTCAAATGATGTTGTTAGATTTCTATTTTTGGGTTTATGATTTTATAGGAGCCTAATTATGATTAGAAACAACTACTGAAATTGTTCGAATGAATGTTTTGATGTTTTGAGATTATAATACGAGCCAAACCTTTCTAATGTTTAAATAGTAGGTTTTAATCTATTATTGAGGTGTGTTAAATAATTTAATAAAATGGGTGTAATAACTAAAAGTTGGGTGCCAACAACAGCTCTCTTATATAAGTCTCACTTCTCATCTCTCGCCTGTCTCCCTTGTTTGTTCTTTCCTCGCCAAAAATCAAAACCATCATTTTGAGGAGCAAAAAAAGAAAACGAGAAGCATCTCTCTGCCAATCACTTCGTATCCATTCTGGACTTATCTCAAGCGCAAGTAAGTTCTCCTTTAGATAGTTTGGACCGAGCTTTGGCTTTCAAAACCCTAGTTTTCTTTCTGAAGATTTAGACTTTATTCTAGTTTATTGTGTTGGAGCCTATGATTCTTGTTTATTTTTCTGTTATTGGATCTGAATCCCTTTTGTCGCTCGATGTTGATGCAAGTACAACCCCTTGAATTTAAACCCTAACACATTGTAGTTCTGCTATCAACATTGACTCAATAACAAGTTAACGATATCGATTTGATGTTGTATTTAGAATTGGCATACTTTGTGGGTGTAATTGAGTCCACACTAAATTTTACTTAGAATCAATTGAGTACTTTGTTTACTAATTTCGTGCAATTGAGTTAAAGATTTAGGTGGATTTGTACATTTTGATTCTTTTTTGCGGGGATGAAAGGAAAAACGTGATGGCTGATGGCTAACGTCAAGGAACATCAAAAAAAGCTCCCACTTATGCCACATTTTCTTTATTATTACCAAAGTTGTGAAAATTTAATTCATCTTCTTTGATTTCGATAGTGTCAGTGTTCTTATGGAAGACGTTCTTTGTTTGAAACGTTTTGACATTTGGATTTATTTACAATGTATTTTGTTGGAAAGAAAGGGAAAACATGATTGTCAAAAATAAGGAACATCAAGAAACGGTTCCACCTCTGCAATAATTTCATTGTTATTACCCAAATTGTGAAAATTAAATTCTGCATATTTATTTTTCGATAGTGATGAGTGTTTTGAAGACGTTGGTTTGTAATCTTGCAGAGTTAACTCTAAGGCATATATTTACATTCACAATTAAAATGGGAGACAGTGAAACTGTTGTTGAAATGTCGGCTTCCATGGAGCACCCATCAACTGACTGCAATGTCTCAAGTTCAGATGTTATTCCTGTAGTGGTGCATTGGGTATTGGGGCTGCTGGAGATCCGACTTCTGGTGCTGCCATTTCAACAGGCACGACTTATTCCGTGTCTGATAGTGTTCTAATTTAGGTGTTGGAAATGCATACAAAACGGACTCAGATTCAGTTATGCCACGAGCCCCTGTTACATCAACATATGATGCTAAGCCAACTGTTGGAGTGGTTGATACTAGTGAGAATCTTGGTAGCCAGGAAAATGCAGTTCTGGAATCAGCTCAAGTGGGTAGTTATGATTATTCTGTTAATGGAAATGGCATGAGTGAAGTTAGAGATTTCACCCAAACAGGAATTGATGTGAATGGAAATGCTTCAAATGATGCTGGTGTAGCTGTTGCAGAGCAACATTTTGAGGAGGGTCTTGGTATATCTTTCTTCATTATCTCTGACTTAACGAAGATCTCTTATGAAAATCATATATTTGTTGTAATTGAGCATTGGTTACAATTAAACAACCAGGTGATGACCTATGCTTATAGTGCACTTGATTCACGTTGAATCACTAATTAATGTGGACGTTTGGTTAGGAAAGGAAACATTAAAACCTTAGATCAAACTACTGTTAACTGTTGTATGTGCTTTAATTTACTAAGAAGATAAAATTATGTGGATTTTTGTATGGTTCACCAATATGGTCATTTTCACAGTAAGGTTAGTATGACCTTTGTTTCATCTTCATTAGATTTGAAACATGCCTGATATCCTTTTAATACGTCACTCGGGAAAAACTGGGACTTCATGCACGAAAATTGGCAATCATTTCCAGTGGTTCAGAGAGTCAGTGAATGACATGCATATTTTTCATATTTGTATGGTTTCCATTTTAGAAGTTCTTGTTTTATTGGTCATATATCCAGCCTTCGTACTATTTTTAAATTGTATCTCATATTTAATGCTTACATTTATGTCATTACTTTTTTTTTTTAATGTATTCAAATTTCTTAAAAAATACTATTTTTTAAGAAATTACAAAAGTCAATTTAACATGCTTTTTTTTTTTTAAATCGCTGGACTGTCCGGCGTTTTGCTTTCCTACGGCTTCTACTACCTGGGCGAGAGCAGTTTTTTTGCATTGAAAAAAACACTTCCCTTACTGACTTTGTAAGATTTCAAATCTTACTAAGAGTCCTTAAACTCACATGGATTACCAAATTGGCAATCCAACTCCACAGCCCTCTAGATTTCATGGAAAAACTCAGATTAAAAAAAAATAATATTTTGTAACCTTGATCCAAGGTTTTGAAAATGAACGACTACCATACTTCCAAAATTTAAATTTAAAATTTAACGTTAAAAGATGACCTTTTATTTTTATTTTTGGAAGTTGATAGAATTTTGTTCTCTACATTCCTGTGGCATGGTATCATGTTTTTGGATGTCAAAAGGTGAACTCAACGACCCTTAGTGAAAGTTGAAATCTTACTACGTTTGTAAGGTTAGCCTTACTCTCTATAGTAATCAAATAAATAAAACAACTCGCTGGACGGCCCAGTGATTTGAAAATACGCTGAACTGTTTAACATGTTAAATCGTTTTCGGTAATTTCTCATAAATTAGTATTTTTGAATAATTAATTAAAAAATCAAGTTCTTTTTAATAATTTCCCCTTATTTAATATAATCCTTCATTAATTCTAAACTACAATCACTCTTGAAGATGGGCGTCAAAGTTGAAGAGATGATTTGATTCAAATGCCCGTAGAAATCATGTAGATGGATTATCATAGTTGTTTCTTTTATGTTACATGCAACACACTGCATTGTTTTTTGTTTACATATGCCAGACTTTACTAAGAGGAATCATATCTCTTATATTTAAGAGGCTAGAAAACTTAGTTGCATGCTCATTACTGTATTCAGTTTTTGAACTTCAATTTATCTCCCAAATTTTCTCGAATTTACATTGCAGAAATTTATGTTCTTGATACAAAATGTAGAATTAGGTTTTTACTTTTTACTTGAAACCATGACATGTTCATATAAAGTTGATTTTTTCGCTAGTTTATGAATAAATAACTGTAGAACTCACAATAGTTAGAGTGCCTTCAGTAGGTTTAAAGAGTCTACTTATCAATTTGCATTCTCAGTAATCTGTAGGTGCTTTATTAGTTTACATGGTTATCTTTTGGCTAACATATTTTGATATCACTTACCTATCCAAACTAGTGAAATCAATTACAAATGTGTGGTTGAAATCTATAAATTACAAGTAAATTTCCTTTTCTTAGAATTGGTTCTCTTTTGCAGGTTAAATCTATTAGTCTGCTAATTTTTAAGCAATTTTTTTCTAGCAATTTCTACTGAGGAAGAGCGATTGTGGAGTGTAGTGAGAGCAAATTCTTTGGACTTTAATGCTTGGATTGCGTTTATTGAAGAGGCAGAAAAGGTGTCAGAGGTACATTCACATAATTATTCACCTTTGGTAAATTTTAGACGATTGCTCGGCTTGTTTTGTTAAATTTCATTGGTTAGTTTTCTCTAGGAATGAAGCTGACTTAAGTTTGTGTCTTATTGATAGTATAGCGATCTAGTAATTTTAATTCTTAAGTATAATCTTATACCTATATGCATTGTATATTGTGTTTTGTTGTTCTATTGCAACTGTCTTCTTGATAATTAGGAAGTTGGGTGCTTTTTGGCTTTAAAATATTAGATTAGATTATTTTGGAGAGTTTTTCAGACATGGTATGTCGAACTTGTGAGATGATGTTGGGTGGTGTGCCACTCTTAAAAGGGAGATTGGACATTATTAATTTAAGTGAAGCAAATCAAGCTCTCATGAGAAAATGGCTTCACCAAGACACCAACAACAATGATGAACAAGAAGGATTATAGAAGCTAGGTCCAATATAAATAAAAAATGCAAATAGGCATTGGTTCTGGCTTGAGCCTCAAATACTCAGTGTTTTAAAGTACTAAAGGTGTACTTGAGGTGAGGCGTAAGCCTCAATTAATTTAAAAAAATTCCTAAAATATATAAAAATTATAATAAATACAAAAAATATAAAAGCAAGTAAACAACCTTCAAGAAATTTTTTACGCTTGACTAGAAACTCTGTATCTATAAGGTTTGGGGTGGTAAGAAATTTTGTATCTATAAAGCTTGGGGTGGTAAGAAATTTTTATGATATATTGTAGTACAATCCAGCCCTACAAAGTAAAAAAAAAGCAGACCATGTCCTAAATCATCCCATAAATATGAAATCTATTGATGAAGACTCGTTACTCAAATAATTAGAGTTACTTTTGACTCAAGTTTTGTTTTTCCCTTGATTAAGGGATCTAAGTCAATCCCATGGAGAGCAATGGAAGTTCCAAAGATAATTATATATTTCAAATGTGAACTCAATATTGTTAGATTTTTTATGCATTCAAATCTCAAACATAACTTTTATAAACTATGATTTTCCAATAGGATCTAATCTATTGCATACCTCAAGTGTACTATTCATTCAAGGATCATATAACCAATGATTTTATTTGAGTATTAAATATTCTTTAATTACATATATTCTAATTTCTTTGTAACGTTTTCATAAGTTTGTGGGTCATGTGAACCTTGAAGTTAATCATTGTTGAAAATTCATTGAAGTGCCTTTGAATTCTTAGAGTTCAAAACAATAGCTTGCTTTTTGGGTTATTTGAAATGTTTTTCCTCATATTTTGAGACCATTGCTAGTACTTATTAATTGTTAGCATTGAGCCAATCATCTAGAGACTGACTACTGGAAGAAATTCCCCACAAAGATCGATAAATCAAATCATCAATCTGAATGATTTTTATAATTGATCTCAATGACTTGAATTGTTGATCTCGACGGTTTGTAGTTTAAAGTTTGATAGAGGTCAAGGGGCATTAAGAAAGAAATATTTTACTAACTAGGTTGTTAAGCTATCGCTCAAAAAGTCAGGATGCATTAATTTAAAAAATGGTCCCTACCATCTAGTATTTTTTTCATTTTTTAATTAGAATTGTGCTAATCTGACACTCTGTTGTGTACACTCTTTGACATGGTAGTTCAGAGAAACAAAAATCTTTGTCCTTGTGTATCCTGAAGCAAAAGATCTACGGTTTTGTGAAGGGAGCATACCAAAGAGTCAGATTATCACAACAATTTTAATTATACATGTTGTTCTTAATCTTATCAACAAATGACCGAAACCAATCAAGTTGCAAAGGAGTACCTAAGATTTGACATACCTCTCACGATTTTGGCAAATATTTGAAATATCCCTTGTATTTTCAAATTGATGCACCTACTTGACCTCAATTTATTTGGAAGACTAACAAAAGATGAATTGGATGGCCTCATCTTCAACCTCTAGCCAAAAACCCTTAATGCTTTTCTAAAAGCTCGGTCATCTTCAAGCTCTTCAACCTCCATGGTAAATTATATTTTACCTCTTCAACGTTGTTTTCAATCCCTTGTAGAAACCTCCTTTTTTTTTTACTCCAAAATTGTCATCTTACATTTTTGATTTTCTGAAAAATCCTATTTGTTCTTAATGATTGAAGGTTGAAGGTGAGAAAATCTTAAGGGTTGAAGATGAGGGTAAAGTTGATAGATTTTGGAGAGAAAAATCATAGTGTTTTTTGTTAGAGCTTGAAAGATGAGGGTATTTAGATCATTTTTCAATAATTTCTCAAGAAAAGACTTTGGTCAAAGGTTATGTCATCAGTTTGAAAATAGAGGGTGGTATCTCAAATATTCACCAAAACTTTGGAAACGTACGTATAAATATGATAACAAAATTAATGATTCAATGTGCTCATTGGCATGTATGATTTTTTTTCCTTTGATTAAATATAAACTTGGAATAGGTCCAGTTGTGTATGTTTAGATGCTAAAGAGTGCATTTGTTTTTATTGTTGAAGTTTCTTGGACACTATCATTCTTTTGATTTAGGTACTATAATGCATTTGTTTCTTATTTGTAGTGAAACAAAATGGTAACCATAACATCTTAATTATTGTAAGATGCATAGTTTCAATTAAATTATATGAATGCCATTATCTTATATATTTTTTTGGGTAAGACATTAATTGATAAAACTGACAAAAAAATCCCTTTCAATGTGGAGTTGTGCACCACGATATCGTCAAGATAGACCACAGAAAACTTGTTGAGGTACTTCCAGAAGAACTCATTCATAAAAGTGGGTAACTAGTCAAGTCGAAAGGCATGACCAAGAATTCATGCTTGTTGTATCGGGTTGAACATTTACTTTTTGGCTCATCTCCATCGGTTCCCGCACTTGAGAATACCCGGATCTTAGATCCAGCTTTGAGAAATACTTGGTGGATCCAAGCTGATTGAATAGGTTGGCAATAAGTGGAATGGGATACTTTTTTCTTCACGGTGACCTTGTTCAACACTCGATAATCCACACACAACTATAGGGTCTCATCGTACTTTCGTTGGAACAAGACAGGTGCTCTACAAGGGGCCTTTAGTTGTTAAAGAAAATAAATAATACCCCAATCACGTGTCTAAAACATGAGCCTTGTCCCTCCAATGGCAACCCTAAAGAAAGATGGTGATTTTTATGCCTTCTGTAATCTTTAGAATGCCAAGTACACTCTCTTATTGCAATAATGTAGAATAACTTACATATTACTTGTGCACATGGACCTTACCCCATACCCCAATGGTCTCCCTAAAATAAGATGATTTTTCGTAATTTGTGTAGTCTTTAACTCCATAGCCTTATTCCATTATTGTAAAGTCCATAATTTAATTAAATTGCCCAATTGTCATTATTTATTTTGTGATGGTCATTGATGTTCTGATATAAAAAATGTATCTTAGTGGGAAGAGCTATAGTACGCATGGAAGGAAATCAGCAATACCCTTATTATTTATCCAACACCGGTCTCATCTAGCAATCGTAATAGTGAGGACCTTTTATACTTTCTTTAGTCTTTAGAATGTCTAGAACTAGACTTTATTTCATTAAAGAAAAATCTTTATTTTCAACTAACATATCGAATCGTCATTATTATGAGTTTTCCAACATGGGTCTTGTCCCATTACCCCAACCATGACATTTATAGAAAATAATGATTTTTTATACTTTTGAAGTCTTTAAAGTGACAATTGCACTACTTTATTGCATTATTAAAAATAAAATAAAATAAATCCTTACTTCTAACTAAATTACATAATTTTCATTATTTCATTTGATTATGTTATATTATTTTTAATTAGATATATATTGCTTTATGAACTTGACCATTCTTGATATGATGGACAAATGGAGTACCTAGAGAGAACTAGGTCAAACAGGTTGCAATGGATGCCCCAAGCACTATGTAAAAGTAAGGGTAAATTCGTGAGGGACTTTTCAGTATAATTATTATTTTTAATTTTTTTTTAAAAGGGGCTTGCAAAGTCATTGTTTCAAAAAAAAAATCTATCCAAGGGTTGAAGATGACGTGTTTTGAAGCAGAAAGTCTTGAGGGCATTTAGGTATATGAAAACAAAATCAATTAATGAATCAACCTAAGGTCTTGAGAATGAAAGAATTGTAGGGGAATGAAAAACCTTCTTATTAAACGAAGAAAAAAAAAAAAGCAAATATCCATATTACTTGTCAAACAAGGATGTTTGTCTCATTACTTTAGTATCAACTCTAATAAAAGATGATGACTTTTGTTGTCTTTAGAGTGTGAACTGCCAATTGCTCTACTTCATTGTATTATAAATAAATAAAATTCTTATTTTCAACTTAATAACATGCTATTAAGTACTTTTTAATTAAATTCAGCAAAATATGTATATATATATATATATATATGATAGAAGGATTATGATGGTAGTTATGCAACTATAATTTATAGTGGCAGACAGGTAATTTCAATTTAGAAAACAGGACCATCAAAACGTTGTGGCAAAAAATTAGACACGTTATTCTCAATTCATTCCATCCATTTATTTGTTTTTGTTTTTGTATTATATAAATATGAGAATCCTAAAGAAGTGAAGATAGAAATAAAACTGTAAATATTTTTATCGAAGTCATCATGAAGAAAAACTGTCTTCACATCTAGCTGCTCTAGATGTAAGTTTTCTGCTATAACAATACTCAAAACAGATTTGATGGTACATAAGTTCACAACAGGAGAAAAAAATCTATGTATATTCGATACCCATCTTTTACTGAAATTCCTTCACAACTAATTTGGCATTATATCTCTTCGTTTCATCATGTTCTTTTAGCTTGTAAACCCACTTATTATGCATAGTCTTTTTGTCCTTAGGTAGTTCAATCAAATCCAAGTTTGATTTGTGGATAATGAGTCTATCTCATTATTCATCGTATGTTCCCATTTGACCTTGGTCTCAACCTGCATAGTTTCATCATAATATTCTGGTTTACCATTGTCAGTCAGTAGTAAATAATGTATAGAAGAAATATATCGAGTTGGAGTCTTTCCTTGTGTAGCTCTACACTACAGGAAAATTGATATTTAGCAACGGAAAAATTCCATCCGTCGGTAGTAGAGCACTAGAGCGACGGACAAAAAGGGGTTTCGTCAGTGTTGAGTTAGTTTTCCCGTTTTTTATTATTTTTACTCATCTTCTATTTTCCTCAATCAAACGTGTTTACTCAGTTTTTATTTCCTTCAACCAACAAGAGACAGAAGAGAACTCCTCTTTTGAAAATAGAATAGAGTTGTTTTGGGGTAGATCTTCTCACAAATTGGATAGAGTTGCAGTCTAGGAGTTCGTTGCAGTCGATCTTCTTCGATTCTAGGTTGTTTTGGGGTAGATCGAAAGAAGATTGAATAGAGTTGTAGTCGAGTAGTTCATTGCAGTCGATTTGTTTAGCAAAATCGTTAGAAACCGAAGAGATCGAGCTGAATCCGAAGGTTTGTTTTGGGGTTGATCGAAAGGAGAATATATTTGTAATCAATTAGTTCGTGGTAGTCGATTTGTTCAACAAAATCGTTAGAAATCGAGCTGAATCAGGAGGTTATTTTGGGGTAAATCAAAAGGAGATCGAAACGAGGGTTTTCTATTTCGATCTTCAGGTATAGATCGATTACCTCTAATTATTCACTTTTTTTATTTTTCTTATTTGTTGGTTTGAGATTTTTGTTAATGTGAGTTTTATCTAAATCTATTTTAGCTTTTTTTTTTTGGTTTAAATGATTCTAGTTTTATATGAATCCTCATTCAATTTTGTTGAAGAAAATTTGAAATTTAGTATTGCGTTGCTGATCGATTGCTTTAAATAGATTTGTGGAAAAGGCCTTTTCAACTATTGTAATAGTTTCATCCTATATCTGTTTGCGATTTCAAAAATGCATCTACTAGCTCGGCGTTGTGGCGTTGTAGTTTGTTTACTGTATAAAATACTATGTAGTTTAATTGTTGAGTTTGGCATTTCTCTAGGCATTGGATACCTTCGACACTGCGGTTGTGTCTCCTATCTATTATGCCATGTTCACTTCTCTCACAATTTTTGCAAGTGTCATAATGTTTAAGGTAAATACTGATGAACTCATACACTACACCAATATATATAGAGTTGGTCTATCCTTATGCCTTATTCTTTCTTCCCAAGTGGGAGACCCATATAGGTCATATATTGACTTTGGACCACACAGTGAATTATGCTCAACACGATGATATTTGTCACAACATATCAGCACATTCTAATTTTTATTGTGTAAAAAGGGTTTTCCTAAGCAATGGGTTAAATAAAAAATACAGATTTTTCAACTCCAAGTCAGCTTTTCACTAGTCTTGGAAAGTCAAAATGAGTTGCACGTTTTTGTTGATTGCCTCTAAGGTATGGACAATTCACTGTATGATTGGATCATCCCATATCCATTAGGACCTATGGCCCCTGCAAGCATGAGTACAAATAGGGAGTATGTATAGACTAACTCGTCTGTATTTTGGGTTTTTCTTGCACGGTTTTTTACATGGTCTCATAGCCTATTCTGAAACTTCTAACCATATAAAAAGTGCATTACAAATTGAACATTTTGTACGGCACATTTCACCCTTAACCTTGAGTTCATTTCTCATAGGACTAGGAGTTCTGTTTGTTGATTTTTGGAGAGGAAACCATCCTCACAAAAAAAAAACCCAACACTTTTAACCCTGTGACTGCCTATTTCACCTTCAATTTTTTAAAATAGCTCATTGTAACATATCAAACATATAATTTAAAAGAATCTGGACTATTGAAATCCTAATCTACTTTAAGTTCATAATTGATGAGGTTGATAAGTTTCAGAATGAGCTGATATTTGTGATGGAAGTGACCTTATTAGTGAGGAGAATATTCTCACTAAAAATCAGCCTTGTGAACCCCTCATGTATGCTTTTCAGCAAATTCATTAAGTTTGCTGTTAATTATAGGATTACTCTGGTCAGAGTGCGAGCAGTATAGCATCGGAGCTCTGTGGATTCATAACTGTGTTTTCGGGTACTACAGTGTTGCATAGTACCAGAGAACCAGATCCTCCAATTACAGGTATTTTGTGCATTTACCTGTACACAACTTGCATAAATTGCTTGAAATGGATTTTATGTATGATGTGTTAATCTAGCCCATCTTATTTATGGCAGTTGTTATGGTATAGGATTTACCTAGGAATTCAAAGAAAGTTAAGAAACCCATTCTTTTAGGTTGGGCATGTAATATCCTACCTTGATTTTCAAGAGGGGGTGAATATGCAACCATTACTTCCAAGAGAAGTTTTGAGTGATCACTAGTCACATACAAAGATGTGAGTTCTTAAAACAATATGATGATGATGATGATGATGATGATGATGATGATGAACACTAATGCATACTCTTTAAACTCCTGAGGGAATTAAATCTGAATTGCGAAAGTTAATCCAAAACTCTATTTTGAAGTGTCGAAGTTCTTAAATCTTGTAACTAGGATACTTGATTATCCACATTGAAGATGTCTTTTGACCTCTTTTACAGATTGTATTTTAGGGTAATGCAAGTAATTTTCCTGATGTCATGAAAGAATGTAAGCCAAAAAAAAAAAAAAAAAAAAATCTTGTTGCAAGCGCCTTAGGAACTCCTTGAGATTTAGCTTTTGTTTTAAGGAAAGCAATGCTTAAACTCAATAATCCTTGCGCTTATTTCAAGTGATAAATGGTTTTTTTTTCTCCCAATACATGCAGCTTTGTATTCACCAATATCTCCTAGAATATCATGGCATATCCAAGGGAATGGGGAACTATGGAAGCAGAAGGATAAAGATGGGCTATCTGCCGAATTTGTCACAATTCTTCGCCAAGACTATTTCACTTAGATATGAGTACTTGCATGTAAATTCATTCACAATTCAAGGGAAGCACTTGTTCAGAAATAGTTGCTGTAAATCTGCAATTTGTTGTAAATGCTGGGAGATGTGCTATTTATGATTTATGGATTCTCTATAGCAACTCAATATGCTGATCAAGGATCCATCTGTGCTCGAGGAGGCCAAGTTAATGAGGTCTTACGTCTCCTTCTAGAGTAAATCTTCTAATCCTTCTTCCTTCAATACCTCATCTGAGTGTGCAATTATCCTCCTAGCCTTGTTTTGGGGTCTAAATTATTATTATTTTGTTTCAATTTTTTGATATAGGTCTGCTCCATTTGTTTCTTTTTGTACAAGTCTGGTTACTGGTGTGTGGAGTAGGGGACTATAATAACCTAATCCTCGGCTTTGTAGTGAAAGGAATTTATCTATTTTATTAGGCCTTTTTTTATTGTCCCATGGCTGCTAGGAGTGATCTCACCAAAGAGGTCTTTCTTTGTGATAATCTTTGGCACCTTGGATTAATATCTTTGTCAGACTCTTCATAGAAAGAAATAGTATATTATCTCTTGTTAGTGTTTGATTCATGATTTTCTTCTGTTACAGTTCATTAATGTTGCAATTCAGCTTTTCTATATTCTATATTGTGATAGTCTGTTCTTGATCATAGGTAAATCATCAAAATAAGGTGAGAATAAATAGGGTTTTAAGGACTCAAGAAGAATGCTTTATTGGTGTGTTCTCTCTCAGCTTTTTAATGAATCTCTCTTCAGTGAAATTTACGATTGTAGGTGGTTGCTTGCATCGCGAATACTGGCTCCCAATGGTAAAAGTCTTCAGGACTTAGCTCCTGGAACAGTAGTGCTTGTCATTGGTGGGTAATGCTGTGTTTGAGGACAACAGTGCTTGTCACTGGTGGGTAATGCTGTGTTTGGGGACAGCAGTGCATTAGCTCCTAGAGGCGTTTGAATTTGAGGAGAGAATCTAATTTACAGTGGGGTGGGAGTAGGGTTGGGTTGGCATTTCAATTTTTTTTTTTTCACAAAATAGCATTTACCGACAGACTTTGTAAGTCTGTCGGTAAAACATATAGTAACGGCAAATACTCCTGTCAGTAAAGATGTAAACAACTGATGAAAAATAAATTTCCGCACTAAATTTTTTCTAGAAAATAAGAGATACAATGACGGTAATTTTATTATGCCGTCGCTAAAACAAATATCAATACGACCATCTCTGATGAGTGTCGATGAAAAACCTATCTGTCGATATAATATTCTGCAATTGACTTGTGTGGATTTAGTGACGGATTTAACCGTCGGTATAAGTCTGTTTTCTAGTAGTGCTAGTAGGTCTTCTACGATCAAGTGAATGAATCTGATTAAGAGGATCTTCAGTTTCTTCTTATCTGTTTTCATCCACAAACCTAAACACATTCCTAGATGGTGCATCATCAAGCTCAACATGCCTATCATCCTTAGAATTTCTATGAGCTTATCTTTTTTCCACATTTTTCGTATACATTGCATTTTCATTAAAAATGACATCTTTAATTTTAATGACTTTTCAATTTTAACGATCCCAAAATCGATAGTCAAATTCATCAATGCCATACCTAATGAAAATCACTTCTTAGTCTTTGTATCTAACTTGCTCTTTTCACCATAATCAATGTGGACATAAGAAGTACAACTAAATTTTTTTAAATAAGATAAAATTTTCCTATTTTATTGTCCAAACTTCTTTGGCCGACCAAAATGCAAAGGAACCGAATGTCTTTTGTTGATTAGGTATGTAGTAGTGTTCACGGTATCTACCCAAAATGACTTAGGCAACCTAGCGCGTATCCTCATGCTTCTAGCGCACTCTACAATAGTTAGGTCATGCGTTCTGTGGTGCCATTTTATTGAGGCTTCTTAAGAATGGTTTTTAATCTTCTAATCCCAATTTTTGCACACCAATCTGTGAACTCATCACTGTAATATTCTCCACCATTGTTTGACCTCAAACACTTCAACCTTAACCCAGTTTCATTTTCAACCAAGACTTTCCACTTCTTGAGCACACCAAGTACATCAGACTTCTTTAGAAAATAAATCCGGAGCTTTCTTGTATTGTCATCAATGAAGGTGAAAAAATATCGAGAATCACTAAGAGAATATATTTTGACTAGCCTTCAAACATCAGTGTGAACTAACTCTAATTTCTCTAATTTTGGAGACCTTCCAAATTCATGTGGCCAAACCTATGATGCCAAGTATTAGTATCTACACTTATAGAAGCCACTGTAATAAAAATGTAGGTATTAGATGTTACATAAAAAATCTCATTTTTCTTGCCACGGGCTACCACCATAGCACCTTTGGTAATCTTCTAGGACTCACCTAAGAACATGGTGAATATCCCCAATTCTACAAGGTGTCTTACTGAAATCAAGTACCTTTTCAATTATAGAACACGTCTCACATTTTTCAATTGTAAAGATGTCCCATTCGACATATTTATCTACACATCACCCTTACCAACAATGTTGCAAGGCTTATTTTCCCTGAAATATATTCCATCAAAATCACCTTGTAAATAGTTCTATAGAATGTCTCTATGGAAAGTAGCATGGAATGATGCTCCAAAATCTACTACGCATGTGTTGTCGTGTGTGACCATAGATAAGATCAAAGTATCAGAATCACTACCATCAGAAAGGTTAATAGATTTTTTACCCTCTTGATTTTTGATACCTATAGGTTTTTTTTATAGATTTGCACTCCCTTTCGAAGTGACTCTTCTTCCCGTAATTCCAACAACCATCTCCTTTTGCCTGTGGTGTTCTAAACTTGCCCCTTTTTCAAGCTTGATTGCATTTACCTTAATTTCTCCTGTTAGATTTTCCTCTCTTTCCTCAGTACTCAAGGCATTCCTTTAAGTATGAACTAATCCTGAAAATTTTCTACGAACTTCCTCATTTAAGATGACGGCAACAACATCATCAAACTTTAATTTTTCGTAACTAGAAGAATTACTCACAGCCATTACCAAACTATCCCAATTATCTTTTCTTATCTAGATAAAATCAATAGGGCCTTGATTTCATCTTCAAAGATAATCTCAATGGATTCCAACTGTGTTGTGACTGTATTGAATTCATTTAGATGCTTAGTCATACTATCACCATTGATCATCTTCATATTGAATAACCTTTTCATCAAGAAAACTTTGCTTGAGATAAAGGGTTTCTCATACATCCTTGACAAAATGGTCATAAAATATGATGTAGTCTTCTCTTTAGAGATATTGAAAGCTACAGACGAAACGAGTGATAATCGAATGGTACCTAGGGATATTTCATTGAGAATCTCCCAATCTTCATCTGTCATGCTCTTTGGTTTTTTTTTTTTTTTTTTTTTTTTTTTTTTCATTTTTCCTCCTAGAGGATGATAAAGGTCGTTATGATAAAGAACATTCTCAATTTGCATCTTTCATAGTCTGAAATTTAAACCATTGAACTTCTTGATTATTACCTTCTCTTTAGCCATTGCTCTCACTCCAACAAAAACTTAGCTCTAATACTAGTTGTCCAGAAAATAGGTGTAATCGAAATTAGAAAACAAATTGAAAAAATAAACATAGGATGCAATCACAGAAGAAAAAGAAAAAAAAATAAAGACTTTACAAAGTTTCCTCTAGATTGAGGTACATCCATAGATCACATTGATTCTATTATGAAGAGAAAACTTGCAGTTACAGGTTACACTCTTTCATCAAAACGAGAAATATATAAATACCTTAAGAAACTTAACTAGGGTTTTACATAATGTTAGTGAAATTATAAAAATATCTTTGAAAATTTTCTTTCAGGGGCTTCGCTCAAACCCCCAACAAGCTCACCACCAAGCTCAACCAGAGCATGAAGGCGTGACTTGATTTACAGTACCTCTTTGTTGACCAGTACTGCTAGGCTCTAAAAATCACAACACTCTCAAATAAACAAAGATTTTTTCACTGTTAGATTTAAATTTAAATCCTAAATTCAAATCCATTTTTAAACTCAAATTTAATGTAAAAAAAATACTCTTTTTTGGGTGGGGAGAGGGGTGGGGAGAGGGGGAGGGAGGGGGGTGTTTTGATTTTTTTTTTTTTTTTCAAGTCCAATCTAAACCACAAACAAGAGGTCAAGTTGTCATATGGACCAATAGGGTAGTCCATGTGAATCCAAATATGGACCTCGGTCCATGCTCTACATGGTCCCTTGATACATGCAACCTTGTCCATATATTTATAGATACTATGTCTGAAGATAAGGATACCTACGTGGATCATCCTCTGCCCTACAAAACTAACTATTCACTATCTTTTTGTGACCATGGAAGGGATGCCACAAATAAACATGAATATTTGTAGTGGTCAATGGTCTGGGTTTCGTCCTGGCCTGGCCAGCCCAGCGTGGACCGAATTCGGGGTAGTATCATCATGCCTGTTCAATTATCATATGACCCAGACTAGGGCCAGACTGACCCATTAATAAACATAAACTATTTAGGATTGATCCATGTTTAGGGCCAGACTGACCCATTAATAGACCTAAACTTTTAAGTCCAATCGGATTTCAATATATGTGATTTAACAATTGGATTGCTCTGACAAACCTGGCCCATGTTATTACTTTAAGGCCTGATTATCCGACTTAAAAGTCTTTAAAGTGACAACTGCTCTAGTTTATAACATTAATAAAAATAAAACCCTAACTTCTAACGAAATTATATAATTACCATTATTTCATTTGATTAATAAAATATTGTTAAAGTATTTTTAATTAGATATATATTGGTTTTATGAACTTTACCATGCTTGGTATGATGGACAGATGGAGTACCTAGAGAAACACAAGTCAAATAGGTTGCAATTGACGCCCCAAGCACTATGTAAAGAAAAAGGTAAATTTGTGAGCAGACTTGTTGGTAAAAGAAAAAAAAAAGAAAAAAGAGGTTTGGAGAGTCATTGTCTAAAGAAAATTTATCCAGAGTTGAAGATAACGCGTTTTGAAGCAGAAAGTCTTGAGGGCATTTAGGTATACGAAAATAAAATCAATGACTGAATGAACCTAAAGTCTTGAGAATGAAAGAATTGTATGGGAATGAAAAACTTTCTTATTCAACGAAGAAAAAGAAAGCAATATCCAATTTACTCGTCAAACAAGGAGACTTGTCCCATTACTCCAGTATTGACTCTAATAAAAGCCGATGACTTTTTGTTGTCTTTAGAGTGTGATCTATTAAGTGCTTTGCTTCATTGCAATATATTTAAAAAAATTCCTTATTTTCAACTTAATTACATAAGTACCATTATGTTATTTGACTATTAAATGCTATTAAGTATTTTTTAATTAAAAAATAAATAATACCCCAATCACTTGTCCAACACTCTTTAATGGCAATATGAATAGCCCCCTTATTACTTGTGCAATATGGGCCTTGCCCAAATGGTGTCCCTAAAAGAAGAAGATTTTTTTGTTACTTTTGTAGTCTTTAACTCGTAACCTTATTGCATTATTTTAAAATCCTTAATTTAATTTAAATTACACAATCGTCATTATTTATCTGTTGATACTCATTGATAATTCTGATATAAAAAAGGTATCTTAGTGGGAAGATCTATATTAGGCACAGAAGAAAATAAATGATATCCCATTACTTTAATAGCAACCGTAATAATAGGTGATTATTTTTTATACTTTCTTTAGTCTTTAGAGTATCTAGAATATGTTTCATTGCATTAAAGAAAAAAATCTTATTTTCAACTAACATATCTAATTGTCATAATTATATTACTTCTCCAACACGGGTTGTGGCCAACTACTCTAATAACGACATTTATAAAAGGAGATGACTTTTTTTTTACTTTTGCAATCTTTTTAATTAGTGTCAATTGCGTTACTTTATTGAATTAATAAAAAATAAAAAGTAAAAAAAAACTTACTTTCAACTAAATTACACAACTTCCATTATTTCATTTAAGAAAAACTATGGTGGTCGTCAAGGAAAATAAGACATACCTGCTCCATACTCCATTAATGGACACCTTGAAAGATGATGAATTTTTATAACTTTTAGTGAAGTAGCATTTCGTGAGTTGAATTTACGAATTTACAATTCTAGCTCAATGTTCATTTTAATTACATGAACAGTAAGGAATTCTGGGTTTTAAAGTGACAATTTCACTGGTTTAAAGTGATTGTCTCACTAAAAATAGGGCAACCTATGAGATAGTCCATCAAAACCTGTGAAATTATCATGTTAAACTTGTGAAATAGTCACTTTAAAACCTTCGCATTCATTACTATTCATGTTTTGGTAATTAAATTGAATACTGAGTCGGAATTGTAAATTCGTCAAAAGTTGATCGCGTTTTCGTAAATGCTCATATACCTTTTATCCTCTTCAACTACGTTGCAACACTTGTGCCGCCCATTGACATAATATGCTTAGGTGTCAAATCATTCTTTAGAAGTTCAAAAAAATGGAAATAAATTTGTGCAGTTTTTTATAGTGTTGTAGGTATGTAACCCATGAGCCCATTGAATGGAAATCAAGAAACTTAAAATTTTTGTATCTAGAGATTTTTGTGGATCTGTCCAAGGAACTTATAGTTGCTCAAATAGATGAATTCTAATTCTTTAAATTCCTAATATCTGTTGGAATTGTCCATGGAAAACTTTGATCGCTCAATCGAAATTGATAAAAGTTGTGTAGCTTTCGATGTTTAGAAGGATCAATTGTGATGCTTTAATACAGCTACTAATTAACACTCCCCCTCAAGTTGGAGCATAAATATTATCTCTACAAATTAGATTGAATTATTGATGGTCTGAGTTTGACGTTTGATTAGGGTGAGGGGGAATTAAGAAAGAGAGACCTTTCTACCTGGGTACGTTGTTAAGTTATCACTCAAAAATTCGGAATGCATTTGGGAAAAAGTCCCTACAATTAAGTTATATTTGCTTTTTAATTATACATGTTACTCTTAATCCTTTTAAGATGGTTTTTCATAATTTTTGTACTCTTTAACTCCGTAATCTTATTCCATTATTGTAAAGTCTGTAATTTAATTAAATTACACAATTGTTGTTATTATTATTAATTTTTTTGGATAACTCATTGATAATTCTGACATAAAAAAGGCATGTTAGTGGGAAGAGCTATGTTAGGCATCGAAGAAAATCAGCAATACCCTTATTACTTATCCAACACCAGCACCGGTCTAAAAAATTTTTTAGAAATAAAACTTTATTAAGAAAAAAAATAGTAATATCCATATTACCCATCAAACACAGGTCTCGTTCCATTACTCCAATAAGGTCCGTGATAGAAGAACGAAAACTTTATTAAGAAAAAAAAAAAAAAGCAATATCCTTATTATCCGTTGAAAGTAATATCGTTGATGGTTCTATCCAAAAATACTCCAACTAATCAGTTTGTAATGGAGGATTGGGTGGTTTGGACATACTCCTTACAATTTTGGCAAATATTTGACAAATCTCTTGTGTTTTTCGATACGATGATGTACCCCTTGACCTCAGTCTATTTTGGAAGACTGATAAAAAGTTACTTAAATGGCCTCATCTTCAACCTCTTGCAAAAAATTGATGATTTTTCTTTCAAAATTCTGTCATCTTCCAGCTCCTGAACCTCTAGATCAATGACTTCTTTAACCTTACATAGAAAACCCTTGTTTGTTTACCGAAGAAAGACATCATAATATCAAAAATCATCTATTGTTCTTTAGGTTTGGCAGTTGAAGGTGACAGCATTATATGTTTGAAGATGACTAATTTAGGAGAGAAAAATCAGACAATTATTTACTAGAGAGCATGAAAGATGAGGTATATTGAAGTCATTTTATAGTAATTTATTAGGAAAGACTTAGATCAAGAGGATACGTGGTATCTCATATATTCGTAACAAACCTTGGAGGGATACGTGTAAATCACTTACCACAATTTCTTTTTAAGTTCTAATGAATAATTGAATATATAGCGTTGTGATTAATCCAACGTAAGAGACACGTTAGGTTGAGAGTCGAGACTAGTCAAACGTAACAGACACTTTGTGCTCTCTCTCTCTCTCTGTCTTCCATGTAATAATAATTATAAATATAGTATGGTTTTTGAGAGAGAGTCATTCTATTCAAGTCAGATAAGTCATGACTATAACATTATTACATATGAAGAAGAAAACTTTCTTCTTTGTCTTTCTGATGATCTCTTTTGCTTTTCTTCTTATAATACAACAACAGACTACTTCAGCATCAACAACATCATCATCAGCACAAGCTTTGCTCAAATGGAAACAAAGTTTGATCAATTCGACTGCAATTAATGATTCATGGTCTGATGTCACCAAATCTTGCAATTGGACTGGAATTGAATGCGACAACTACTGCGAGATCGTCGTCGGGATCAACCTCATTGATCAGAGCCTGAATGGTACACTTGATGAATTCGACTTCTCCTCCTTCCCCAATCTCACCTCCCTATACCTCGGTTCCAACAGCTTGTTTGGAGAAATCCCAATTCAAATTGGGTCTCTTTCAAAACTCACTTCTCTTTATCTAAATGACAACTATTTCACAGGTATGATCCCTTCTGAGATAGGAAATTTCTTAGATCTCCAAAATCTGTCGCTTGAGAACAATTACTTATCTGGTGCGATCCCACATGAGCTTAGTGATTTACAAAACTTACTATTTCTCGAACTTGCTGGAAACCATCTAACAAATCCAGACCCGATTCATCAGTTTAAGGGCATGGCATCATTGACAGTACTCAGGCTCTCTAGTAACTCACTTGGACCTGAGCTTCCCCCATTCATCTTTCACTGCCCCAACTTAGTCTATATGGACTTGTCTTCTAATCTTATAACAGGCCGTATTCCAGTGCAACTCTTTACTACTCTTAAGAACCTCCAGAACCTTTACTTGAGTAATAATTCATTGGAGGGACCGATTCCATCAGAAATCAAGTATCTTCCCAAACTTCAATCCCTTTACTTGGGAATGAACAAGCTCAATGGTAAGATACCCCCTGAAATTGGCCTTCTAACTAAGCTCACATCCCTCGATTTATCTAATAACCCGTTTACTAGTGGGCCGATACCATCTTCCATAGGTAACCTTAGGATGCTCTACTCCCTATATCTCTCGAATACAAGCTTGCATTCCAGCATTCCCAATGAGCTTGGATTTTGCACCGACCTTACGGATCTTGATCTGTCACTCAACAACCTCGATGGTCCTTTGCCTCTTTCCATGGTCTCTCTAGTTCAACTCCGATACTTGCAACTCAACGACAATAACTTTACAGGAATAATCCATCCTGAAATAGTCGGGCTTTTCCAAGATCTCGAGCTTTTATTCTTGTCTAATAATAGATTGTCAGGGAAGATACCTTCTGAGATTGGAAAGCTACAATATCTGCGATACTTAGATTTATCTACGAACAATCTAAGTGGGCAGATACCGGCCAAACTTGGTGGATGCAAAGAGCTATTGTTCTTGAAACTCAGTCATAATGATTTAATTGTAAATATTCCTAAATCATTTTGTAATTTGAGAAAATTGGAAATCCTTGAAGCCTCTCATAATCATTTGGAAGGACATTTGCCAAGATGTTTAGCTAATTGCAAAAGCCTACAAGTTCTAAATTTGGAAAATAATCAGTTACATGATCTATTTCCCTTTTGGCTTGAGGTATTGCCTTTGTTACATGTCCTTGTATTGAGATCCAACAGATTCTATGGTCCTATTGAACATCTTCAAACCAATTATGGTTTTCAAATGTTGCATGTCATAGATATTTCTTCCAATAGATTTATAGGTCCTTTGCCGGCAAAATACTTTCAAAGCTGGAAAGCAATGACGATGGTGGTAGGGAATAAGTCCCACTTGGAGTATGTTGAAGATTATTGGTATTATCATATCTCAGTGACCCTCTCGTACAAAGGACAAGAGAGGGTACTAGAGAAAATCTTGACCAACTTTGCCACATTGGATTTCTCCGACAATCGATTTGAAGGTGAAATTCCAGAAGTGATAGGAGATCTCAAATCTCTTATTCTACTAAATTTGTCTCACAATGACCTCATTGATCACATTCCATCATCGCTAGGGAATTTGAAAAATCTCGAGTCATTGGATCTCTCTCAAAATAAGCTTTCAGGGGAAATTCCTCAGCAATTACTTTTTCTTAATTACCTTGCCGTGTTGAACGTTACACATAACCATCTTGAAGGAAGCATACCACGAGGTAAGCAATTTGATACATTTTCAAATGCTTCGTATGAATGTAATCCACGATTATGTGGTTTTCCTTTGTCAAGGAAATGCATAGGTGTCAATGTGATGCCACCACCAACAATGATCCAAGAACTCAAGGACCCAACATCTACAAGTGTATTTGATTGGAAAATATTTATGTCGATAGGATATGGATGCGGAGTGGTTATTGGTGTTGCAATCGGATATAATATTTTTTGAAAGGAAAATGGATGGCTCACAAGGACTTTTGAAGAACGACAATGTACGCGACGCAAAAGATTGACGAGGATTCACAGACTTCATGCAAATGGAAGATGAATAAAGCTAGTAAAAAAACTTTTGTTCAAATGAATGTTGCTGCCTAGTTTTATTTGAATTTTTCATACTTTGTTGTAATCGGTAATATTTGTTAATAAAATAAGTTCTCTGTCTCTTTGCTCTTATTAAATTAAGAGGTCACTTATTGCTAAATCTAGCAAATATGTTGCAAAGAAATTAGACATTGGCTAATGCACATTGTTCCTAAGGAATAGGAAAGAGACATTGTGGCCTTTATACAAGTCATATGTTAATTAGTCGTTTAATTTTACTTAAAATTCAGTTATGGAGACTTGGGTTCTTTCAAGCCACAACAGACTCCAGAATTGTAATATTTGTGCTGCAAAACATTTCTTCAGAACTAGATATTGGTGTTATCTACCAAAAATGAAAAAAAAAAAAAAAAAACTCAGAATATTAAGCTACATGAATTTGTATTCTTGTGCCTTAGTTTGTGGCTCTACAAACCCTGCAACTTTGCCAATGTCCATTCCTTTACAAGTGCTTATGTTCTTAAAGTAGAAACTCAATTCTAAACACATAAATTTATCAGTCTCTTTGGCTATAGATTTCTAAGTTCCTTTAATGTAGGTATGGTTGTTGTATATACTGTTTCTCCTTTTGAGAGATGCTGCAAAATTTTGAGCAAAGATCATTATTAAGGACGGGGGATGATGGTTCCCCTCTTCTTTCATTTTCGATAGATGAGGGACTAAGTGTCTAACATAAAAAATGACTCCATAGAATAAAATAGTTTAGAGAAAAGATAAAAAAAAATTAATGTGAGGTGTGTGCATGAAAAAAAGGTGTAAGCCTCAGTGTGAGGCGTAAACCTTTGGGAATTTCTTGATCTTGGACATACATTTCATCTTCTTTTTTTCTTTCATTTCTTCTTTGCATCTCAAGGATATTTTTAGTGCGTCTCAGCTTAAGGTGAACCTTGAGGCGTAAGCCTTTAAAACAGTGATTTGGATTACAAGTGTGATGGCACCATCCAAAAACACGAATTTCTTTTTTGGTGGTATGGAAGAGAGACAATTGGAAGATAAAATAAGAAATGAAAGTTTAAATTTAAGTTAGGTGCGAAGATAATGACTTATACCTTATTTCTCCTTATGCTTTTGGTTAATTCAATTATTATAATTTATCTATTAAAGAAAAGTAGGTTTAAAAAAGATTCTAAACTATAAAGTAATACAAAGACCTGTGAAAAAAAAAAAAAGTGAAAAAGAAAATGTGTTGGGCAATATCCAATATGCTGATAAGTCGGTACTCTTTAATCCTTATATTAAGTGGTATGCTTTTTGTTGAACACCTTGGTATATGTTATATCTACATTTTAGATAGAATGCATTTGCCAAACTGATATTTATTTAAATAATATAAATAACAAGAATTGTTTGAATAAATTAAGATTGAATATAAATTGCTTCAAGAGGTATCCCACTCTTGAATTTGATCAACTGATACAGCAAATTCTTTAATAATGGAGTACTCTGTGTTTTTTTTTTTTTAAACACAAGACAAGATGAGGGTAATTCTTTAAAGCAAAAGAATGAAGAAATCTGATAAGTTAGTTTTTAGTTCTTTTACAGATCCAAAGAATTCTACAGTTGCGAATAGAAGAACAAGGAAAGTATCTCCAAATGATGTTTAAGAAGCAATGCAAGGCGGGTAGTGAAAAGCTCAAATTGCCATCTTCATCCACCCTGGATGTCTCTTCTACTCTGTATTCAAACTTGATGTAGAACTCCCCCGTCTACAACGAAGTGGAATTGTTGGAAAAGGATTATATTGAAACATGACAAGAATCCATTGATTACATTACAGCATCACTAGAAAGCTCTCAGAAGTTTTGTGGGAAGCAATAGGCGTCTGAACACGTTCAAGAGCAGAAATATTTTTGCATCTCCTCTGAATCAATCTCCATTTCTGAGTTTGACACTCTGCGGCAAATCTATTCCAGAAATTGGATCTCTATCCTCAAATCATCCGAACCTGTAAGTAACAGATCTCTCTCTCTCTCTCTCTCTGTAAGTAGCCAATGCTTGCATATTTATTGTCTCTGTACAATTAAAGGTTAAACAAAACACTTCACATCCACACAATCACTTCACCTAGTGGTGAGGCTTGGTTTTTGTAAAAATATTTCTTTTATTGTTTGGAAGATTGTTCAGGTAGCATAAAAATAATTTACTTGAAGTATTATAATTGTTAATGTTAATTCTTTATGTTCCCTTTAAAGGTAACCTGAATGTGGCTAAAAGAAACTATCCATTGGATGTCTAGCAAATGGAGCGGGAGTGGCTCATCCGATTTTGGAAAAAGAGATGTCGGCAAGGTACTAATCTACTCTTTGATTATTTTCAGCAATGCAACATATGCATAATCAATATTTCTGAATTTTAAATTTGTTTCACTAAATGTCACCTCTGAATGGAAACATTAGATGCGTGAAACCAAGAACAACGTAAACTGTTCAAGACAAAAGATGCGCCACACATCTGGTTCGAAGAGCTTTCCAAGGAGATCCAGTGAGGTGGTAAATTTGAAATTTACCTCTTTTAAAATTTGAGATTTACCTGCTGATGAGCTTTATTACTTCCATTTTTACAACCTTCACACTGACATCCAATAGAACATTCTACCCCAGCCTATAAGACAGTAAGAGTGATAAAGTAGGCCAAGAAGAATAACTTGAAGAATAGAAATATAACATAGACCAAGCCAGTAAATAAGACAACACTCAAACCACTTGTGACCAGCTTTCTCCACATGGCTCACAAACCATGTGCAAAACATATGCAGTATGTACGTGGCAAAACATAAGCTCTTCTTTCTTTTTTTTTTTTGGCTAGGCAAGCAAGATTGGTGACTAATAATTAATAGGAGAAAACATTTCTACCACTCCCACAATCTATGACGACATTGCACACATTTCCATCACATGTGCATTGTGTTTGCACACCTTGGCTTTGAAAGTTGTTAGGTTTGATTGCTTCAAGGATGTGTATGAGGACAATGCCTACTTTTGCCCAATTATGGGGAGTTGCAAGATTGGGGGGTGTGATGATTATGTATTGAATGATTGATTCATTTTCAAAGGACCCCAGCTACGTATTTTGGATTGCTTATTTTGGCAAAATATTATTGTGGAGCCTCATAATGGAGAACTTGTTGCCAAAATTGCGGTGGGATGTAACACGGTATGTTAAGAGATGTCAAGTTTGTCAAGCTTTAAAGGATCAAGCACAAAACACAAGATGTTACAAGGCATTACCGATTCCTAGGCCGTTGTGAGTTGATGTTGGCATAGACCTTGCATTGAGACTTTCTAGAGCTCAACGAGATTTGGTTCCTTTACGAACTTGGGTAGAGCAAGTTAAGATGCGAAAGAAATGATGAAGAATATGCATGAAATCCATGAGAAAGATATGATAGCATTTATCATGGATCTTAATGCACAAATCAAATTCCAAATTGAGAGTTCGAACAACAAATATAAGGAAGATGTTGATCTTCACATGAGGAGAGTTGCCTACAATGTAGGTGATTTGGTTTGGGTGGTTTTACGCAAAGATAGGCAGCTAGGTGGCTTATACACTAAACTTAGAGCTTGCAAAGGGGAACCTTGCAAGATATTAGAGTGCATCAATGATAATGCTTATAGCGTGGAGCTTTCTCCGCACATATAATGTGTTTAATGTACAACATTTGCTACTCTAGTATGTCTCCTAACTCGTGGTCGAGTTCTTTTAAGGATGGGAGAATGATGCAGTCCAAGTTTTTTAGTTGTTTGTTATTTCATTTAGTAACAACCTGAAGTAGTTAGTTGTTGGAGTTAGATTCCTTTTAGTTTATTTATTTATTTATTACTTTAGTGTTCATGTATGGGTAATGTAGTCATTTCACTTGGGGATGTTATGTTCTTGTTTTGCCTGCAAATAGGCTCTAGAATTTAGTTGTAAATCAGTTTTTAGTTGAATAAAATAGATTTAAAAGAGAGTTTTCTCTTCCAACTCAACTTTTGTTGAAGTTTCACACATATTAGTCTAAATTTCCAGATCTGATTGCATCAGATATTATTGAAAAACACGGGGGGAAATAAAAAATTGAAGGGGGTGAAGAGGAAAGGCAATAAGGTAGTGTGAACCCCACTCCACTACCTTGAGAGAGAGAGAGAGAGAGAGTTGGATTAAAGATTGAAATGGATAAGAATTATTTTAGAATGGGTGAAGCTTGTCGGTCAGGGCTACTGAATGAGGCCAAAGTCCTTGTCGTGATTGTTTGAGGCCTAAAGAATTATTTTTAATTTGTTTGTTGATATTGGGTAAGACATAAAATAGCTACTTGAATCATGCTACTTCCTTCTTGTAACTTCTGACTCCCGATTGCTTAAGGTTGTCTAAATTTGAGTTGGTACATTTCATATTTCAAAGATTCTTACCTTTCAATCTGAAACTAGTGTGAGATTTTCTAGTTTCTAATGCAAGTCAGTCTTGTTTAAAAAGCCTTTGATCATATCAAATCAATTAATATCTTTAATGTTGAATTAAGTTTGGAGTTTCTAAATATGTTTCTCTGCTCTGTGTTACAGTGGGATTGATATCACTGAAGCATTGCAATTACAAATAGAGGTCCAGAAACAGCTGCATGAACAACTTGAGGTACGGATTTGTAGTTGAGAAAGCATTAGCTTAATAGATCTTGTAATGCTAAATCTGGCAAATTTGTTACTAAGAAATCAGATATTGGCTAAAAACATTGTCACAAAAGCATAAAAGAGACATTGTGCCATTTATAGCAGTCAACTATTTGATGGTGAAGTGACTTTGAATGCTAAGAGTTCAGAACACTACCTTCTTCTTTTGGGTCCTTCTGAATGCTTTTCCTCATACGTCGAGACCATTTACTTCTCAATTGCTATTATTGAATCAACCATCTAGAGACTGATTATTTGAAGTAATAGGTGTTAGAGAATTCACCTTCGAACTTAAAGCGATCCGAACTCAATGGTAAGATACCCTCCGAAATTGGCCTTCTAACTAACCTCAAATACCTTGCTTTATCTAATAACCCGTTTACTAGTGGGCCCATACCATCTTGGATAGGTAACCTTAGAATGCTTGAGTTCCTATTTCTCTCGAATACAAGCTTGCATTCCAGCATTCCAAATGAGCTTGCATTTTGCATCCACCTTACGTATCTTGATCTGTCACTCAACAACCTCTCTGGTCCTTTGCCTCTTTCCATGGTCTCTTTCCATAATCTCACTCTTTTGTTCCTGTTTAATAATAGATTATCAGGGAAGATACCTGCTAAGATTGGAAACCTATCACGTCTGCTATATTTAGATTTATCTGCAAACAATCTAACTGGGCAGCTACCAGCCAAACTTGGTGGATGCAAAGAGCTATTGTTCTTGAAACTCAGTGATAATGATTTACTCGGAAAAATTCCTAAATCATTTTGTAATTTGAGTCAATTAGAAATCTTTGAAGCCTCTCATAATCATTTGGAAGGACATTTGCCAAGATGTTTAGCTAATTGCAAAAGCCTACAAGTTCTAAATTTGGAAAATAATCTGTTACATGATGTATTTCCTTTCTGGCTTGAGGTATTGCCTTTTTTACATGTCCTTGTATTGAGATCCAATAGATTCTATGGTCCTATCGAACATCCTCGAACCGATCATGCTTTTCAAAGGTTGCATGTCATAGATATTTCTTCCAATAGATTTACAGGTCCTTTGCCGGCAAAATACTTTCAAAGTTGGAACGCAATGATGATGGTGGTAGGGAATAAGTCCGGCCTGAAGTATATTGTAGATGATGATGAGTATTATCATATCTCAGTGACCCTCTCGTACAAAGGACAAGAAAGGGTACTAGGGAAAATATTGACCACCTTTGCCACACTAGATCTCTCCAACAACCGATTCGAAGGTGAAATTCCAGAAGTGATAGGAGATCTCAAATCTCTTATTCTACTAAATTTGTCTCGCAATGACCTCATTGATCACATTCCATCATCGCTTGGGAATTTGAAAAATCTCGAGTCATTGGATCTCTCTCAAAATAAGCTTTCAGGGGAGATTCCTCAGCAACTACTTTTTCTTAATTTCCTTGCCATGTTGAATGTTACACAAAACCATCTTGAAGGAAGAATTCCACGAGGTAAACAATTTGATACATTTTCAAGTGATTCTTATGAAGGTAATCCACGATTATGTGGTTTTCCATTGTCAAGGAAATGCATAGGTGTCAATGTGATGCCACCACCAACAATGATCCAAGAACTCAAGGACCCAACATCTACAAGTGTATTTGATTGGAAAATATTTATGTCGATAGGATATGGATGCGGAGTGGTTATTGGTATTTCAATCGGATATAATATTTTTTGGAAGGAAAATGGATGGCTCATAAGGACTTTTGAAGGACGACAATGTACGCAACGCAAAAGATTGACGAGGATTCACAAACTCCATGCAAATGGAAGATGAATAAAGCTAGTAAAAAAACTTTTGTTCAAATGAATATTACTGCCTAGTTTTATTTGAATTTTTTCATACTTTGTTGTAATCAGTAATATTTGTTAATAAAATAAGTTGTCTCTTTGTCTCTTTCCTCTTATTAAATAAATAGGTCACTTATTGCTAAATCTAGCAAATATGTTGCAAAGAAATTAGACATTGGCTAATGCACATTGTTCCTAAGGAATAGGAAAGAGACATTGTGGCCTTTATAGAAGTCATATGTTAATTAGTCGTTTAATTTTACTTAAAATTCAGTTATGGAGACTTGGGTTCTTTCAAGCCACAACAGACTCCAGAATTGTAATACATGTGTGCTGCAAAACATTTCTTCTGAACTAGATGTTGGTGTGATCTACCAAAAATGAAAAAAAAAAAAAAAAAAAAAAAAAAACTCAAAATATTAAGCTACATGAATTTGTACTCTTGTGCCTTAGTTTGTGGCTCTACAAACCCTGCAACTTTGCCAATGTCCATTCCTTTACAAGTGCTTATGTTCTTAAAGTAGAAACTCAATTCTAAACACATAAATTTATCAGTCTCTCTGGCTATAGATTTCTAAGTTCCTTTAATGTAGGTATCGTTGTTGTATATACTGTTTCTCCTTTTGAGAGATGCTGCAAAATTTTGCGCAGAGATCATTATTAAGGACTCTTTAATCCTTATATTAAGTGGTATGTTTTTTGTTAAACACCTTGGTATACGTTATATCTACATTTTAGATAGAATGCATTTGCCAAACTGATATTTATTTAAATAATATAAATAACAAGAATTGTTTGAATAAATTAAGATTGAATATAAATTGCTTCAATAGGTATCCCACTCTTGAATTTGATCAACTGATACAGCAAATTCTTTAATAATGGAGTTCTCTAGGTTTTTTTTTTTTTTTTAAACACAAGACAAGATGAGGGTAGTATCATCATGCCTGTTCAATTATCATATGACCCAGACTAGGTTTCTTTAATTATCAATTTGGGATTGATCCATGTTTAGGGCCAGACTGACCCATTAATAAACATAAACTATTTAGGATTGATCCATGTTTAGGGCCAGGCTGACCCATTAATAGACCTAAACTTTTAAGTCCAATCGGATTTTAATATATGTGATTTAACAATTGACAACTGCTCTAGTTTATAACATTAATAAAAATAAAACCCTAACTTCTAACGAAATTATATAATTACCATTATTTCATTTGATTAATAAAATATTGTTAAATTATTTTTAATTAGATATATATTGGTTTTATGAACTTTACCATGCTTGGTATGATGGACAGATGGAGTACCTAGAGAGACACAAGTCAAATAGGTTGCAATTGACGCCCCAAGCACTATGTAAAGAAAAAGGTAAATTTGTGAGCAGACTTGTTGGTAAAAGAAAAAAAAAAGAAAAAAGAGGTTTGGAGAGTCATTGTCTAAAGAAAATTTATCCAAGAGTTGAAGATAACGCGTTTTGAAGCAGAAAGTCTTGAGGGCATTTAGGTATACGAAAATAAAATCAATGACTGAATGAACCTAAAGTCTTGAGAATGAAAGAATTGTATGGGAATGAAAAACTTTCTTATTCAACGAAGAAAAAGAAAGCAATATCCAATTTACTCGTCAAACAAGGAGACTTGTCCCATTACTCCAGTATTGACTCTAATAAAAGCCGATGACTTTTTGTTGTCTTTAGAGTGTGATCTATTAAGTGCTTTGCTTCATTGCAATATATTTAAAAAAAATTCCTTATTTTCAACTTAATTACATAAGTACCATTATGTTATTTGACTATTAAATGCTATTAAGTATTTTTTAATTAAAAAATAAATAATACCCCAATCATTTGTCCAACACTCTTTAATGGCAATATGAATAGGCCCCTTATTACTTGTGCAATATGGGCCTTGCCGAAATGGTGTTCCCTAAAAGATGAAGATTTTTTTTTATTACTTATGTAGTCTTTAAAGAAAAAAATCTTATTTTCAACTAACATATCTAATTGTCATAATTATATTACTTCTCCAACACGGGTTGTGTCCAACTACTCCAACAACGACATTTATAGAAGATGACTTTTTTTTTAACTTTTGCATTCTTTATAATTAGTGTCAATTGCGTTACTTTATTGAATTAATAAAAAATAAAAAGTAAAAAGAAACTTACTTTCAACTAAATTACACAATTTCCATTATTTCATTTAAGAAAAACTTATGGTGGTTTCAAGGAAAATAAGACATACCAGCTCCATACTCCATTAATGGAGACCTTGAAAGATGATGGATTTTTATAACTTTCGGTGAATTACCATTTCGTGAGTTGAATTTTACGAATTTACAATTCTAGCTCGCTGTTCATTTTAATTAACAAAAACATGAACGATAACGAATTTTGGGGTTTTAAAGTGACAATTTCACAAGTTTAAAGTGATTGTCTCACTAAAAATAGGGAAACCTATGAGATAGTCCATCTAAGCCTGTGAAATTATCATGTTAAACCTGCGAAATAGTCACTTTAAAACCTTCGAATTCATTACTATTCATATTTTGGTAATTAAATTGAACAGTTAGTCGGAATTGTAAATTCATCAAAAGTTGATCACGTTTTCGTAAATACTCATATACCTTTTATCCTCTTCAACTACGTTGCAACACTTGTGCCGCCCATTGACATAATATGCTTCGGTGTCAGATCATTCTTTAGACGTCCAAAAAATGGAAATAAATTTGTGCAGTTTTTTATAGTATTGTAGGTATATAACCCATGAGCCCATTGAATGGAAATCAAGAAGCTTAAAATTTTCGTATCCAGAGAGATTTTTGTGGATCTGTCCAAGGAACTTATAGTTGCTCATATAGATGAATTCTAATTATTCAAATTCCTAATATCTGTTGGAATTGTCCATGGAAAACTTTGATCACTCAATTGAAATTGATAAAAGTTTGTGTAGCTTTCGATGTTTAGAAGGATCAATTGTGATGCTTTAATACAGCTACTAATTAACACTCCCCCTCAAGTTGGAGTATAAATATTATCTCTACAAATTAGATTGAATTGTTGATGGTCTGAGTTTGACGTTTGATTAGGGTGAGGGGGAATTAAGAAAGAGAGACCTTACTACCTAGGTACGTTGTTAAGTTATCACTAAAAAATTCGGGACACATTTGGGAAAAAGTCCCTACAATTAAGTAATATTTGCTTTTTAATTATACATGTTACTCTTAATCCTTTTAAGATGGTTTTCATAATTTGTGTACTCTTTTAACTCCATAATCTTATTCCATTATTGTAAAGTCTGTAATTTAATTAAATTACACAATTGTTGTTATTATTATTAATTTTTTTTGGATAAGTCATTGATAATTCTGACATAAAAAAGGCATACTAGTGGGAAGAGCTATGTTAGGCATAGAAGAAAATCAGCAATACCCTTATTACTTATCCAACACCAGCACCGGTCTCATCCCATTACTTTAATAGCAACCGTGATGGTAGGTGATCGAACTTTTTACTCTCTATAGTCTTTAGAATGTCTATAATTATACTTTATTGCACTGAAGAAAATTATTTATTTTCTACTAACATATCTAATCGTCATTATTATATGAGTTGTCCAACATGGGTCTTGTCCCATTACTCCGATAAGGACATTTATAGAAGATAACGACTTTTTATACTTTTGAAGTCTTTAGAGTAACAATTGTGCTACTTTATTGCAGTAACAAAATATAAAAATATAAAAATCCTTACTTCTAATTAAATTACATAATTTCCATTATTTCATAAGATTAATAAAATGGTGTTAAATTATATTTTATTAGATATATGCTACTTTTATGAACTTTACCGATATGATGGACAAATGGAGTCTCGCCTAGAGAGACTGAGGCCAAATAGGTTGCAATGGACTCCCCAATCACTATGTGTAAAAAAATGGGTAAATTTGACGGCAAGGTCCATCAAAGTCACCCTTTCTTCATGTAGAGTTTAAAATGGTCGTGTCGAATTTACCCTTTTTCACGTGTGAATAAATGGTGATTATGACATACGCCTCACAATTATGTTGAATATTTGAGATGCCCTTTCTTTCAAAATTTAAGAAGTAGTACTCTTGGATCTTAGTCTACTTTGAAAGACTTAAAAAGGCAAAATCGATTGATTATTCACCAACAATGTTGTCATTTTTTGAGCTCCTTCAACATTTAGGTTGAAATATTTTTAACCTAGTTCACGTTGTTTTGAAAATAAATCTATTTTTCTACTAAAAATCTCTTATCTTTTACTTATCTTGTTCTTAGGTTTAAGCATGGGATTACAGATGACAGATTTGGAGGAGAAAAGGAGAAAAATCCATAGTTATTGGGTAAAGTTTGAACTTTAAGATGACAGTTGTTTTTATTTTTTATTTTTGCGGGAAGAGAGATGGCGGAAGAAATCAAAAGGTTTTTACTAGAGATGAAAGATGAAAGCATTTTGGATAATTTTCTATTACCCTCTCAGAAAATATATTGGTCAAAGAAGTATGTCCATTAATTTGAAAACAAGGGAGTGGTATTTCAAATAATCATCAAAACTTGGAAGGGTCATGGTCTTGGGATTGAAAGAATAATAAGGTGTAGTTATGGACTATCAAACTATCTCACAAAACTTAACGACTATTTCGAAAGAAATTCCTCTAGCAAGGTTTTTTGTAAGATGACTTTTTTTTAATATCTTTTATAGTCTTTGGAGTGTCAAATTCTTTACTTTATTATTAATATAAAAACCTTAATTTTAATTATATAATATAACTGTTGTTATTTATTTTAATGGTAAGGTATTGATAATTTTGATATGAAAAAAGCTTTTTAAGTAAGAAAAAGTATATCAATCTATGTAGAAAATAAGAAATATCTTTTATTAGTTGTCCATACTCTAGAGGAGACCTTGGAGGAAGTACTTGATGCCTTCATAAAGCTATTTTCCTCTTTAGATTGTGAAGGATGCTACTTTATTCCGTTAAGGTTAAATATATTGATTTTAATTAAATTGTATAATTATCATTATTTATTTTTAAAAGATAAGATTTAGTTTAAAAGAAAAACAATATTAGTGTTCAAAGGAACTAAGAAATACTCTTGCTCATTAAGTGTCATTATTTACTTTTGGGCTAAGACTATAACAATGTTGAAAAAAAAAATTTAGAAATAAAACTTTATTAAGAAAAAAAATAGTAATATCCATATTACCCGTCAAACACAGGTCTCGTTCCATTACTCCAATAAGGTCCGTGATAGAAGAACGAAAACTTTATTAAGAAAAAAAAAAAACAGCAATATCCTTATTATCTGTTGAAAGTAATATCGTCGATGGTTCTATCCAAAAATACTCCAACTAATCAGTTTGTAATGGAGGATTGGCTGGTTTGGACATACTCCTTACAATTTTGGCAAATATTTGACAAATCTCGTGTTTTTTGATAGGATGATGTACCCCTTGACCTCAGTCTATTTTGGAAGACTGATAAAAAGTTACTTAAATGGCCTCATCTTCAACCTCGTGCAAAAAATTGATGATTTTTCTTCCAAATTTCTGTCGTCTTCCAACTCCTCAACCTCTAGATCAATGACTTCTTTAACCTTACGTAGAAAACCCTTGTTTGTTTACCAAAGAAAGTCATCATATTTTCATTTTATCAAAATCATCTCTTGTTCTTTAGGTTTGGCAGTTGAAGGTGACGGCATTATATGTTTGAAGATTAGGAGAGAAAAATCAGACAATTATTTGCTAGAAGTCATTTTATAGTAGTTTATCAGGAAAGACAATATTCTTATTATCCGTCAAAGAGGGTCTCTCGTTCCATTATTAATCCAACGTAAGAGACACTTTGTGCTCTCTCTCTCTCTCTCTGTCTTCCTTGTAATAATAATTATAAATATAATATGGTTTTTGAGAGAGAGAGTCATTCAATTCAAGTCAGATAAGTGATTGCTAAAACATTATTACATATGAAGAAGAAAACTTTGTTCTTTGTCTTTCTGATGATCTCTTTTGCTTTTCTTCTTATTATACAACAACAGACTACTTCAGCATCAACAACTTCATCATCATCATCAGCACAAGCTTTACTCAAATGGAAACAAAGTTTGATCAATTCGACTGGATCTATGTTGGATTCATGGTCTGATGATGTCACCAATCCTTGCAATTGGACAGGAATTCAATGCGACAACTACTTCGAGATCATCATCGGGATCCTCCTCATTGAACAGAGCCTGAATGGTACACTTGATGAATTCGACTTCTCGGCCTTCCCCAATCTCACCTACCTAGCCCTCGATTCTAACAGCTTCTTTGGAGAAATCCCAATTCAAATTGGGTCTCTTTCAAAACTCACTTATCTTTCTCTGAGTTACAACCATTTCACAGGTATGATCCCTTCTGAGATAGGAAATCTCTTAGATCTCCAGCTTCTGTGGCTTGACAACAATTATTTATCTGGTGCGATCCCACATGAGCTTAGTAATTTACAAAAGTTAGGATCGCTCTATCTTTACAGTAACCATCTAACGAATCCAGATCCGATTCATCAGTTTAAGGGCATGGCATCATTGACAACACTCCATCTCTCTAGTAACTCACTGGGAGATGAGGTTCCCCCATTCATCTTTCACTGTCGCAACTTATTCTCTCTGGACTTGTCTTCTAATCTTATAACAGGCCGTATTCCATCAGAAATCAAGTATCTTACCAAACTTCAATTCCTTGACTTGAGAAATAATTCATTGGAGGGACCGATTCCATCAGAAATCAAGTATCTTACCAAACTTCAATTCCTTGACTTGGGAATGAACAAGCTCAATGGTAAGATACCCCCCGAAATTGGCCTTCTAACTAACCTCACATACCTTGATTTATCTAATAACCCGTTTACTAGTGGGCCCATACCATCTTCCATAGGTAACCTTAGGATGCTCTACTTCCTAGATCTCTCCAATACAAGCTTGAATTCCAGCATTCCCAATGAGCTTGGATTTTGCATCAACCTTGTGGTTCTTGATCTGTCACTCAACAACCTCGATGGTCCTTTGCCTCTTTCCATGGCCTCCCTAACTCTACTCCAATCCCTTCACTTGGGAATGAACAAGCTCAATGGTAAGATACCCCCCGAAATTGGCCTTCTAACTAACCTCACATACCTTGATTTATCTAATAACCCGTTTACTAATGGGCCCATACCATCTTCCATAGGTAATCTTAGCATGCTCTACTCCCTGCATCTCTCGAATACAAGCTTGCATTCCAGCATTCCAAATGAGCTTGCATTTTGCATCCACCTTACAGATCTTGATCTGTCACTCAACAACCTCTCTGGTCCTTTGCCTCTTTCCATGGTCTCTTTTCATAATCTCACTCTTTTGTTCCTGTTTAATAATAGATTATCGGGGAAGATACCTGCTGAGATTGGACACCTACAATATTTGCAATACTTAGATTTATCTGCAAACAATCTAAGTGGGCAGATACCAGCCAAACTTGGTGGATGCAAAGAGCTATTGTTCTTGAAACTCAGTGATAATGATTTAATTGGAAAAATTCCTAAATCATTTTGTAAGTTGAGTCAATTGGAAATCTTTGAAGCCTCTCATAATCATTTGGAAGGACATTTGCCAAGATGTTTAGCTAATTGCAAAAGCTTACAAGTTCTAAATTTGGAAAATAATCTGTTACATGATGTATTTCCTTTTTGGCTTGAGGTATTGCCTTTTTTACATGTCCTTGTATTGAGATCCAACAGATTCTATGGTCCTATCGAAAATCCTCAAACCGATCATGCTTTTCAAAGGTTGCATGTCATAGATATTTCTTCCAATAGATTTACAGGTCCTTTGCCGACAAAATACTTTCAAAGTTGGAACGCAATGATGATGGTGGTAGGGAATAAGTCCGTCCTGAAGTATATTGTAGATGATGATAAGTATTATCATATCTCAGTGACCCTCTCGTACAAAGGACAAGAGAGGGTACTAAATAAAATCTTACCCACCTTTGCCACACTGGATCTCTCCGACAACCGATTTGAAGGTGAAATTCCAGAAGTGATAGGAGATCTCAAATCTCTTATTCTACTAAATTTGTCTCGCAATGACCTCATTGATCACATTCCATCATCGCTAGGGAATTTGAAAAATCTTGAGTCATTGGATCTCTCTCAAAATAAGCTTTCAGGGGAGATTCCTCAGCAATTGCTTTCTCTTACTTTCCTTGCCATATTGAACGTTACACAAAACCATCTTGAAGGAAGCATTCCACGAGGTAAACAATTTGATACATTTTCAAATGATTCTTATGAAGGTAATCCACGATTATGTGGTTTTCCTTTGTCAAGGAAATGCATAGGTGTCAATGTGATGCCACCACCAACAATGATTCAAGAACTCAAGAACCCAACATTACAAGTGTATTTGATTGGAAAATATTTATGTCGATAGGATATGGATGCGGAGTGGTTATTGGTGTTGCAATCGGATATAATATTTTTTGAAAGGAAAATGGATGGCTCACAAGGACTTTTGAAGAACGACAATGTACGCGACGCAAAAGATTGACGAGGATTCACAGACTTCATGCAAATGGAAGATGAATAAAGCTAGTAAAAAAAACTTTTGTTCAAATGAATGTTGCTGCCTAGTTTTATTTGAATATTTTTATACTTTGTTGTAATCGGTAATATTTGTTAATAAAATAAGTTGTCTCTTTGTCTCTTTGCTCTTATTAAATTAATAGGTCACTTATTGCTAAATCTAGCAAATATGTTGCAAAGAAATTAGACATTGGCTAATGCACATTGTTCCTAAGGAATAGGAAAGAGACATTGTGGCCTTTATAGAAGTCATATGTTAATTAGTCGTTTAATTTTACTTAAAATTCAGTTATGGAGACTTGGGTTCTTTCAAGCCACAACAGACTCCAGAATTGTAATATTTGTGCTGCAAAACATTTCTTCTGAACTAGATGTTGGTGTGATCTAGCAAAAATGAAAAAAAAAAAAAAAAAAACTCAAAATATTAAGCTACATGAATTTGTATTCTTGTGCCTTAGTTTGTGGCTCTACAAACCCTGCAACTTTGCCAATGTCCATTCCTTTACAAGTTCTTATGTTCTTAAAGTAGAAACTTAATTCTAAACTTTGATCGCTCAATCGAAATTGATAAAAGTTTGTGTAACTTTCTATGTTTAGAAGGATCAATTGTGATTCTTTAATACAGCTAGTAATTAACACTCCCTCTCAAGTTGGAGCACAAATATTATCCCTACAAATTAGATTGAATTGTTGATGGTCTGAATTTGACATTTGATTAAGGTGAGGGGGAATTAAGAAAGAGAGACCTTACTACCTGGGTACGTTGTTAAGTTATCACTCAAAAATCTGAGATGCATTTGGGAAAAAGTCCCAACAATTAAGTAATATTTGCTTTTTAATTATACATGTTACTCTTAATCCTTTTAAGATGGTTTTTCGTAATTTTTGTACCCTTTAACTCCGTAATCTTATTCCATTATTGTAAAGTCTGTAATTTAATTAAATTACACAATTGTTGTTATTATTATTAATTTTTTTGGATAAGTCATTGATAATTCTGACATAAAAAAGGCATATTAGTGGGAAGAGCTATGTTAGGCATCGAAGAAAATCAGCAATACCCTTATTACTTATCCAACACCAGCACCAGTCTCATCCCATTACTTTAATAGCAACCGTGATAGTAGGTGATCGAACTTTTTACTCTCTATAGTCTTTAGAGTGTCTAGAATTATACTTTATTGCACTGAAGAAAATTCTTTATTTTCTACTAACATATCTAATCGTCATTATTATATGACTTATCCAACATGGGTCTTGTCCCATTACTCCGATAAGGACATTTATAGAAGATAACGACTTTTTATACTTTTGAAGTCTTTAGAGTAACAATTGTGCTACTTTATTGCACTAACAAAATATAAAAAATATAAAAATCCTTACTTCTAATTAAATTACATAATTTCCATTATTTCATTTGATTAATAAAATGGTGTTAAATTATATTTTATTAGATATATGCTACTTTTATGAACTTTACCGATATGATGGACAAATGGAGTCTCACCTAGAGAGACCGAGGCCAAATAGGTTGCAATGGACTCCCCAATCACTACGTGTAAAAAAATGAGTAAATTTGACAGCAAGGTCCATCAAAGTCGCCCTTTCTTCACGTAGAGTTTAAAACGATCGTGTCGAATTTACCCCTTTTTCACGTGTGAAGAAAGGGTGATTATGACATACGCCTCACAATTATGGTGAATATTTGAGATGTCCTTTCTTTCTAAATTTAAGAAGTAGTACTCTTGGATCTTAGTCTACTTTGAAAGACTTAAAAAGGCAAAATTGATTGATTATTCACCAACAATGTTGTCATTTTTTGAGCTCTTTCAACATTTAGGTTGAAATATTTTTAACCTAGTTCACGTTGTATTGAAGATAAATCTTGTTTTTCTTCCAAAAATCTCTTATCTTTTACTTATCTTATTCTTAGGTTTAAGCATGGGATTATAGATGGCAGATTTGGAGGAGAAAAGAAGAAAAATCCGTAATTGTTGGGTAAAACTTGAACTTTAAGATGAGAGTTGTTTTTATTTTTTATTTTTGCGGGAAGAGAGATGGCGGAAGAAATCAAAAAGTTTTTACTAGAGATGAAAGATGAAAGCATTTTGGATAATTTTCTATTACCCTCTCAGAAAATATGTTGGTCAAAGAAGTATGTCCATTAATTTGAAAACAAGGGTGTGGAATAATCATGAAAACTTGGAAGGGTCATGGTCTTGGGATTGAAAGAATAATAAGGTGTAGTTATGGACTATCAAACTATCTCACAAAACTTAACGACTATTTAAAAAGATATTCCTCTGGCAGGATTTTTTGTAAGATGACTTTTTTTTTTTTTTTTAATCTTTTATAGTCTTTGGAGTGTCAAATTCTTTTCTTTATTATTAATATAAAAACCTTAATTTTAATTATATAACATAACTGTTGTTATTTATTTTAATGTTAAGGTATTGATAATTTTGATATTAAAAAAAAACCTTTTAAGTAAGAAAAGTATATCAATCTACGTAGAAAATAAGAAATATCCTTTATTAGTTGTATATACTCTAGAAGAGACCTTGGAGGAAGTACTTGATGCCTTCATAAAGCTATTGTCCTCTTTAGATTGTGAAGGATGCTACTTTATTCCGTTAAGGTTAAATATATTGATTTTAATTAAATTGTATAATTATCATTATTTATTTTAAAAGATAAGATTTAATTTAAAAGAAAAACAATGTTAGTGTCCAAAGGAACTAAGAAATACTCTTGCTCATTAAGTGTCATTATTTACTTTTGGGATAAGACATTAACAATGTTGATCAAAAAAAAAAATTTTAGAAATAAAACTTTATTAAGAAAAAAAAAATAGTAATATTCATATTACCTGTCAAACACAGGCCTCGTTCCGTTACTCCAATAAGGTCCGTGATAGAAGAACGAAAACTTTATTAAGAAAATAAAAAAAAGACAATATCTTTATTATCTGTCGAAAGCAATATCGTTGATGGTTCTATCCAAAAATTCTCCAACTAATCAGTTTGTCATGGAGGATTAGATGGTTTCGACATACTCCTTACAATTTTGGCAAATATTTGACAAATCTCTTGTGTGTTTCGATACGATGATGTACCCCTTGACCTCAGTCTATTTTGGAAGACTAATAAAAAAGTTACTTAAATGGCCTCATCTTCAACCTCTTGCAAAAAATTGATGATTTTTCTTCCAAAATTCTGTCATCTTCCAACTCTTCAACCTAAAGATCAACGTCTTCTTTAACCTTACATAGAAAACCCTTGTTTGTTTATCGAAGAAAGTCATCATATTTTCATTTTATCAAAAATCATATCTTGTTCTTTAGATTTGGCAGTTGAAGGTGACAGAATTATATGTTTGAAGATGACTGATCTAGGAGAGAAAAATCAAACAATTGTCAGCTAGAGAGCATGAAAGATGAGGTATTGAAGTCATTTTATAGTAGTTTAATAGGAAAGACTTAGATCAAGAGGATACGTGGTATCTCAAATATTCGTAACAAACCTTGAGAGGGATACGTGTAGATATATTCGTAATGTATATCCTTGAGATAAGACTTTGACAATGTTGACAGGAGTATGGTGGTGGATTCCTGATGTGGTAATCCTGTTGAGCAAAACAGCCCATAGCAAAGCATGGAAAGACTTTTGTGGTATTAACTGTCGTTATTTACTTTTGTGGGATATGACTCTTGATCTTTTAGAAATAAAATTTTATTAAAAAAACAATATTCTTATTATCCGTCAAAGACGGGTCTCTCGTTCCATTATTAATCCAACGTAAGAGACACGTTGGGTTGAGAGTCGAGACTAGTCAAACGTAAGAGACACGTTGTGCTCTCTCTCTCTCTCTCTGTCTTCCATGTAATAATAATTATAAATATAATATGGCTTTTGAGAGAGAGAGAGAGAGTCATTCAATTCAAGTCTGATAAGTGATGGCTATAACATTATTACATATGAAGAAGAAAACTTTCTTCTTTGTCTTTCTGATGATCTCTTTTGTTTTTCTTCTTATGATACAACAACAGACTACTTCTGCATCAACAATATCATCATCATCAGCAGCACAAGCTTTGCTCAGATGGAAAAAAAGTTTGATCAATGCCACTGCAATTAGCGATTCATGGTCTGATGTCACCAGTCCTTGCAATTGGACTGGAATTCAATGCGAAAACTACCCTGAGATCATCGTTCAGATCGAGCTCTTTGATCAGAGCTTGAATGGTACACTTGATGAATTCGACTTCTCGGCCTTCCCCAATCTCACCTCCCTAAACCTCAATATCAACAGCTTGTTTGGAGAAATCCCAATTCAAATTGGGTCTCTTTCAAAACTCACTTCTCTTTGTCTGTCTGACAACTATTTCACAGGTATGATCCCTTCTGAGATAGGAAATCTCTTAGATCTCCAAGTTCTGTGGCTTCACAACAATTACTTATCTGATGCTATCCCACATGAGCTTAGTAATTTACAAAAGTTACAATATCTCTCTCTTGCTGGAAACCATCTAACGAATCCAGACCCGATTCAGTTTAAGGGCATGGCATCATTGAAAATACTCTTGCTCTTTAGTAACTCACTGGGAGATGAAGTTCCCCCATTCATCTTTCATTGCCCCAACTTAGCCTATATGGACTTGTCTTCTACTCTTATAACAGGCCGTATTCCAGTGCAACTCTTTACTACCAGTACTCTTAAAAACCTCCAATACCTTCACTTGAGTTATAATTCATTGGAGGGACCGATTCCATCAGAAATCAAGTATCTTACCAAACTTCGGTCCCTTGACTTGAGAATGAACAAGCTCAATGGTAAGATACCTCCCGAAATTGGCCTTATAACTAACCTCACATACCTTCATTTATCTAATAACCCGTTTACTAGTGGGCCCATACCATCTTCCATAGGTAACCTTACCATTCTTGAGTCCCTATCCCTCTCGAATACAAGCTTGCATTCCAGCATTCCCAATGAGCTTGGATTTTGTATCCACCTTACGGATCTTGATCTGTCACTCAACAACATCTCTGGTCCTTTGCCTCTTTCCATGGTCTCTTTCCATAATCTCACTCTTTTGTTCTTGTTTAATAATAGATTATCAGGGAAGATACCTGCTGAGATTGGAAACCTATCACATCTTAAATATTTAGATTTATCTGCAAACAATCTATCTGGGCAGCTACCAGCCAAACTAGGTGGATGCAAAGAGCTATTGTTCTTGAAACTCAGTCATAATGATTTAATTGGAAAAATTCCTAAATCATTTTGTAAGTTGAGTCAATTGGAAATCTTTGACGCCTCTCATAATCATTTGGAAGGACATTTGCCAAGATGTTTAGCTAATTGCGAAAGCCTACAAGTTCTAAATTTGGAAAATAATCTGTTACAAGATTTATTTCCTTTTTGGCTTGAGGTATTGCCTTTTTTACAGGTCCTTGTATTGAGATCCAACAGATTCTATGGTCCTATCGAACATCCTCGAACCGATTATGGGTTTCAAATGTTGCATGTCATAGATATTTCTTCCAATAGATTTACAGGTCCTTTGCCGGCAAAATACTTTCAAAGCTGGAAAGCAATGATGATGGTAGGGAATGAGTCCGGTCTAAATTATATTCTAGGTTATAATACGTATTATCATATCTCAGTGACCCTCTCATACAAAGGACAAGACAGAGTACTAAAGAAAATCTTGACCACCTTTGCCACACTGGATCTCTCCAACAACCACTTTGAAGGTGAAATTCCAGAAGTGATAGGAGATCTCAAATCTCTTATTCTACTAAATTTGTCTCGCAATGACCTCATTGATCACATTCCATCATCGCTAGGGAATTTGAAAAATCTTGAGTCATTGGATCTCTCTCAAAATACGCTTTCAGGAGAGATTCCTCAGCAACTACTTTCTCTTACTTTCCTTGCCATATTGAACGTTACACAAAACCATCTTGAAGGAAGCATTCCACGAGGTAAACAATTTGATACATTTTCAAATGATTCTTATGAAGGTAATCCACGATTATGTGGTTTTCCTTTGTCAAGGAAATGCATAGGTGTCAATGTGATGCCACCACCAACAATGATTCAAGAACTCAAGGACCCAACATCTACAAGTGTATTTGATTGGAAAATATTTATGTCGATAGGATATGGATGCGGAGTGGTTATTGGTGTTGCAATTGGATATAATATTTTTTGGAAGGAAAATGGATGGCTCACAAGGACTTTTGAAGAACGACAATGTATGCGACGCAAAAGATTGACGAGGATTCACAGACTTCATGCAAATGGAAGATGAATAAAGCTAGTAAAAAAACTTTTGTTCAAATGAATGTTGCTGCCTAGTTTTATTTGAATTTTTTCATACTTTGTTGTAATCGGTAATATTTGTTAATAAAATAAGTTGTCTCTTTGTCTCTTAGCTCTTATTAAATTAATAGGTCACTTATTGCTAAATCTCGCAAATATGTTGCAAAGTAATTAGACATTGGCTAATGCACATTGTTCCTAAGGAATAGGAAAGAGACATTAGTCGTTTAATTTTACTTAAAATTCAGTTATGGAGACTTGGGTTCTTTCAAGCCACAACAGACTCCAGAATTGTAATATTTGTGCTGCAAAACATTTCTTCAGAACTAGATATTGGTGTGATCTACCAAAAATGAAAAAAAATTAAAAAAAACTTAAATTATTAAGCTACATGAATTTGTATTCTTGTGCCTTAGTTTGTGGCTCTACAAACCCTGCAACTTTGCCAATGTCCATTCTTAAAGTAGAAACTCAATTCTAAACACATAAATTTATCAGTCTCTTTGGCTATAGATTTCTAAGTTCCTTTAATGTAGGTATGGTTGTTGTATATACTGTTTCTCCTTTCGAGAGATGCTGCAAAATTTTGAGCAAAGATCATTATTAAGGACGGGGGATGATGGTTCCCCTCTTCTTTTTATTTTCGATAGATGAGGGACTAAGTGTCTAACATAAAAAATGACTCCATAGAATAAAATAGTTTAGAGAAAAGATTAAAAAAAAATTAATGTGAGGTGTGTGCATGAAAAAAAGGTGTAAGCCTCAGTGAGAGGCGTAAACCTTTGGGAATTTCTTGATCTTGGACATACATTTCATCTTCTTTTTTTCTTTCATTTCTTCTTTGCATCTCAAGGATATTTTTAGTGAGTCTCAGCTTAAGGTGAACCTTGAGGCGTAAGCCTTTAAAACAGTGATTTGGATTACAAGTGTGATAGCACCATCCAAAAACACGAATTTCTTTTTTGGTGGTATGGAAGAGAGACAGTTGGAAGATAAAATAAGAAATGAAAGTTTAAATTTAAGTTAGGTGCGAAGATAATGACTTATACCTTATTTCTCCTTATGCTTTTGGTTAATTCAATTATTATAATTTATCTATTAAAGAAAAGTAGGTTTAAAAAAGATTCTAAACTATAGAGTAATACAAAGACCTGTGAAAAAAAAAAAAGAAGCGAAAAAGAAAATGTGTTGGGCAATATCCAATATGCTGATAAGTCGGTACTCTTTAATCCTTATATTAAGTGGTATGCTTTTTGTTAAACACCTTGGTATACGTTATATCTACATTTTAGATAGAATGCATTTGCCAAACTGATATTTTTTTAAATATCAATCTCCATTTCTGAGTTTGACACTCTGCGGCAAATCTATTCCAGAAATTGGATCTCTATCCTCGAATCATCCGAACCTGTAAGTAACAGATCTCTCTCTCTCTCTCTCTCTCTCTGTAAGTAGCCAATGCTTGATTATTCTACTCTTTGATTATTTTCAGCAATGCAACATATGCATAATCAATATTTCTGAATTTTAAATTTGTTTCACTAAATGTCACCTCTGAAAGGAAACATTAGATGCGTGAAACCAAGAACAGCGTAAACCATTCAAGACAAAAAGATGCTCCACACATCTGGTTCGAAGAGCTTTCCAAGGAGATCCAATGAGGAGGTAAATTTGAAATTTACCTCTTTTAAAATTTGAGATTTATCTGCTGATGAGCTTTATTACGTCCATTTTTACAACCTTCACACTGACATCCAATATAACATTCTACCCCAGCCTATAAGACAGTGAGAGTGATTAAGTAGGCCAAGAAGAATAAGTTGAAGAATAGAAATATAACATAGACCAAGCCAGTAAATAAGACAATACACAAACCACTTGTGACCAGCTTTCTCCACATGGCTCACAAACCATGTGCAAAACATAAACTCTTCTTTCTTTTTTTTTGGCTAGGCAAGCAAGATTGGTGACCCATAATTAATAGGAGAAAGCATTTCTACCACTCCCACAATCTATGATGACATTGCACACATTTCCATCACATGTGCATTGTGTTTGCACACCTTGGCTTTGAAAGTTGTTAGGTTTGATTGCTTCAAGGATGTGTATGAGGACAATGCCAACTTTTGCCCAATTATGGGGAATAGCAAGATTGGGGGGTGTGATGATTATGTATTGAATGGTGGATTCATTTTCAAAGGACCCCAGCTACATATTTTGGATTGCTCATTTTGGCAAAATATTATTGTGGAGCCTCATAATGGAGAACTTGTTGATCACTTCGAAAAAGACAAGACAAGACAAGACAATGACCTTTGTAGCGGAAAAATACTTTTTGCCAAAATTGCGGTGGGATGTAACATGGTATGTTGAGAGATGTCAAGTTTGTCAAGCTTTGAAGGATCAAGTGCAAAACACAAGATGTTACAAGCCATTACCGATTCCTAAGCTGCTGTGGGTTGATGTTGGCATAGACCTTGCATTGAGACTTTCTAGAGCTCAACGAGATTTGGTTCCCTTACGAACTTGAGTAGAGCAAGTTAAGATGTGAAAGAAATGATGAAGAATATGCATGAAATCCATGAGAAAGATATTATAGCATTTATCAAGGATCTTAATGAACAAATCAAATTCCAAATTGAGAGTTCGAACAACAAATACAAGGAAGATGTTGATCTTCACATGAGGAGAGTTGCCTACAATGAAGGTGATTTGGTTTGGGTGGTTTTACGCAAAGATAGGCAGCTAGGTGGCTTATACACTAAACTTAGAGCTTGCAAAGGGCGACCTTGCAAGATATTAAAGTGCATCAATGATAATGCTTATGGCGTGGAGCTTCCTCCGCACATATAATGTGTTTAATGTACAACATTTGCTATTCTAGTATGTCTCCTAACTCGTGGTCGAGTTCTTTTAAGGATGGGAGAATGATGCAGTCCAAGTTTGTTAGTTGTTTGTTATTTCGGTTAATAAAAAACCTGAAGTAGTTAGTTGTTGGAGTTAGATTCCTTTTAGGTGTTTTTTTTTGTTACTTTAGTGTTCATGTATGGGTAATGTAGTCATTTCACTTGGGGATGTTAAGTTCTTGTTTTGCCTACAAATAGGCTCTCGAATTTAGTTCTAAATCAGTTTTTAGTTGAATAAAATAGATTTAAAAGAGAGTTTCTCTTCCAACTCAACTTTTGTTGAAGTTTCACACATATTAGTCTAAATTTCCAGATCTGATTGCATCAGACATTATTGAAAAACGCGGGGGAAAATAAAAAATTGAAGGGGGTGAAGAGAAAAGGCAATAAGGTAGTGTGAACCTCACTCCACTACCTTGAGAGAGAGAGAGAGAGAGAGAGAGAGAGAGAGAGAGAGTTGGATTAAAGATTGAAATGGATAAGAATTATTTTAGAATGGGTGAAGCTTGTCGGTCAGAGCTACTAAATGAGGCCAAAGTCCTTGTCGTGATTGTTTGAGGCCTAAAGAATTATTTTTAATTTGTTTGTTGATATTGGGTAAGACAAAAAATAGCTACTTTAATCATGCTGCTTCCTTCTTGTAACTTCTGACTCCCGATTGCTTAAGGTTGTCTAAATTTGAGTTGGCACATTTCATATTTCAAAGATTCTAACCTTTCAATCTGAAACTAGTGTGAGATTTTCTAGTTTCTAATGCAAGCAAGTCGGTGTTGTTTAAAAAGCCTTTGATCATATTAAATCAATTAATCTCTTTAATGTTGAATTAAGTTTGGAGTTTCTAAATATGTTTCTCTGCTCTGTATTACAGTGGGACTGATATCACTGAAGCATTGCAATTACAAATAGAGATCCAGAAACAGCTGCATGAACAACTTGAGGTACGGATTTGTAGTTGAGAAAGTATTAGCTTAATAGATCTCGTAATGCTAAATCTGGTAAATATGTTACTGAGAAATCAGACATTGGCTAAAAACATTGTCACAAAATCATAAAAGAGACATTGTGCCATTTATAGCAGTCAACTATTTGATGGTGAAGTGACTTTGAATGCTAAGAGTTCAAAACACTACATTCTTCTTTTGGGTCCTTCTGAATGCTTTTCCTCATACGTCGAGACCATTTACTTCTCAATTGCTATTATTGAATCAACCATCTAGAGACTGATTATTTGAAGTAATAGGTGTCAGAGAATTCACCTTTGAACTTAAAGCGATCCGAACGAAAAAGAGTCATTTTGTTACCTTTACTATGATACACGGTGAAAGATTTATACCGTCATGGTGGTTCTGGTTGAACTTCTGACAAATTTTATCAACTTTGGATCATTATTTTCAGAAGCCATGGCATGGGGCACGTTAATTTTATCAACACTAGAAAATTTATTTATGAATCAAATTAATTCAACAATTTATTGCTTTGCTCATATTACTAATTTTATATTGAAATTTATTTCTGAAAGCTATACTTATGTTCCATGCCCACAACAATAAAGAAATAGGAGAAAAGAATAGATGAAGAAGAAGACAAGATACTAGAAAATACAGCTTATATATTTTTTGAAAAATAACGAAAACAAAAAAGTTAATGTGAGGTGTATGCCTTGACCAAAAGCGTAAAACTCAGTTACGCCTCACACTGAGGTGTAAACATTTTAGGCACCTTAGGGCGGTTTTAAGAGTCATGTATTTTACTTTTATTTTCATTTCTTCTTTGCACCTCAGGGTGGTTTTAAAAGTCTCATCTTAGGTTAACATTTAGGTTTAAGCCTTTAAAACAGAGATTTGGATCATATGTGTGATGCACCATCCAAGAATACAAATTCTTTTTGGTCGTGGGAAAGAGAGATCGTTGAAAGATAACGTTAAGAAATGAAAGTTTAAATTTAAGTTAGAATGTTAGGTTCGAAGATTATGGCTTATGCCTTATTTCTCCATGTACTTATGTTTTAATTCCATTATTATAATTTACCAATTATTATTATTTCTCCATATCCTTATTTCTTCATTTGTTCATTTTCCAAGTCGTTCTTGGGACATTGATTGAGATTGAATTTGTCTCCTTTCACGATGGGTGCATTACTGAGAGACCAATTTGACATACTAAATATTTATAAGATTCAAACAGTCTATCATTTTTGAGACAACCCTAATAATCTTCAATCTATTATTGAAGATTTTTATGCTAATGACATAATTTTTCTCACCCATATCAACCATCTTAAAATTCTTGGTAAGATATTGTTTTATTTTGTGCAATAAACCAATATCACTACTGACTAGCGAAATGTCATTTACGTATAGAACCTATATAATAAATTTGCTTCCATCGATCTTTTGATTGATACACTACTCAACAGTATTTTCCTTAAATCCAAGTAATGTAATGGTATTGTTAAACTTCATATACCATTGTCTGGAGGCACGTTTAAGTCCATAGATCGACTTCTTTAATTTGTAAGTTAATGTTCTCTTCCCTTTTCTGAGAACCTTTCAGGTTGTTCCATGAAAATCTATTCATCTAAATTTCCATTTAGAAGCCTAGCAAAAAAAATCTTCATTCAAAAAAGCAAATTTTACATCCATTTGATGTAATTTTAAATCAAAGCAAATCTTCATTAAAGAATTATTTTTAATTTGTTTGTTGATATCAGGTAAGACATAAAATAGCTACTTGAATCATGCTGCTTCGTTCTTGTAACTTTCGACTCCTGATTGCTCAAGGTTGTCTAAATTTGAGTTGGTACATTTCATATTTCAAAGATTCTAAACTTCCAATCTGAAACTAGTGTAAGATTTTCTAGTTTCTAATGCAAGTCAGTCTTGTTTTAAAAGCCTTTGATCATATCAAATCAATTAATCTCTTTAATGTTGAATTAAGTTTGGAGTTTCTAAATATGTTTCTCTGCTCCATGTAACAGTGGAATTGATATCACTGAAGCATTGCAATTACAAATAGAGGTCCAGAAACAGCTGCATGAACAAGTTGAGGAACTGATTTGTAGTTGAGAAAGCATTAGCTTAATAGGTCTCCTAATGCTAAATCTGGCAAATATGTTACTGAGAAATCAGACATTGGCTAAAAACATTGTCACAAAAGCATAAAAGAGACATTGTGCCATTTATAGCAGTCAACTATTTGATGGTGAAGTGACTTTGAATGCTAAGAGTTCAAAACGCTACCTTCTTCTTTTGGGTCCTTCTGAATGCTTTTCCTCATACGTCTCCTCATATATAATCTTACCATTTTCTCTTTTGACATTGTGTTAATTATCTTTTATTTATTATAGTCCAAGATGAAGAAGATACTGAAGTCCAGATATGACATCTTCTCCCAAGTCATGGGTGAAGATGGGCATGGCCATGTCAGGATGATGGATTTGGGAGTTCATCCTACCACTTTGTGCGGGGACCTCAACCCACATGTCAGGAGTTGGTGATGGAGGCCATCGATGCACAAACAGGATGCGATCGAGGCAGCAATATGTGCTGATATGGAAGCAAGACAAGACGCCACTGATTCCAATACAACATCACAAGATAGCTCTCAAAAGTTTGGTTGGAAGCAAAAGGTGTCTGAACCTGAAGTCATTGAGGTCGTTGAATCAGGTGTAGTTGGCATGTCAAGTACCCCACCTGCAAAGCATGCTAGAGCAGGTAAGATGGCCAAATCAACATCGGACTAACAAGTCTATAGTGCTGGCATTGCAACGTCTCATGAAGACATGGTTTGTTTTCATGAAGAGAGGGACAATGTAGCTCTCTTTCTTTGGGGTGTGGATGACCAGTGTTTGCTTCCTGTTCCATTTCTTCTTCTGTGCAAGATCTATTCTCAGATTATGTACAATCCAATCACAATCTGAAATTCAATAAGTAGAAATTGACGATGATTGGTTAGGTCGTACTTGTTTGCTCAACAAATGGTTGGATGTGAATCTATCCTACACTAGAAAGACCCAAATATACTGAGCTCCCAACTAAAGGAATTCATGGTGTTCAGACTGTCGAATGGTTGGTTTGGTAATCATATTGGTTACCATTAGGACCATCAAAATTGACTGCAGAGTGCACATAAAGGATGGGGGACAACACCAATGTTTTAATATTTTAAAGCCTAGCCAAGCTACAGCCACATTTTCCATTTTTTATAAATTCATTATTACTAATAAAAATGATAGGGACCACGTTTTTGCTCGATCTAAAGTTGGTTTTTCATTGTGTTTCGACCAATAGATTCTTGGGTATAATACAAGATCAATAAAAAAGAATCGTCAAAATCCAATTAAAATCGGCTCTGAAATTGAAAAATACGAATTCCAATAAAATATAAAATTCACATTTATTTTTTGTATATCGATTTTGAGTCCTATTCTACAAAATAGACTGTCAGATTTTTCTTAGATGTTAAATAATGCTGGATCTGATCTTATTCGGTTCAATGTGCTTTACATGGTGTTGAAATGAAAATTAACATCAAATTGGTTTCATACATTTTCTTGAAAAGATTTACATAAATTCATAAACTCAGACTTGATCAAATTGAATCGGAATTGATAGAATTCTTCAAATTGAGATCATTATATGATCGTTATCTAATTTATTTGAACTCGGGTTTGGGTCTATAAAAAACCGATTCGAAGATAACTTAAAGATTTACATGTAGCATGATAGACTTCCATTATTCTGTTCCCATGATAATTTTTTATAATAATAATAATAAATAATAAATAAATAAAAAACCTCGGAAGTATTTAAAATTGCACATGAGACCCCAAAATAATGCAAATTCTTTCTAAAAGCTAATGCAATGTTAGATCTTATTTGGGAATCTCAAATGGTCAAATCTTTGAGTGAATTTAAATTTTAGAAAATTAGAGTAGTTTGTTAGGAAATACTTAGGTCAAAGAGGGTGTGTGGTATCTCAAATATTCACCAAACCTAGTGAATGAATGACGTATAATAAGGGACAGTGGCATATGTGTAAATTAAATTTAGAGAACATGACCAACAAAAAGATTCGTTTTTCTTTTGCGGTCATCAAATTCAAAGATGAGAGACACGTTGCACTCTGTTTTCTTGATGGGTTGGGTACGGAAAGAAACACATTGTTGTAAAAAGTCCTTAATTTCTCACCATGATTGCAATAACTTCTCACGATCTTTTTTGAGTCAGTTTATCGCGACTCATAATTATATACTATATTGTATACACTATAAATAACATATTCTAGATCCAAAATTTAAAATTAATATCGCATATTCGATACAGTATTTGAATTCAAATATTGATATAGAGTATTCGTCGGATTTTAAATTTGAATTCTGATAATAAAAATTAATTTGGATTCGAATGTTCTTGTATTTGATTAATTGTTGATGGTTCTATCTAAGAAGACTTTAACTAATCAGTTTGTAATGGAGGATTGAATATGTAGCCTTGTGTTTTTCGCTACGATGATATACCCCTTAACCTCAGTCTATTTTGGAAGACTAATAAAAAGTCACTTAAATGGCCTCATCTTCAACCTCTAGCGAAAAACCAATGATTTTCCTTCCAAATTAATTCTGTCATCTTCCAGCCCTTCAACCTAAAGATCAACTTCTTCTTTAACCTTACGTAGTAAACCCTTGTTTGTTTAGCAAAGAAAGTCATCGTATTTTCATTTTATCAAAAATTATATCTTGTTCTCTAGGTTTGGCAGTTGAAGGTAACAGAATTATATGTTTGAAGATGAGGATAAAAGTTTTTACCATCGGGTTGAAGATGACTGATTTAGGAGAGATAGAAATCAAATAATTGTTTTGCTAGAGAGCAAGAAAGATGAGGCATTGAAGTCATTTTATAGTAGTTTATTAGGAAAGACTTAGGTCAAGAGGGTATGTGGTATCTCAAAATATGTCTAAATCACTTACCACAATCTCTTTTAAGATTTAATGAATATATATAGCGTTGTGACTGATGGACATATTTGGGGTGGCTATGTAACTAAAATTAATGTTGTGGTCTCATTCTTCATTAATTGTCATTATTTACTTTTGAGATAAGACTTCGATCTTTTAGAAAGAATAATTTATTAAGAAAAAAAAGTCAATATCCTTATTATCCGTCAAACACGAGAGTCCAGACTAGTCAAACGTAAGAGACATGTTACGACGTTGTTCTAGTCAAATGTAAGAGACACTTCACTTGAAAAGCATTGACCAACTAAATCTGATTTATTATTATTTTTGCTTGAATATCTTTATATATTCTCACCATCAAGGCCAACAATTCAAGTAATTATTAGATTTTCTAAAGAAAATAAAATTTGAGGAATGATTTCGAGGTATTCAATTCCTACAAATATTTGATTTGAAGATGATAAATGTTTCCAACCTTGACGCATTTCATGTGTAAAGAAATATTATTTTGCTTTGTTTACTCTAAATGAAAGGTTTTGAGCTCATAATTTTGAACTATTGAAACTAGTTTACCATTGTTCCACAACTTTTCATCTTGGATTTAGCCCTTTTGTACTTCAGCTTCTTCAAAAGTGTCAATCTCTTTCAACCTTTAGAAAGATATTGAGTAAGACCAATAAAAAATTCTAAAAAAAAAAAATACCAATATGTTGTTATTTTCTACCACAACTAACCATAGACTCTATCTTTAAGAAACTTGAATAAGTTTTAACCAAATAGAAACCATTTTAATGGACAACTTTGCTTTGAGCTCAGCTTAAGTTTTTAGATTCTTTCTTTTTATTATGTATCTTATAATACCCTAGATTTTTAACACGAATCTTGAGAAAATTCCTGGGTCAATATATAGGAAAAAATTTCTTGAATTGGAATTTGATAAAAACAATTACACCATTAGACCTGCAACGAAAAGTTAATCAAAATAAACTGTAAGTTTGTGAAAATTGGAGTACAGGATAATTAGGCTCTTAACATAAATTCGGTAATGATCGTTACGGCCTTTTAACATTATAAATATTAAAACCGATAGAAAGTTATAGAATTTCTCTACTATTAACACGTTCTATTTTCTAAAAAACCTTAGAATCTCTGATAAACTTTCATTATAATTTTCGAACACCTAGAGACCCAAATAGGATTCGTTGTAAGAGAAGAAGTTGTCTGTCTCGTCGTTAGCTTCAAAGGAATGCGTAAAATTAGGATTTTTGATAGCTCCGAAGAGGAAAGCTTAGGATTTCGACTAAGGATTTATGCATTCTTCAAGGTCGTTCGCCTAAGTCTCAAGTAAGGATCCTCTAAACCTTCCTAATAGTTATAGAAGTTTTATAGGTGTAGTTTTTTAATTAAAATCCTATTACTTGTATGTTAAATTAGGTAAAGTTAGCATCTTTTTTAAAATCCATACTTAGTATAATCATTTAGTATTTTTTCTCGCGTATCGATCTGGTTTCTATAAAATTTTCTAACTTTTAGTTTCTATTGAACAAATTTATTTTCACGAAAATGAAACCTGACAAGACCAAAGGGTTGTCAGAAACCTTCGATTAAAAACCCAATCCCCAATTCCAAAATTTACCTACGGCACATGAAGAGATCTATGCGACACTGGTAAACTAAACCCAAACCAGGTTTGGTCTATTTTTGAGATGCCCAATGACCTCCAAGATTACTGTGGCACAACCTTTTTTTTTATATAAAAATTCCTGAATTTTGCCAAAACAATTCAAAACGATTGATTTTTCACACATTCTACCAAGGGAAAACTTTTTGTCTCAAAGACTCAACATTTTTAAACCATTACCATCCAGGACCCACCCCAAGACCCCTCGGGAAATTTGACATATTTTGGTGTCCGTTTCAATGCGGCGCTAGTGACGTAGCATAACGCCTAGTGAGATTTTGTAATTTGACTTCTTTGGCCCCTCTTATTGCAAAGCAAAGTTGATTGGTAATTTTTAATGAAAAAGGGTATTTTCTCTTTTTAAGCCTTTGAATTTGACTAAAAAACTAGGAAAATTGTGAAGGAATGCGTTGAAGATGCATGTCCTGGACTTTCTGTTTGAGAGTACGGGCTCTCTTTGTTTGGATGTAGTGACGAGTGGATAACCGGTGATTAACGACTATACAATTGATAACTTAAAATACAAGTCTTTGATCTCATGAAGAAGTTGAAAGTGAATAGCCTCAAGTCATGCTTGATGATGGTCATTGTCTGTTTGTGAAGTCCATCACTATCGCATCGCACTCATTTTTGAGTCTGTCGGAGCTGGTGGCCATTAGATTAGGTATGTCATGATCTCTCCTAAAAATGTAGAAATATGGATCGTACAGTTTCAACGTAAGAACTCTCATTGAGAAGATTTTAGATAAATAAAAATTGAGATTGAGAGCCATTAACTTGTGAAGTATGGAGGTTTGGAAAAACATAGAGAAAATGTGGGGTTTTTATTTAAAAAAAAAAAACTAAATACTAATAAAGAAAACAAATAAAATGATTTAGGTTTGGCGATAGCGGAAGCGCCATCATTGAAGAACGATACATCAAGATCAATGTGCTCAATGGATCTTGAGCTCTAGGACCATTTAGAAGAACTACTTTTATTGAAAATTCTTGGAAGATGATTACATTTGGCCATTGGATTTATATAAATTGAAACATCCACTAATATGGAAAAACAATCAATCATTCCAATATTCTAACATGCTTGCACCATCAGGTTCATACTTTTTTTTCAAGACATTTTTTGTGAGTCAACCAACTTGGGACACACACACACACAATTAATTGGGAGCATAATCGCAAAATTCTCCAAATGTTTTTAAGTAAAATTCTCCTAATAAGGAACTAGTCGATCAAATCAACGAATTAACCATTTATTAATTAATTATTAAATATGGAAAACATTTACCCTTCATCATTAAAATCTTATTTTCTTTAACATTCAAATCTCAAGAGCAAGATAAGATTTTTAGAGAGTTCAAAGATAATGGTTTTGTTGAGAAACTCAAAAAACACCATTTTATGATCTTGAAATGTTCCTTTTTTTTTTTTTTTTTTGTGTGTGTCTTTTTTTGGAAACTTTCATGAAACCATCAAAATTAACCAAGTGGAACCATCGTTCAATAATCACCTAGTCTAAACTCATTTACCATGATTGGGAAGAGGTATTATTCCATAGAGAGGAAGTATCTTGCTATATCGGATATTAAGTTTTTTTTTTATTTTAAACAAAAATATTAACCATGCTTGATTCACCTAGAAGTCTTTTTTTGCTAAGCAAGCAAGGGGTTAGTGGTTAATGGAGGGTGAAAGTGGGTTCAACGCGTTTGGACCTAAGTCACGGGATCAACTCTGACCAAGCCTTAACCCCTTAACTAAGCGCACCTTCACCTATAAATCGTTGTAAATGGTTCCATTTGGTTAATGGTTTTGTCGAGAAACTCAAAAAAACCCCATTTTGTAATCTTGAAATGTTCCTTTTTTTTTTTTCTGGAAACTTTCATGAAACCATCCAAATCAACCAAATGGAACTATCATCAAATAATCACCTAATCTAAACTCATTACCATGACTAGGAAGAGGTATTATTCCATAGTGGCTTTACCCCATTATTTTTTAAAGTGGCTTTATGCTGATTCGCATGATTTTTTTTCTTACCTTTCTCTATGTTTCTATAAACCTACCTACATCACAAATTAATACCTTAAGATCTCAATTTTATTTTTATTTAAAATCTAATGATAGTTCTATTTAAATCACACATCCTTGTTCGTATGCTTTTAGGAGAGATCATGACGGACATGATCTAGTGGGCCACCGACTTTGACAGACTTAAAAATGAGCGGAATGCAACAATGATGGATTTCACAAACAGGCGGTGACCACCATCAAGCATGATCGGACGTTTGCAACTATCTATCTTCAACTTCTTCATGAGATAAATGGTTAATCTTTTATGTAATCAATTGCATAGTTTTTCTTCAAAGGCAGACCATGCAATTGCGGGAGGGTAATAGAGATAAGGTGTATGCGTTATAATAATGCGCATGAGATATACTATATCATTATTATGGTGTATCTCATCACATATCTTGAAAATAATAGATTTGCATCAATTAGGTTCAATTAGGTATAGAAATCCAATATTGGTTGAGACTTATTCTTATGACTCGTATCATCATGATATGTATTGGTGGAATACATATAAATCCTGACGGTTGGATTTTGTGCTGACATAGTCAATATCATGTATTTTTATTGTCATATTTATTGAGTAAATGGAATTCAATCCTATACATGTAGGCATGTTTGTGCATGTGCTTGTGCATATAGTTTTACCATAGTTTTAAATCTCGTTCAATACAAAGTTGACTCATCAGAGTCATCTCGATGTTGTTCAACAACAATATAGATATACAAGATATCTCAACAACCACATCATCTCGCAAGACAAACGAGATGTCTTGGACGATATTTTGAAAATCTCGGCCAAGTTAATTGGGATTTTGTAGATTTTGATTAAAAAATGATTTTTTTTAATAATTAAATATTTATTATGTAAATGAAATATGATTTTATGACTAAACATCTTCCAATCAACCTTATTTTATAAGAAAATTATAATTAATTTAATTTAAATATATGTAACCCAATCCTTATAAACAGAATTAAATGATTTGTCTCGTCCGTGTCAAACAGAGTTTTGCAACCATGAGTTTTGCTAAACTTTTAATATTTTTAGAACACCAGTATGTAATGGTGAATTTTCTCATATCTAAAAGACTCAAACTTTTCGAATCTCTAGATCCTTTTGCAATGTTATTATGGGACTTGATCTTATTATTCACAGAAGATTGAAGTCAAGTGGGCATTTCATCAATTTCAAAACATAGGAGATCATTAGGAGATTGAGGTAAAAGGGGTATCTCATCAGTTTCAAAACATAGGAGGTTATCTCAAATATTTACCAAAACAATGGAGGGGTATGTCTCATCACCCTCTTATATAAAGAGAACAGCTATTGGCAGAAGTGGATCCTCTGTAACGCAAGTTCCTGTAGCACCCTTTAGATCGATTGTATCAGTGAATAAATAAAATTTCACACTTAAAATTTTCAAAGTTCTATAAACGTTCATTTTTAAAGACTTGGATCTAGCAATATTTCAAAAAAAAAAAAAAAAATGAAAAATAGATCTAAACCATCATCACAAGAGGACCGAGATGTTATTTTTTCTGTACTATGACTCTGACTCTCACTCAGCAGTTCAAATGGTGTTGTTAGATTTTTATTTTTAGGTTTATGATTTTATATGAGCCTAATTATGATTAGAAACAACTACTGAAATTGTTCGAAAGAATGTTTTGATGTTTTGAGATTATAATACGAGCCAAACCTTTCTAATGTTTAAATACTAGGTTTTAATCTATTATTGAGGTGTGATAAATAATTTAATAAAATGGGTGTAATAACTAAAAGTTGGGTGCTAATAACAGCTCTCTTGTATAAGTCTCACTTCTCATCTCTCGCCTATCTCCCTTGTTTGTTCTTTCCTCGCCAAAAATCAAAACCATCATTTTGAGGAGCAAAATAAGAAAACGAGAAGCATCTCTCTGCCAATCAAGCGCAAGTAAGTTCTCCTTTAAGGGTTGAAGATGAGGGTAAAGATGATAGATTTTGGAGAGAAAAATCATAGAGAGCTTGAAAGATAAGGGTATTTAGAACATTTTCCAATAATTTCTCAAGAAAAGACTTAGGTCAAAGGGTATGTCATCAGTTTGAAAATAGAGGGTGGTATCTCAAATATTCACCAAAACTTTGGAAACGTACGTATAAATATGACAACAAAATTAATGATTCAATGTGCTCATTGGCATGTATGATTTTTTTTGCCTTTGATTAAATATAAACTTGGAATAGGTCCAATTGTGTATGTTTAGATGCAAACCTTAACAAGTGCATTTGTTTTTATTGTTGAAGTTTCTTGGACACTATCATTCTTTTGATTTAGGTACTATAATGCATTTGTTTCTTATTTGTAGTGAAACAAAATTGTAACCATAACATCTTAATTATTGTAAGATGCATAGTTTCAATTAAATTATATGAATGTCATTATCTTTTATATATTTTTGGGATAAGACATTAATTGATAATACTGACAAAAAAATCCCTTCCAATGTGGAGTTGTGCACCACGATATCGTCAAGATAGACCATAGAAAACTTGTTGATGTACTTCAAAAGAACTCATTCATAAAAGTGGGTAACTAGTCAAGTCCAAAGGCATGATCAAGAATTCATGCGCGTTGTATCGGGTTGAACATTTACTTTTTGGCTCATCTCCATCGGTTACCCGCACTTGAGAATACCCTTATCTTAGATCCAGCTTTGAGAAATACTTGGTGGATCCAAGCTAATTGAACAGGTTGGCAATAAGTGGAATGGGATACTTTTTCTTCACAGTGACCTTCAACACTCGATAATCCACACACAACTATAGGGTCTCATCGTACTTTTGTTGGAACAAGACAGGTGCTCTACAAGGGGCCTTTAGTTGTTAAAGAAAATAAATAATACCCCAATCACGTGTCTAAAACATGAGCCTTGTCCCTCCAATGGCGACCCTAAAGAAAGATGGTGATTTTTATGCCTTTTGTAATCTTTAGAATGCCAAGTACACTTTCTTATTGCAATAATGTAGAATAACTTACATATTACTTGTGCACATGGACCTTACCCCATACCCCAATGGTCTCCCTTAAATAAGATGATTTTTCGTAATTTGTGTAGTCTTTTAACTCCATAGCCTTATTCCATTATTGTAAAGTTCATAATTTAATTAAATTGCCCAATTGTCATTATTTATTTTGTGATGGTCATTGATGATTCTGATATAAAAAATGTATCTTAGTGGGAAGAGCTATGGTAGGCATGGAAGAAAATCAGTAATACCCTTATTATTTATCCAACACCGGTCTCATCTAGCAATCGTAATAGTAAGTGAGGACCTTTTATACTTTCTTTAGTCTTTAGAATTTCTAGAACTATACTTTATTGCATTAAAGAAAAATCTTTATTTTCAACTAACATATCGAATCGTCATTATTATGAGTTTTCCAACATGGGTCTTGTCCCACTACCCCAACCATGACATTTATTGAAAATAATGACTTTTTATACTTTTGAAGTCTTTAAAGTGACATTTGCACTACTTTATTGCATTAATAAAAATAAAATAAAATAAATCCTTACTTCTAACTAAATTACATAATTTCCATTATTTCATTTGATTAATAAAAAAGTTGTTATATTATTTTTAATTAGATATACATTGCTTTTATGAACTTGACCATTCTTGATATGATGGACAAATGGAGTACCTAGAGAGAACTAGGCCAAACAGGTTGCAATGGATGCCCCAAGCACTATGTAAAAATAAGGGTAAATTCGTGAGGGACTTTTTGGTATAATTATTATTTTTAATTTTTTTAAAAAAGGGGCTTGCAAAGTCATTATTTCAAAAAAAATCTATCCAAGGGTTGAAGATGACGTGATTTTAAGCAGAAAGTCTTGAGGGCATTTAGGTATATGAAAACAAAATCAATTAATGAATCAACCTAAGGTCTTGAGAATGAAAGAATTGTAAGGGAATGAAAAACTTTCTTATTAAAGGAAGAAAAAAAAAAAAAAAAGCAAATATCCATATTACTTGTCAAACAAGGATGTTTGTCCCATTACTTCAGTATCAACTCTAAGGATAGATGATGACTTTTGTTGACTTTAGAGTGTGAATTGCCAATTGCTCTACTTCATTGTATTATACATAAATAAAATTCTTACTTTTGACTTAATAACATGATATTAAGTACTTTTTAATTAAATTCAACAAATATATATATAGTGGTTCTGCAGCCTTAAAGTTTGCCAAGTTTGGTGTCAAACATTTTTTGTAAATCACTTTTGATGGGGTTAGAAGTTTTGGAATAGGCTGATTTTTTGTGAGGATGATCTCTACGGTGAAGAGTAGAGATCATCCTCACAAAAAATCAGCTCATTTTGAAACTTCTAACCCTAGTTTACAAGTTGAAGAATCGTGGACCGTCCAATTTTTATAAATCACTTTTGATGGGGTTAGAAGTTTTGGAATATGCTGATTTTTGGTGAGGATGATCTCCTCATCATAGAGATCATTCTCACAAAATATCAGCTCATTCCAAAGCTTGTAACCCATATTTTGACAAATGTTTGGCACCAAACTTGGCAAACTTTAGGGCTGTTGAACTGTCCCCATATACATACATATATATATATATATATATATATATATATATATATATATATATATATATATATATATATATATATATATATATAATTGGAATAGAAGGATTATAATGGTAGTTATGCAACTATAATTTATAGTGGCAGACATGTAATTTCAATTTAGAAAACAGGACCATCAAAACGTTGTGGCAAAAAATTAGACACGTTATTCTCAATTCATTCCGTCCATTTATTTGTTTTTGTTTTTGTATTATATAAATATGAGAATCCTAAAGAAGTGAAGATAGATATATTCAGGTCAGTCAATCATGGAAATAAAACTGTAAATATCTTTATTGAAGTCATCATGAGGAAAAACTGTCCTCACATCTAGCTGCTCTAGATGTAAGTTTTCTGTTATAACAATACTCAAAACAGATTTGATGGTACATAAGTTCACAACAGGAGAAAAAATCTATGTATAATCGATACCTATCTTTCGTTGAAATTCCTTCACAACTAATTTGGCATTGTATCTCTTGCTTTCATCATGTTCTTTTACCTTGTAAACCCACTTATTATACATAGTCTTTTTGTCCTTAGGTAGTTCAATCAAATCCAAGTTTGATTTTGTGGATAATGAGTCCATCTCATTATTCATCATATGTTCCCATTTAACCTTGGTCTCAACTTGCATAGTTTCATCATAACATTATGGTTTATCATTGTCAGTTAGTAGTAAATAATGTATAGAAGAAATATATTGAGTTGGAGTCTTTCCTTGTGTAGCTCTACACTACAGGAAAATTGATATTTAGCGACAGAAAAATTTCATCTGTCGGTAGTAGACATGGTTTTTAAACTCGTCCAAGACCGAGACGTATCGCCCGAGTTAACTCGGTATCGGAGCTGAACGAGACCAACTCACAAAGTGATTTTTTTGACCGAGTTTTACAACTCATGTACAAATTTTCGAGTTATCTCGTGAGACGTCTCAAACGTATCGGAAAACTCATCCGAGATGACTCGATATCGGAGCTGAACGAGACGAGACGCGATACCGAGTTTAAAAACCATGGTAGTAGAGCACTAGAGCGACGGACAAAAAGGGGTTTCGTCGGTGTACAGTTAGTTTTCCCTTTTTTTTTTTCCTCATCTTCTATTTTCCTCAATTAAAAGTGTTTATTCAGTTTTTATTTCCTTCGACCAACGAGAGACAGAAGAGAACTCCTCTTTTGAAAAAAAGAATAGAGTTGTTTTGGGGTAGATCGAATACAGTTGTAGTCGAGTAGTTCATTGCAGTTGATTCGTTCAGCAAAATCGTTAGAGACCGAAGAGATCGAGCTGAATCAGAAGGTTTGTTTTGGGGTAGATCGAAAGGAGAATATATTTGTAATCGATTAGTTCGTGGTAGTCGATTAGTTCAACAAAATCGTTAGAAATCGAGCTGAATCAAGAGGTTATTTTGGGGTAAATCAAAAGGAGATCGAAATGAGGGTTTTCTATTTCGATCTTCTTCAGGTATAGATCGATTACCTCTAATTATTCACTTTTTTTATTTTTCTTATTTGTTGGTTTGAGATTTTTGTTAATGTGAGTTTTATCTAAATCTATTTTAGCTTTTTTTTTTTTTTTAAATAATTCTAGTTTTATACGAATCCTCATTCAATTTTGTTGAAGAAAATTTGAAATTTAGTATTGCGTTGCTGATTGATTGCTTTAAATAGATTTGCGGAAAAGGCCTTTTCAACTATTGTAATAGTTTCATCCTATATCTGTTTGCGATTTCAAAAATGCATCTACTAGCTTGGCGTTGTGGCGTTGTAGTTTGTTTACTGTATAAAATACTATGTAGTTTAATTGTTGAGCTTGGCATGTCTCCAGGCATTGGATACCTTCAACACTGCAGTTGTGTCTCCTATCTATTATGCCATGTTCACTTCTCTCACAATTTTTGCGAGTGTTATAATGTTTAAGGTAAATACTGATGAACTCATACACTACACCAATATACATAGAGTTGGTCTATCCTTATTCCCTATTCTTACTTCCCAAGTGGGAGACCCATATAGGTCATATATTGACTTTGGACCACACAGTGAATTATGCTCAACAAGATGATATTTGTCACAACATATCAGCACATTCTAATTTTTATTGTGTAAAAAGGGTTTTCCTAAGCAATGGGTTAAATGAAAAATACAGATTTTTCAACTCCAAGTCAGCTTTTCACTAGTCTTGGAATGTCAAAATGAGTTGCACGTTTCTGTTGATTGCCTCTAAGGTATGGACAATTCACTGTATGATTGGATCATCCCATATCCATTAGGACCTATGGCCCCTTCAAGCATGAGTACAAATAGGGAGTATGTATAGACTAACTCGTCTGTATTTTGGGTTTTTCTTGCACGGTTTTCTACATGGTCTCATAGCCCATTCTCAGACTTCTAACCATATAAAAAGTGCATTACAAATTGAACATTTTGTACTGCACATTTCACCCTTAACCTTGAGTTCATTTCTCATAGGACTAGGAGTTCTGTTTGTTGATTTTTGGTGAGGAAACCATCCTCACGAAAAAAAAAAAAAAAAACCCAACACTTCTAACCCTGTGACTGCCTATTTCACCTTCAATTTTTTAAAATAGCTCATTGTAACATATCAAACATATAATTTAAAAGAATCTGGACTATTGAAATCCTAATCTACTTTAAGTTCACAATTGATGAGGTTGATAAGTTTCAGAATGAGCTGATATTTGTGATGGAAGTGACCTTATTAGTGAGGAGAATATTCTCACTAAAAATCAGCCTTGTGAACCCCTCATGTATGCTTTTCAGCAAATTCATTAAGTTTGCTGTTAATTATAGGATTACTCTAATCAGAGTGCGAGCAGTATAGCATCAGAGCTCTGTGGATTCATAACTGTGTTGTCGGGTACTATAGTGTTGCATAGTACCAGGGAACCAGATCCTCCAATTACAGGTATTTACCTGTACACAACTTGCATAAATTGCTTCAAATGAATTTTATGTATGATGTGTTAATCTAGCCCATGTTATTTATGGCAGTTGTTATGGTATAGGATTTACCTAGGAATTCAAAGAAAGTTAAGAAACCCATTCTTCTAGGTTGGGCATGTAATATCCTACCTTGATTTTCAAGAGGGGGTGAATATTTAACCATTACTCTCAAGAGAAGTTTTGAGTGATCACCAGTCGCATACAAAGATGTGAGTTCTTAAAACAATATGATGATGATGACGATGATGAACACTAATGCATACTCTTTAAACTCTTGAGGGAATTAAATCTGAATTGAGAAAGTTAATCCAAAACTCTATTTTGAAGTGTCGAAGTTCTTAAATCTTGTAACTAGGATACCAGATTCACCACATTGAAGATGTCTTTTGACCTCTTTTACAGATTGTATTTTAGGATAATGCAAGTAATTTTCCTGATGTCATGAAAGAATGTAAGCAAAAATATAAAAAAAAATCTTGTTGCAAGCGCCTTAGGAACTCCTTGAGATCATAAATTTCTAGCTTTTGTTTTAAGAAAAGCAATGCTTAAACTCAATAATCCTTGCACTTATTTCAAGTGATAAATGATTTTTTTTTCTCCCAACATATGTAGATTTGTATTCACCACTATCTCCTAGAATATCATGGAATATCCAAGGGAATGGCGAACTATGGAAGCAAAAGGATAAAGATGGGCTATCTGCCGAATTTGTCACAATTCTTCGCCAAGACTATTTCACTTAGATGAGTACTTGCATGTGAATTCATTCACAATTCAAGGGAAGCACTTGTTCAGAAATAGTTGCTGTAAATCTGCAGTTTGTTGTAAATGCTGGGAGATGCGCTATTTATGATTTATGGACTCTCTATAGCAACTCAATATGCTGATGAAGGATCCATCTGTGCTCGAGGAGGCCAAGTTAATGAGGTCTTACATCTCCTTCTAGAGTAAATCTTCTAATCCTTCTTCCTTTAATACCTCATCTGAGTGTGCAATTGTCTTCCTAGCCTTGTTTTGGGGTCTAAATTATTATTCTTTTGTTTCAATTTTTTGATATAGGTCTGCTCCATTTGTTTCTTTTTGTACAAGTCTAGTTACTGGTGCGTGGAGTAGGGGACGGTAATAACCTAATCCTCGACTTTGTAGTGAAAGGAATTTATCTATTTTATTAGGCCTTTTTTTTTGTCCCATGGCTGCTAGGAGTGATCTTCTTCCTTTGTGATATTCTTTGGCGCCTTGGATTAATATCTTGGTCAGACTCTTCATAGAAAGAAATAGTATATTATCTCTTGTTAGTGTTTGATTCATGATTTTCTTCTGGTACAGTTCATTAATGTTGCAATTCAGCTTTTCTATATTCTATATTGTGATAGTCTATTCCTGATCATAGGTAAATCAACAAAATAAGGTGAGAATAAATAGGGTTTTAAGGAGTCAAGAAGAATGCTTTATTGGTGTGTTCTCTTTCAGCTTTTTAATGAACTATCTTTAGTGAAATTTAAGATTGTAGGTGGTTGCTTTCATCGCGAATAATGGCTCCCAATGGTAAAAGTCTTCAAGACTTAGCTCCTGGAACAGTAGTGCTTGTCATTGGTGGGTAATGCTGTGTTTGGGGACAACAGTGCTTGTCACTGGTGGGTAATGCTGTGTTTGGGGACAACAGTGCATTAGCTCCTGGAGGCGTTTGAATTTGAGGAGAGAATTTAATTTACAGTGGGGTGGGAGTAGGGCTAGGTTGGCATTTCAATTTTTTTTTTTTTTTTCACAAAATAGCATTTACCGACGGACTTACAAAGTTTGTCGGTAAAACATATAGCGACAACAAATACTCTTGTTGGTAAAGATGTAAACAAGTGATGAAAAATAAATTTTCGCACTAAATTTTTTCTAGAAAATAAGGGATACAATGACGGTAATTTTATTATGCCGTCGCTAAAACAAATACTAATGCCACTATCTCTGACGAGTGTCGATGAAAAACCTATCCGTCGGTATAATATTCAGCAACGGACTTGTCTGGATTTATAGACGGATTTAACCGTCGCTATAAGTCTCTTTTCTAGTTGCTAGTAGGTCTTCTACGATCAAGTGAATGAATCTGATTAAGAGGATCTTTAGTTTCCTCATCTATTTTCATCCACAAACCTAAACACATTCCTAGATGGTGCATCATCTAGCTCAACATGCTTATCATCCTTGGAATGTCTATGAGCTTATCTTTTTTCCACATTTTTAGTATACATTGCATTTTCATTAAAAATGACGTCCTTAATTTTAATGACTTTTCAATTTTAATGATCCCAAAATCGATAGTCAAATTCATCAATGCCATACCCAATGAAAATCACTTCTTAGACTTGGTATCTAACTTGCTCTTTTCACCAGAATCAATGTGGATATAAGAGGTACAACTAAATTTTTTTAAATAAGATAAATTTTTCCTATTTTCCTATCCAAATTTTTTTTGGCCGACCAAACTTTAAAGGAACCGAAGGTCTTCTGTTGATTAGGTATGCAATAGTGTTCACAGTATCTACCCAAAATGACTTAGGCAACCTAGCATGTATCCTCATGCTTCTGGCGCATTCTATAATAGTCAGGTTCATGCGTTTTGTGGTGCCATTTTATGGAGGTTTCTTATGAATAGTTTTTAATCTTCTAATCCCAATTTTTGCACACCAATCTTCGAACTCATCACTGTAATATTCTCCACCATTGTTTGACCTCAAAAACTTCAACTTTAACCTAGTTTCATTTTCAACCAAGACTTTCCACTTCTTGAACACACCAAGTACAACAGACTTCTTTAGAAAATAAATCTGGAGCTTACTTGTATTGTCATCAATGAAGGTGAAAAAATATCGAGAATCACTAAGAGAATAAATTTTGACTTGCCTTCAAACATCAGTGTTAACTAACTCTAATTTCTCTAATTTTGGAGACCTTCCAAAATCATGTGGCCAAACCTATGATGCCAAGTATTAGTATCTACACTTATAGAAGCCACTGTGATAAAACTATAGGTATTAGAAGTTACATAAAGAATCTCATTTTTCTTGCCACGGGCTACCACCATAGCACCTTTGGTAATCTTCTAGGACTCACCTAAGTACGTGGTGAGTATCTTCAACTCTACATGGTGTCTTACTGAAATCAAGTTCCTTTTCAACTATAGAACACGTCTCACATTTTTCAACTATGAAGATGTCCCATTCAACATATTTATCTACACATCACCCTTACCAACAATGTTGCAAGGCTTATTTTCCCTAAAATATATTCTATCAAAATCACCTTGTAGATAGTTCTATAGAATGTCTCTATGGAAAGTAGCATGGAATGATGCTCCAAAATCTACTACCCATATGTTATCGTGTGTGACCATAGATAAGATCAAAGTATCAAAATCACTACCATCAGAAAGGTTAATAGATTTTTTACCCTTTTGATTTTTGATACCTACAAGTTTTTTTGTAGCTTTGCACTCCCTTTTGAAGTGACTCTTCTTCTTGTAATTCCAGCAACCATCTCCTTTTGCCTGTGGTGTTCTAGACTTGCCCCTTTTTCAAGCTTGATTGCACTTACCTTGATTTCTCTTGTTGGACTTCCTTCATTTTTCCTCAGTACTCAAAGCATTCCCTGAAGTATCAACTAATCCCGGAAATTTTCTACGAACTTCCTCATTTAAGATGACGGCAACATCATCAAACTTTAATTTTTCGTAACTAGAAGAATTGCTCATAACCATTACCAAACTATCCCAATTATCTTTTCTAATCTAGATAAAATCAATAGGGCCTTGATTTCATCTTCAAAGATAATCTCAATGGATTCCAACTGTATTGTGACTGTATTGAATTCGTTTAAATGCTTAGTCATACTATCACCATTGATCATCTTCATGTTAAATAACATTTTCATCAAGAAAACTTTGTTTGAGACAGAGGGGTTTCTCATACATCCTTGACAAAATGGCCATAAAATATGATGTAGTCTTCTCTTTAGAGATATTGAAAGCTACAGACGAAGCGAGTGATAATCGAATGGTACCTAGGGATATTCCATTGAGCATCTCCCAATCTTCATCTGTCATGCTCTTTGGTTTTTTTTCATTTTTTCTCCTAGAGGATGATAAAGGTCATTATGATAAAGAACATTCTGAATTTGCATCTTCCATAGTCCGAAATTTACAGTATTGAACTTCCCAATTCTTACCTTCTCTTTAGCCATTGCTCTCACTCCAACAAAAACTTAGCTTTAATACTGTTGTCCAGAAAATTGGTGTAATCGAAACAAGAAAACAAATTGAAAAAATAAATACAGGATGCAATCACAGAAATTTTTTTTTTGAAGATTTTACATAGTTTCCTCTAGATTGAGGTACATCCATGGATCACATTGATTCCATTATGAAGAGAAACCTTGCAGTTACATGTTACACTCTTTCACCAAAATGAGAAATGTATAAATACCTCAACAAACTTAATTAGGGTTTTACATAATATTCGTGAAATTATAAAAATACCTTTGAAAATTTTCTTTTAGAGGCTTCGCTCAAATCCCCCCAACAAGCTCACCACCAAACTCAACTAGAGCATGAAGGCGTGGCTTGATTTACAGTACCTCCTTGTTAACTAGTACTATCAGGCTCCAAAATCACAACTCTCAACTAAACAAAGATTTTTTCACTGTTAGATTTAAATTTTAAATCTTGGATTCAAATTCATTTTTAAACTCAAAATTTAATGTAAAAAAAATACTCTTTTTCGGGTCGGGGGAGGGGGGGTTATGTTTTTTTTTTTTTCAAGCCCAATCTAAACATCAAACAAGAGGTCAAGTTGTCATACGGACCAACAGGGTAGTCCATGTGGCCCACGGTCCATGCTTTACATGGTCCCTTGATACATACAACCTTGTCCATATATATATATATATATATGGGTCCCGTTCAGCACCAAACATTTGGGCCAACATTTTAGCCAACCGTTTTTGTCCTACATGGGTTAGAAGTTTTGGAATGGGTTGATTTTTGGTGAGGATGTTCTCTACGGTGAGGAGATCATCCTCACCAAAAATCAGCCCATTCCAAAACTTCTAGCCCCATGTTTACAAGTTGAAAAATCGTGGACCGTCCATTTTTTGTAAGCCATTTTTGATGGGGTAGAGAGCATCCTCACCAAAAATCAGCCCATTTCAAAATTTCTAACCCATGTTTGGTGATGAACATTTCCCGATACATATATCAGGATCAAGGGACATATGAAAAAACATATGTAAAAACAATGTAACATTAATAAAATTTTAAAATATGGGTTAGAAGTTTCGGATTGAGCTGATTTTTTGTGAGGATAATCTCTATGATGGGAAGATCATCCGAAAAAAAAATTAGTCCAATCTGAAGCTTCTAACCCCATTAAAAATGATTTAGAATGTGAACCGTCGAATTTTTGTCAATTTTTATCAATAATTTGTAAATCACTTTTGATGGATTTAGAAGTTTCAGATTGAGTTGATTTTTTGTGAGGATGATCTTCTCATCATAATGACCATCCTCGTAAAAAATCAACTCAATCCAAAACCTCTAACCCATATTTTGAAAAACCATTGTTTTTACATACGTCCCTTGAACCGCCCCCATATATATATATATATATATATATATATATGGGGGCGGTTCAAGGGCCATATGAGAAAACATATGAAAAAACTTTCGTTTTTCAAAATAAGAGTTAGAGGTTTTGGATTGAGCTGATTTTTTGCAAGGATGGTCACTATGATGAAAATATCATCCTCACAAAAAATCAGCTCAATCAGAAACTTCTAAATCCATCAAAAGTGATTTACAAAGTAGTGATAAAAATTGGTAAAAAATCGACGGTCCACATTCTAAATCACTTTTAATGGGGTTAGAAGTTTCAGATTGGGCAGATTTTTTTTTTGGATGATCTTCCCATCATAGAGATCATCCTTACAAAAAATCAGCTCAATCCAAAATTTCTAACCCATATTTTAAAATTTTATTAAAAACGAAAGTTTTTACATATGTTTTCTCATATGGCCCTTGAACCTGACCCTATATATATATATATATATATATATATATATATATATATATATGTATGGGTCCCGTGCAGCACTAAACATTTGGGCCAACATTTTAGCCAACCATTTTTGTCCTACATGGGTTAGAAGTTTTGGAAAGGGCTGATTTTTGGTGAAGATGATCTCTACGGTGATGAGATCATCCTCACCAAAAATCAACCCATTCCAAAACTTCCAGCCGCATGTTTACAAGTTGAAAAATTGTGGACCGTCCATTTTTTGTAAATCATTTTTTATGGGGTTAGAAGTTTTGAAATGGGCTGATTTTTGGTGATGACAATCTCCTCACTGTATAGATCATCTTCACCAAAAATCAGCCAATTCCAAAACTTCTAACCCATGTTTTGCCAAAATGTTTGATGCTGAACATTTCCTTATAGCACCAAACATTTTTTAAAACATGGGTTAGAAGTTTTGGAATGGGCTGATTTTTGGTGAGGATGATCTCTACACCGAGGAGATCATCATCACCAAAAATCAGCCCATTCCAAAACTTCTAACCCCATCAACTATGTGTGAAGATAAGGATACCTACGTGAATCATCCTCTGCCCTACAAAACTAACTATTCACTACCATGCGAAGGGATGCCACAAACAAAGCTCTCCGTCCTTTTGTGGAGTGAGATTTTTTTCAACCTCCATGAATAAACATGAATATTTGTAGTGGTCAATGGTCTGGGTTTCGGCCTGGCCTGGCCAGCCCAGCGTAGACCAAATTCAGGGTAGTATCATCGAGCCTGTTCAATTATCATATGACCCAGACTAGGTTTCTTTAATTATCAATTTAGGATTGAACCATGTTTAGGGCCAGACTAACCCATTAATAGACCTAAACTTTTAAGTCCAATCGGATTTCAATATAGGTGATTTAACAATTGGATTGCTCCAACAAACCTGGCCCATGTTATTACTTTAAGGCCTGATTATCCGACTTAAAGTCTTTAAAGTGACAACTGCTCTAGTTTATGACATTAATAAAAATAAAACCCTTATAACGAAATTACATAATTACCATTATTTCATTTGATTAATAAAATATTATTAAATTATTTTTAATTAGATATATATTGGTTTTATGAACTTTACCATGCTTGGTATGATGGACAGATGGAGTACCTAGAGAGACACAAGTCAAATAGGTTGCAATCGAAGGATTGAAGATAACGCGTTTTGAAGCAGAAAGTCTTGAAGGCATTTAGGTATACGAAAACAAAATCAATGAATGAATGAACCTAAGGTCTTGAGAATAAAAGAATTGTATGGGAATGAAAAACTTTCTTATTCAACGAAGAAAAAAAAAAGCAATATCCAATTAACTCGTCAAACAAGGGGACTTGTCCCATTACTCAAGTATTGACTCTAATAAAAGCCGATGACTTTTGTTGTTTTTAGAGTATGGTCTGTCAAGTGCTCTACTTCATTGCAACATATTAAAAAAATTCCTTATTTTTTACTTAATTACATAAGTACCATTATGTTATTTGACTATTAAATGCTATTAAGTATTTTTTAATTAAAGAAAATAAATAATACCCCAATCACTTGCCCAACACGAACCTTGCCCCTCCAATGACGACCCTAAAAGAAGATAGTGATTTTTTATGGCATTTGTAGTCTTTAGAATGTCAAGTACACTCTTTAATGGCAATATGAATAGTCCCCTTATTACTTGTGCAATATGGGCCTTGCCCAAATGGTGTCCCTAAAAGAAGAAGATTTTTTGTTACTTTTGTAGTCTTTAACTCGTAACCTTATTGCATTATTTTAAAATCCTTAGTTTAATTTAAATTACACAATCGTCATTATTTATCTGTTGATACTCATTGATAATTCTGATATAAAAAAGGTATCTTAGTGGGAAGATCTATATTAGGCACAGAAGAAAATAAATGATATCTCATTACTTTAATAGCAACCGTGATAATAGGTGATTATTTTTTATACTTTCTTTAGTCTGTAGAGTATCTAGAAATATGTTTCATTGCATTAAAGAAAAAATAATCTTATTTTCAACTAACATATCTAATTGTCATAATTATATTACTTCTCCAACACAGGTTGTGCCCAACTACGCCAATAACGACATTTATAGAAGGAGATGACTTTTTTTTTAAAAACTTTTGCATTCTTTATAATTAGAGTGTCAATTGCGTTACTTTATTGAATTAATAAAAAATAAAAAATAAAAAAAAACTTACTTTCAACAAAATTACACAATTTCCATTATTTCATTTAAGAAAAACTATGTTGGTCGTCAAGGAAAATAAGACATACCTGCTCCATACTCCATTAATGGAGACCTTGAAAGATGATGAATTTTTATAACTTTTGGTGAATTACCATTTTGTGAGTTGAATTTTACGAATTTACAATTCTAGCTTACTGTTCGTTTTAATTAACAAAAACATGAACGGTAACAAATTCTGGGGTTTTAAAGTGACAATTTCACAAGTTTAAAGTGATTGTCTCACTAAAACTAGGGAAACCTATGCGATAGTCCATCTAAGCCTATGAAATTATCATGTTAAACCCGCAAAATAGTCACTTTAAAACCTTCGAATTCATTACTATTCATGTTTTGGTAATTAAATTGAACAATGAGTCGGAATTGTAAATTCATCGAAAGTTGATCGCATTTTCGTAAATACTCATATACCTTTTATCCTCTTCAACTACCTTGCAACACTTGTGCCGCCCATTGACATAATATGCTTAGGTGTCAGATCATTCTTTAGAAGTCCAAAAAATGGAAATAAATTTGTGCAGTTTTTTACAGTGTTGTAGGTATATAACCCATGAGCCCATTGAATGGAAATCAAGAAACTTAAAATTTTCGTATCCAGAGATTTTTGTGGATCTGTCCAAGGAACTTATAGTTGCTCATATAGATGAATTCTAATTCTTCAAATTCCTAATATCTGTTGGAATTGTCCATGGAAAACTTTGATCGCTCAATCGAAATTGATAAAAGTTGTGTAGCTTTCGATGTTTAGAAGGATCAATTGTGATGCTTTAATACAGCTACTAATTAACACTCCCCCTCAAGTTGGAGCATAAATATTATCTCTACAAATTAGATTGAATTATTGATGGTCTGAGTTTGACGTTTGATTAGGGTGAGAGGGAATTAAGAAAGAGAGACCTTACTACGTGGGTACGTTGTTAAGTTATCACTCAAAAATTCGGAATGCATTTGGGAAAAAGTCCCTACAATTAAGTAATATTTGCTTTTTAATTATACATGTTACTCTTAATCCTTTTAAGATGGTTTTTCATAATTTTTGTACTCTTTAACTCCGTAATCTTATTCCATTATTGTAAAGTCTGTAATTTAATTAAATTACACAATTATTGTTATTATTATTAATTTTTTTGGATAAGTCATTGATAATTCTGACATAAAAAAAGGCATGTTAGTGGGAAGAGTTATGTTAGGCATCGAAGAAAATCAGCAATACCCTTGTTACTTATCCAACACCAGCACCGGTCTCATCCCATTACTTTAATAGCAACCATGATAGTAGGTGATCTAACTTTTTACTCTCTATAGTCTTTAGAATGTCTAGAATTATATTTATTGCACTGAAGAAAATTCTTTATTTTCTACTGACATATCTGATCGTCATTATTGTATGACTTGTCCAACATGGGTCTTGTCCCATTACTCCGATAAGGACATTTATAGAAGATAACGACTTTTTATACTTTTGAAGTCTTTAGAGTAATAATTGTGCTACTTTATTGCACTAACAAAATATAAAAATAGAAAAATCCTTACTTCTAATTAAATTACATAATTTCCATTATTTCATTTGATTAATAAAATGGAGTTAAATTTTATTTTATTAGATATATGCTACTTTTATGAACTTTATCGATATGATGGACAAATGGAGTCTCGCCTAGAGAGACCGAGGCCAAATAGGTTGCAATGGACTCCCCAATCACTACGTGTAAAAAAATGGGTAAATTTGATGGCAAGGTCCATCAAAGTCACCCTTTCTTCATGTAGAGTTTAAAGCAGTCATGTCGAATTTACCCCTTTTCATGTGTGAAGAACGGGTGATTATGACATACGCCTCACAATTATGGTGAATATTTGAGATATCCTTTCTTTCTAAATTTAAGAAGTAGTACTCTTGGATCTTATTCTACTTTAAAAGACTTAAAAAGGCAAAATCGATTGATTATTCACCAACAATGTTGTCATTTTTTGAGCTCTTTCAACATTTAGGTTGAAATATTTTTAACCTAGTTCACGTTGTATTGAAGATAAATCTTGTTTTTCTACCAAAAATCTCTTATCTTTTATTTATCTTGTTCTTAGGTTTAAGCATAGGATTACAGATGACAGATTTTGAGGAGAAAATGAGAAAAATCTGTAGTTGTTGGGTAAAGCTTGAACTTTAAGATGACAGTTGTTTTTATTTTTTATTTTTACGAGAAGAGAGATAGTGGAAGAAATCAAAAGGTTTTTACTAGAGATGAAAGATGAAAGCATTTTGGATAATTTTCTATTACCTTCTCAGAAAATATATTGGTCAAAGAAGTATGTCCATTAATTTGAAAACAAGGGAGTGGTATTTCAAATAATCATGAAAACTTGGAAGGGTCATGGTCTTGGGATTGAAAGAATAATAAGGTGCAGTTATGGACTATTAAACTATCTCACAAAACTTAACGACTATTTAGAAAGAAATTCCTCTGGCAAGGTTTTTTGTAAGATGACTTTTTTTTTTTTTATCTTTTATAGTCTTTGGAGTGTCAAATTCTTTACTTTATTATTAATATAAAAATCTTAATTTTAATTATATAACATAATTGTTGTTATTTATTTTAATGGTAAGGTATTGATAATTTTGATATTAAAAAAAGCCTTTTAAGTAAGAAAAAGTATATCAATCTACGTAGAAAATAAGAAATATCCTTTATTAGTTGTCCATACTCTAAAGGAGACCTTAGAGGAAGTACTTAATGCCTTTATAAAGCTATTGTCCTCTTTAGATTGTGAAGGATGCTACTTTATTCCATTAAGGGTAAATATATGAATTTTAATTAAATTGTTTAATTATCATTATTTATTTTTAAAAGATAAGATTTAGTTTAAAAGAAAAACAATATTAGTGTTCAAAAGAACTAAGAAATACTCTTGTTCATTAAGTGTCATTATTTACTTTTGGGATAAGACTTTAACAATGTTGATCAAAAAAAAATTTTAGAAATAAAACTTTATTAAGAAAAAAAATAGTAATATCCATATTACCCGTCAAACACAAGTCTCATTCCATTACTCCAATAAGGTCCGTGATAGAAGAATGAAAACTTTATTAAGAAAAAAAAAAAAAGAAACAATATCCTTATTATCTGTCGAAAGTAATATCGTTGATGGTTCTATCCAAAAATACTCCAACTAATCAGTTTGTAATGGAGGATTGGATGGTTTGGACATACTCCTTACAATTTTGGCAAATATTTGACAAATCTCTTGTGTTTTTCAATATGCTGATGTACCCCTTGACCTCAGTCTATTTTGAAAGACTGATAAAAAGTTACTAAAATGGCCTCATCTTCAACCTCTTGCAAAAAATTTGATGATTTTTCTTCCAAATCAATGACTTCTTTATCGAAGAAAGTCATCATATTTTCATTTAATTATATACTTTACCAATGTTGACATTACGGGGACAGGAGTACGGTGCTGGATTGCTGATGTGGTAATCCTGTTAGAGCAAAACAGCCCATAGCAAAGCATGGAAAGACTTTTGTGGTATCATTCTTCCTTAACTGTCATTATTTACTTTTGTGGGATAAGACTTTGATCTTTCAGAAATAAAATTTTATTAAAAAAACAATATTCTTACTATCCGTCAAAGACGGGTCTCTCGTTCCATTATTAATCCAACGTAAGAGACACGTTAGGTTGAGAGTCGAGACTAGTCAAACGTAAGAGACACTCTGTGCTCTCTCTCTCTGTCTTCCATGTAATAATAATTATAAATATAATATGATTTTTGAGAGAGAGAGAGATAGTCATTCAATTCAAATCAGATAAGTGATGGCTATAACATTATTACATATGAAGAAGAAAACTTTCTTCTTTGTCTTTCTGATGATCTCTTTTGTTTTTCTTCTTATAATACAACAACAGACTACTTCAGCATCAACAACAACATCATCATCATCATCATCAGCACAAGCTTTACTCAAATGGAAAAAAAGTTTGATCAATTCGACTGGATCTTTTTTGGATTCATGGTCTGATGTCACCAATCCTTGCAATTGGACCGGAATTCAATGCGACAACTACTTCAAGATCATCGTCGAGATCTTCCTCCCTAGTCAGAGCCTGAATGGTACACTTGATGAATTCGACTTCTCGGCCTTCCCCAATCTCACCTTCCTAGACCTCGGTCTTAACAGCTTGTTTGGAGAAATCCCAATTCAAATTGGGTCTCTTTCAAAACTCACTTCTCTTTATCTGTTAGACAACTATTTCACAGGTATGATCCCTTCTGAGATAGGAAATCTCTTAGATCTCCATGATTTGTGGCTTTACAACAATTACTTATCTGGTGCGATCCCACATGAGCTTAGTAATTTACAAAAGTTACAATGGCTCTTTCTTGACAATAACAATCTGCGGAATCCAGACCCAATTCATCAGTTTAAGGGCATGGCATCATTGACAATACTCAGTCTCTCTAATAACTCACTGGGAGATGAGGTTCCCCCATTCATCTTTCACTGCCCCAACTTATTCTCTCTGGACTTGAGTAATAATTCATTGGTGGCACCGATTCCATCAGAAATCAAGTATCTTACCAAACTTCGATCTCTTGACTTGGGAATGAACAAGCTCAATGGTAAGATACCCCCCGAAATTGGCCTTCTAACTAACCTCACATCCCTTCGTTTATCTAATAACCCGTTTACTAGTGGGCCCATACCATCTTGGATAGGTAACCTTAGCATTCTTAACTCCTTATTTCTCTCGAATACAAGCTTGCATTCCAGCATTCCCAATGAGCTTGGAGACCTACAATATCTGCGATACTTAGATTTATCTGCGAACAATCTAAGTGGGCAGATACCAATCAAACTTGGTGGATGCAAAGACCTATTGTTCTTGAAACTTAGTGATAATGATTTAATAGGTCACATTCCATCATCGCTAGGGTGTTTAACACAACTTCAGTCATTGGATCTCTCTCAAAATAAGCTTTCAGGGGAGATTCCTCAGCAACTACTTTTTCTTAATTTTCTTTCCGTGTTGAATGTTACACAAAACCATCTTGAAGGAAGAATTCCACAAGGCTCACAATTTGAATTATTTTCAAATGATTCTTATGAAGGTAATCCACTATTATGTGGTTTTCCATTGTCAAGGAAATGCACAACAATGATCCAAGAACTCAAGGACCCAACATCTACAAGTGTATTTAATTGGAAAATATTTATGTTCATAGGATATGGATGCGGAGTGGTTATTGGTGTTGCAATCGGATATAATATTTTTTGGAAGGAAAATGGATGGCTCACAAGGACTTTTGAAGGACGACAATATACGCGACACAAAAGATTGACAAGGATTCACAGACTCCATGCAAATGGAAGATGAATAAAGCTAGTAAAAAAATTTTTGTTCAAATGAATATTGCTGCCTAGTTTTATTTAAATTTTTTCATACTTTGTTGTAATCGGTAATATTTGTTAATAAAATAAGTTGTCTCTTTGTCTCTTTGCTCTTATTAAATTAATAGGTCACTTATTGCTAAATCTAGCAAATATGTTGCAAAGAAATTAGACATTGACTAATGCACATTGTTCCTAAGGAATAGGAAAGAGACATTGTGGCCTTTATAGAAGTCATATGTTAATTAGTCGTTTAATTTTACTAAAAATTCAGTTATGGAGACTTGGGTTCTTTCAAGCCACAACAGACTCCAGAATTGTAATATTTGTGCTGCAAAACATTTCTTCTGAACTAGATGGTGGTGTGATCTAGCAAAAATGAAAAAAAAAAAAAAAAAAAAAATTCAAAATATTAAGCTACATGAATTTGTATTCTTGTGCCTTAGTTTGTGGCTCTACAAACCCTGCAACTTTGCCAATGTCCATTCCTTACAAATGCTTATGTTCTTAAAGTAAAAACTCAATTCTAAACACATAAATTTATCAGTCTCTCTGGCTATAGATTTCTAAGTTCCTTTAATATAGGTATCGTTGTTGTATATATTGTTTCTCATTTTGAGATATGCTGCAAAATTTTGCGCAGAGATCATTATTAAGGACGGGGGATGATGGTTCCCCTCTTCTTTTCATTTTCGATAGATGAGGGACTAAGTGTCTAACTTAAAAAATGACTCCATAGAATAAAATAGTTTAGAGAAAAGATAATAAAAAAAAAAATTAATGTGAGGTGTGTGCATGAAAAAAAGGTGTAAGCCTCAGTGTGAGGCGTATACCTTTGGGAATTTCTTGATCTTGGACATACATTTCATCTTCTTTTTTTCTTTCATTTCTTCTTTGCATCTCAAGGATATTTTTAGTGAGTCTCAGCTTAAGGTGAACCTCGAGGCGTAAGCCTTTAAAACAGTGATTTGGATTACAAGTGTGATGGCACCATCTAAAAACACGAATTTCTTTTTTGGTGGTTGATAAGGTCCCAATTATTCGATTTTGGGACCGTAATTGCATTAAGATTACCATTGCATAAATGTTAGTTCCTTTAAATAATTGCAAAATTATTTTATTTATCCAAATTAATAAAGCTAATGATATATTAGTGTTAATTGTAGCGCACGTGGAAGCCAACAAATCGCGAAACAATTACGGTTACAATACACGAGTCGAAGGGAAGTTTCCAGAAAAATCTCGGTCGATTTGGGCGCCACGTCACCGCGCCGCGGCTAGGCATGACCGCGCCGCGGTCATTTCGAGGAATTTGGTTTCGAGATTTTTACAGAAGCTTCTAGAAGCTTCGGTGGTTGTAACTGAATGGGTAGTTCGAAGCAAATCATCCGAGAAGTTGACCCGATTACCCGAATACAAATGTTATAAATTGGGGGCTCTTCTCTTCTTCTCTTGTTCCATAAGTTTTGATTTTTTCTTCTTTTAATTTTCTGTAATTTTTCCTTTTGGTGAGATCTTGAGTGTAGTGAGAACATCAAGAGTAAGCCATTGGCTCTATTGTAACTTTTTTTTTGGAGATCCATTCAAGAAGGAATCAAGTTGCATCTTCATCTTCTTCTCCTATCTTCTCTTTTCTTTTATTATTTTCTACAACTATAACCCTTGCAATGAGTGGCTAGAATCTCCTTAGAGAGTTCAATAATGCCAGAGCAAGTCCATCCATTTAATGTAGTTTAAATTCATTATTTTTGCTTGTCTTGTTAATCATTCTATAAATTCTCCTTTGATTAGATTCCTTAGCTTATGTTTATGATTCAAGCTTTGATAGCCATTACTTAGATAAGTTCAAGAATGGCTATGCTCTGTGAAGAATTGAAATATAGGTTAAGCAATCTTAATTAAATCAGTATTTCATGAATGATCCTTAGTTACATTCAATGATTAAACGGCTCCACTTTCCGATCCATGAGCAATGACTTGCTACATGGATTGAGTTAGATTCAAATTTAATTTACATTATGGATGGTTTGTGAAGGCTACATTGAACTCTCTAATCTCCCTTTCTTTTATCTTCAACCTCTAGTTTCTGTTTTAAATAGAATTGCAAGTTTATTTCCATCTTATTTGTGCAACAAATCAGTTTTGTTTTTAAATCAATCTGTTTCAAAGCTTTGTTTTGGTTTCTAATCGAATGAATATTTGAATCTTCGTTGTCCCTGTGGAACGAATTCGACTTACCCAAAGTCCATTTCTTAATCTTAATCTCTACATCTCTTTTGCAAGCTTTACAATCGATCAAAATGGCGCCGCTGCCGGGGACAGCGAGTTGATTCATTTTTCAATTCGGAAAGTATCCGAAACAGTTTCCGAAACAGAACCGAATGTATTTTGCTTGAAACAGAAGCCAAACGAACAGAGAAAAAATTGAAAAAAATTTCATTACAATCCTCAGGATATCAGAAACTATTTCCAATTTGAAAAAACGATTTTCATCAAAATTTTACCGCGCCGCGGTTGTCCCTTGGTGCGCCGCGGTGACGTGGCAACATTTTCTGCTGATTTTTTCTGGACAAGTTTCTGACATCATGGACATTGTAATGGTCATATTGGTTTTTTTTTCTTAGTATTCTGATTTGAATAATTTTGTTCTGTTCAGGTGAAGGACTTGACGGAAGTCGACGGAAATTGACGGAAGGCGACACGTGGAATTTTTATCCACTACATTGGTTCCATCACCAAGAAGATCAGCACTTTTCAATTCTCTGCATTTTATTTTTTTTTTAGAAACCAACTTGTATTAGGAACTTGAACTTGTATTAATTTTTAATTTCATCCGAGAAGGCTCGGATTGTAATAGATTTAGGGACGGACGATAGTGGGACGAAACTATCTCAGCCCTCGGGTTCGTACACCAAGTTTGGTGTTGGTGGCCCGAGTCGACTCAACTCGATCATCCCCCGTCTAGAACGGGAGGTAAATTTCGAAACACTCACGCATCACTCACTAGTGAGTTTCTGTATTGCTTTTGAGTGACTAATCTGTACACATTGGATTGCATATAGTAACAAGGGCACCCTTACGAGGATGGCACCATAAGATAAGAATCGGAGTTCATTACCGATATCTTGCCCTTCTAGGAAAATCAAATTCACAGCAAATTAATTAATTAAAATTTGATTAGACTGGACTCTAGGTTCCATCGAGCTCATTAAGCAAAGCTAATCAAAAGTTGCACCAATTGCACTTCTTGATCGTGAACAGTGCCTAGCGCAATCTTGCCCTGTAGTTCTACGTGAATTCAGGGGATAGACTACGTCTATTCAAGACGAGAGGTGATCTAAGAGTGCCCTTGCTCAGCATTGTGCGCCACCTCTCCTCTGGAGATTAAACTGGCTGTTCCGATTTCAGAGATTTGGGTTGGAGGCTTTGATTAATCCTTTGAACCAGTTAGGAGCTGTCTAGTAATAGGCACCCAGTTCTCACGTGTGAATTTCTCCCTCCTATTGTGTGCAATTTGGTAGTGTATGTTAGGTAGGAGATCGCAGAAAAATCCGATTGTATTTGATCCGGAGATCACAAGGTCTCACCCTCTACCTAAGGTTAGACGAGAAAACAACACCGTTCTCACTCCACCAGTCCCAGAAATGGATCCACATCCACTTCCACCCCATCACATCCATGAGGATCAACGAACGCTCAATGAGTTGTTCGCACCTATTACTGCCAACCCTCCATCATGTATAATTCTACCAGCCGCTAACGTGGCACAATTTGAAATTCGGGCAGCCACCATCAATATGCTGCCCAAATTCCACGGTTTCGAAAGCGAACAACCGTACAATCACCTCAATAAATTCTTGACCTTATGCCAAACATTCAAAAATGGTCACCTCGACGATGAGAATGTCAAGCTTAGGTTATTTCCACTCTCTCTCGAAGACCATGCTGCGGCTTGGTTAAATTCCTTGTCTTCCAACTCTATCACTACATGGGATGAGTTGTCGAGAAAATTCATGGCCAAATTCTTCCCTATGGCGAAGACGGAACAATTCAAAAATGCCATTCGGAACTTCAAGGGAAGACCGGATGAAGAATTCTCCCAGACTTGGGAAAGGTTCAATGACCTTCTTGTCAAATGTCCACATCATGGGATAGACAAAGCCCAATTAGTTAATTTCTTTTACCGAGGTCTCCCCACACAGCCCAGCGTATTCTTCTCGAGTCTATGCATCAGGGTAAATTCATGAATCAAACTCCTAATCAAGCTTATGAATTCTTAGTCGAATTGGCTGAGAATGCTCGAAATTGGAGCACAAACATAGGGGATTTCGATAGAGGAGATTTAGGAGTCAAGAAGCCGGGCATGTATGAGGTTAAGTCTGATCCTGAACTTAAGAGTGTCATGAATAGCCTTGTGAGTAGCTTACAAAGTCTCAATAAGAAGTTCGACGCTTTTAGTGTCAAATCCAATTTCCAGAAGCCACTCCAATTCTACAAGTTGCCACAGAGACATTTTCATCATGTCAGCTGTGTGAGAATTTCAATCATTCTACAGAGAATTGTCCCACCTTGACTCTCTCGCAGTCAGAGCAAGCCAATGCTGTTGGAAATTACAGCACGTATAGGAAACCCACTCCTAACTCCTATAGTCAGACGTACCATCCCGATAATAGGTTTCACCCCAATTTCTCCTATCGACAAAGTGAACCTATCCAATCAGGAGGTCCTCCAGGGTTTCAGAAAAATTTCAATCGTCAAACTCATGCCAGTGCGAACCTATCTTTGGTTCCGCAGCCATCCTATTCTTCACCTCAAAATTCTGATCAACGGGCGATCGTTGTCGACCCTATGACCAATTACTCTCCTCCTGTTGCTCAACCAAACTCAGCATTGGAATCAATGATGGCTGAGATATTAAAGCAACAACAGCAACTCATACATCAACAAATCCAAACTACCCAGAGCCAGTCTCAGACCAACCAGGTCACTGGCACAAGCAATCAAAAATTTAGAGGTTCAGATGGGTCAGTTAGCTTCATCCATAGGAGAGAAAAACAAAGGCCAGTTTCCTAGTCAAACTGTGCCTAATCCAGCAGGAACTGTTCCAAGAGGACAGTATGAAATCAATAGTCAGGCAGGTCCCTCTAATTCTGTCCAAGCCGTCCACACCTTACGATCTGGCAAATTGGTGGACAATAAAGTTGAAATGCCTGAGGAGGTTCTATCCAAAGAAACAACCTCTAGTGCACCTTCCACAGAAAAAGAAGACCAGTCTAAGGAAACACCTCCTCCTCTCGAAAGTCGAGTGATCATTCCCAAAGCTCCGTTCCCTCATAGACTTCTAGACAACAAAAAGGGAAAACAATTGGAAGGAATTCTAGAAGTGTTCAAAAATGTTCAAATAAATATTCCCTTCCTTGACGCAATTCGTCAAATTCCCTCATATGCCAAGTTTCTCAAAGATCTCACCACAGTGAAGCGAAAAACTCCTGTGCCAAGAGAGGCTATGATGACAGCCCAGTCTTCCTGTCTGATTCAGCAGACAATTGTTCCTAAATTCAAGGACCCAGGCTGTCCTACAATTTCTGTGCACATTGGAGAACGATGATTGAGAAATGTCTATTAGATCTTGGGGCTAGTGTGAATCTTCTTCCTTTCTCAGTCTACCAGCAATTAGGTTTAGGTGAACTTAAACCTACGGATATCACTCTGAGTCTAGCAGATAGATCGGTGAAGATTCCCAAGGGAATAGTGGAGGATGTGATTATCAAGGTGAAGGATTTCTACTTTCCTGCTGACTTCGTAGTTCTTGACACTGAACCTGTCATTAACCCAAATTCTCATGTGCCAGTCATCTTAGGAAGACCTTTCTTAGCCACTTCCGATGCAGTCATCAAGTGTCGCAATGGTATCATGACCCTATCATTTGGGGACATGAAGGTCAAAATGAATGTCTTCCAAAATAAGTTTCAATCTACTGACATGGATGATTTGGAAGAAGTCAACATGATCGACACCCTGGTCAGTAGCACTTTTGAGGAAGCGGAGAACAAGATCCGTTTGAAGAGTATTTTGGCCAATTCGGCCTTGAGTTCGATACTGAGAAATCCATCAGGGAGGTGAACTCTCTTCTTGAATCTGTCCCTATGATGGATTGGCAGCCAAAAATTCAGAGTCTGTCCTCTCTCTCGTCATCTCCAATAGTGGAAGAAATTCCAAAGCTCGAGTTAAAGCAATTGCCTGATACGCTGAAATACGCATTTTTGGGTAATGCTGAAACTTTTCCTGTCATTATCTCCCCTACTCTAGAAAAATCACAAGAAAATCGGTTACTTGACGTTCTGCGCGAAAATCGAGAAGCTATTGGGTGGACCATAGCTGATATCAAAGGCATCAGTCCTTCTGTGGTCATGCATCAAATTCATCTTGAGGAAAATTTCAAACCATCGAGAGAACCACAGAGGCGACTCAATCCGGTGTTACAAGAGGTCGTCCGAAAAGAAGTCATCAAACTTTTAGATGCGGGTATTATATACCCCATCTCGGATAGTAAATGGGTTAGTCCAGTTCAGGTTGTCCCTAAAAAGTCGGGTGTCACAGTTGTGACAAATCAGGATAATGAACTCATACCTACTCGAGTCCAAACCGGATGGAGAGTTTGTATAGACTACCGAAAACTAAACACGATGACACGTAAGGATCACTTCCCTCTTCCATTCATCGATCAGATGCTTGAACGTTTAGCCGGTCATGCTTATTACTGTTTTCTTGACGGATATTCGGGATACAACCAGATCCCAATAGCCCCAGAGACCAAGAAAAGACAACGTTTACCTGTCCATTTGGGACCTTCGCCTATCGACGTATGCCCTTTGGGCTATGTAATGCTCCTGCTACCTTTCAAAGGTGCATGTTGAGTATATTTTCTGATATGGTCGAAGACTTTCTTGAAGTCTTCATGGACGATTTTTCTGTATTTGGGTCGAGTTTTGATGACTGTTTGGATCATTTGAAGTTAGTTTTGAAAAGATGTCGAGAGAAGCACCTCGTGCTAAATTGGGAGAAGTGTCACTTCATGGTTACCTCTGGGATAGTTCTAGGGCACATTATTTCCCACAAAGGAATTGAGGTAGATAAAGCCAAAGTCGATCTCATCGCAAATCTCCCTCCACCTAGAACTGTGAAAGAAGTTCGTTCGTTCCTAGGGCACGCAGGGTTTTATAGAAGGTTCATCAAAGACTTCGGAAAAATTTCAAAACCCCTGTGTGATTGTTAGCCAAAGACATTTCTTTCGAGTTTTCTACCGCTTGTTTATCCGCCTTTGAGAAGCTAAAAACTGAGTTGACCTCAGCACCTATTATCCAACCACCCAATTGGGATCTCCCATTTGAGGTGATGTGTGATGCATCCGATTACGCTATAGGTGCTGTATTGGGGCAACGAGTTGACAAACTCCCCCATGTCATCCAGTATGCCAGCAAGACGCTTAATGATGCCCAGCTCAATTATTCCACCACGGAAAAGGAACTACTAGCAGTAGTTTTTGCCTTAGATAAATTCCGTTCCTATCTTATAGGGTCCAAAGTAGTCATTTTCACTGACCACGCAGCGCTGAAATACCTTCTTGCCAAGAAGGATGCAAAAGCGAGGTTGATACGATGGATCCTTCTTCTTCAAGAGTTTGATCTCGAAATTCGAGACAAAAAGGGATGCGAGAATGTGGTTGCAGACCACCTATCTAGGCTAGTAGTTGAAACTCTCTCTGACTCTCTTCCGATTTCTGAAAATTTTCCTGACGAGCAAATCATGGCAGTTTCTATTTCTGACACACCTTGGTACGCTGACATTGTCAACTACCTGGTGACAGGTCAAACTCCCACCTCTTGGAGTAAACAAAATCGCCTGCGTTTCCTCGCCCAAGCCAAATGGTTCTTCTGGGATGATCCGTATTTATTTAAATACTGCCCAGACCAGATAATTCGTCGGTGTGTTGATGAGAGAGAACAAAGTGGTATTCTCGAGTTCTGCCACAATCATGCTTGTGGTGGGCATTTTGGAGGAAAGAAAACAGCAGCTAAAATCTTACAGTGTGGTTTTTATTGGCCCACAATCTTTCGTGACGCTCATCTCTTTGCTAAATCTTGTGATAGATGTCAACGTCTAGGAAAAATCAGTCGAAGAAATGAGATGCCCCAACAACCAATTTTGATCATCGAAATCTTCGATGTTTGGGGCATTGACTTCATGGGTCCCTTCCCCATTTCACACGGATTCCAATACATTTTAGTCGCAGTCGACTACGTGTCAAAATGGGTTGAAGCCACAGCTTGTCGAACGAATGATCATAAGGTTGTTGTTCAATTTCTCAAAAACAGTGTTTGCCCGATTCGGTACCCCTCGTGCTATCATTAGTGATGGAGGGAAACATTTCTGTAACCGAGTTTTTGAAAGCTTGATGCGCAAATATTCAATCACTCATAAGGTAGCTACTCCGTATCACCCACAAACCAGTGGGCAGGTCGAAATTTCTAATCGTGAGATCAAAACCATTCTTGAAAAAACCGTCAATCCGACTCGTAAAGATTGGTCCTTACGATTATCTGATGCCTTGTGGGCCTACAGAACAGCGTTCAAAACTCCAATAGGAATGTCCCCTTATCGGTTAATCTTTGGTAGAGCTTGTCATTTGCCAGTCGAACTTGAGCATCGAGCTTATTGGGCGATCAAACATTTAAATTTTGATCTAGCGAAGGCCGGCGAGCTTAGAAAACTCCAACTCACTGAGTTGGAAGAATTAAGGAATGATGCTTACGATAGCGCAAAACTTTACAAAGATCGAACGAAAATCTGGCATGATAAGCACATTCAGAGAAAATCTTTCCACGTAGGCCAGAAAGTGCTCTTGTATAACTCTCGCCTTCATTTATTTCCAGGGAAATTAAAGTCCCGTTGGACTGGACCATTTTTGATCCACAATATTCACCCTCATGGAAACATCGAGGTACTCAATCCAGCCAATGGAAATATTTCCAAGTCAATGGCCAAAGGCTGAAGCCATTTCAGACTCTCCCTCATTCATCAGAAAAAGATTCATTTCTGAGTAATCCTGTGTACCAGGATTAGCTCCAGTTCCAGGTCTGGCTGAAGACATTAAACTTAGCGCTACTTCGGGAGGCAACCCTTGATTTCTGTACATATTTTGCATGACCATGTAGGATTTATTTTTCAATTCTTTTTGCATTTACTCACTTTCTTTCACGTGTACACCCTGTGTAGTGTGCTTTTCACTTTTACACCTTGTGTGGAACACTTCTTTTGGTTGTACCTACAACTTTTGCAACGTAATGACATCCGCCTTCAGGTGTACTCTAAACCTCTACTCTTTAATCATTGAGGACAATGTTAAATTTAGGTTTGGGGGTGTGGATAGCACATTTCAATTAAAAAAAAAATTTTTTTACATTGTTTTCGGTACATTTTTCAAAAATACCTTCATCAAAATGTTTATATGTACTGTCATCATACAAATTTTTAAAACTAGGCTCATGTCCAATTTGTTTATAAATTCTTATTCCTCAAAAACAAGATATTTTGAAAAACAAAATTCACGTCACTTCTGATTGTAGTGAAAAAGTTATTTTGGATTAAGAGTTGTCTTCTTCACTGTCTAGAATGAGAGGGAAAGCTTGAAAAATAATGAACTTTGACCTCCTTGTCCTTTGGTTGGCTGAATAGAAGAAAAACAGAACTGTAGTTGATATTTTTGGAGACAGCAACCATAGGATTAGACTGGGTACCTTGAAAAGGGCTACCTGCTTTTTGAAAAAAAAAAAAAAAAAGAATATCAGAAAAATGATAAAGCGTGAAAAAGGTTGAAAAGAAAAGCAGAAAGATGTGAAGGTTAGAACTGAAAAAGTGCAAATTGTAAAAAGAGTCCAATGGGACCAAAATAGTTCAGTAGGGTGAAAGCCGTCAATGGTAAAAACGTGAGTACACTGGAATATCACAGATAAAGCCCCTTAGAGGTATTAAAGTGAACATCCATACTTCTCACAATCCCAGACAGGAGGCTCAGTTTCGAGTTAGAATTTAGGCAGACCCATACATTTTAGTAGTTAAGAAGGGAAACCTTGTTCCGAAAAATTTATGTTACAATCAGAAAAATTTGTGCACACACTCAAGATATTTCTGAAAATGAGGAATAAAAAGAATTTTTACTCAAATAGACCTTTGACTGGATTCTGAAAATTGGTGTGATGGCATTATATACAATAATTTTGAAGTTGTTATCTTTTAAAATGTTAGAATTTTGTGGGTATATTCACTGCAAACCCTCACGAGTCAAACTCGTCCACTAGGGGTAACCTAGGGGTTTAAGGGCTTACTGCATAAGCTAAATGCAGTCGGGAACCTCACGAAAGAGGAGTTGTTTACATTTAAGTTTTGCTCGGGACTAGCAAAATTGAGGTTTGGGGGTGTGATAAGGTCCCAATTATTCGATTTTGGGACCGTAATTGCATTAAGATTACCATTGCATAAATGTTAGTTCCTTTAAATAATTGCAAAATTATTTTATTTATCCAAATTAATAAAGCTAATGATATATTAGTGTTAATTGTAGCGCACGTGGAAGCCAACAAATCGCGAAACAATTACGGTTACAATACACGAGTCGAAGGGAAGTTTCCAGAAAAATCTCGGTCGATTTGGGCGCCACGTCACCGCGCCGCGGCTAGGCATGACCGCGCCGCGGTCATTTCGAGGAATTTGGTTTCGAGATTTTTACAGAAGCTTCTAGAAGCTTCGGTGGTTGTAACTGAATGGGTAGTTCGAAGCAAATCATCCGAAAAGTTGACCCGATTACCCGAATACAAATGTTATAAATTGGGGGCTCTTCTCTTCTTCTCTTGTTCCATAAGTTTTGATTTTTTCTTCTTTTAATTTTCTGTAATTTTTCCTTTTGGTGAGATCTTGAGTGTAGTGAGAACATCAAGAGTAAGCCATTGGCTCTATTGTAACTCTTTTGAGAGATCCATTCAAGAAGGAATCAAGTTGCATCTTCATCTTCTTCTCCCATCTTCTCTTTTCTTTTATTATTTTTCAATATAACCCTTGCAATGAGTGGCTAGAATCTCCTTAGAGAGTTCAATAATGCCAGAGCAAGTCCATCCATTTAATGTAGTTTAAATTCATTATTTTTGCTTATCTTGTTAATCATTCTATAAATTCTCCTTTGATTAGATTCCTTAGCTTATGTTTATGATTCAAGCTTTGATAGCCATTACTTAGATAAGTTCAAGAATGGCTATGCTCTGTGAAGAATTGAAATATAGGTTAAGCAATCTTAATTAAATCAGTATTTCATGAATGATCCTTAGTTACATTCAATGATTAAACGGCTCCACTTTCCGATCCATGAGCAATGACTTGCTACATGGATTGAGTTAGATTCAAATTTAATTTACATTATGGATGGTTTGTGAAGGCTACATTGAACTCTCTAATCTCCCTTTCTTTTATCTTCAACCTCTAGTTTCTGTTTTAAATAGAATTGCAAGTTTATTTCCATCTTATTTGTGCAACAAATCAGTTTTGTTTTTAAATCAATCTGTTTCAAAGCTTTGTTTTGGTTTCTAATCGAATGAATATTTGAATCTTCGTTGTCCCTGTGGAACGAATTCGACTTACCCAAAGTCCATTTCTTAATCTTAATCTCTGCATCTCTTTTGCAAGCTTTACAATCGATCAGTGGTACGGAAGAGAGACAGTTGGAAGATAAAATAAGAAAGGAAAGTTTAAATTTAAGTTAGGTGCGAAGATAATGACTTATACCTTATTTCTCCTTATGCTTTTGGTTAATTCAATTATTATAATTTATCTATTAAAGAAAAGTAGGTTTAAAAACTCAAAGATTCTAAACTATAGAGTAATACAAAGGCCAATGAAAAAAAAGAAGCAAAAAAGAAAATGTGTTGGGCAATATCCAATATGCTGATAAGTCGGTACTCTTTGTATGTCAAGTACCCCACCTGCAAAGCGTTCGAGAGTAGAAATATTTTTGCATCTCCTCTGAATCAATCTCCATTTCTGAGTGTGACACTCTGCAGCAAATCTGTTCCAGAAATTGGATCTCTATCCTCGAATCATCCGAACCTGTAAGTAATAGATCTCTCTCTCTCTCTCTGTAAGTAGCCAATGCTTGCATATTTATTGACTCTGTACAATTAAAGGTTAAACAAAACACTTCACAGTCACACAATCACTTCACATAGTGGTGAGGCTTGGTTTTTGTAAAAATATTGCTTTTATTGCTGTGAAGGTTGGCTTCAAATTGCCAACCTGCTATCCCTTGTAAATTCAAAACAAACTTGATGTATGATGATTGGAGGCATGTGTTGTCTATTTGTCTATGAAGAAGGATCTCATTTGGGAGATTGTTCGGGTAGCATAAAAATGATTTACTTGAAGTATTATAATTGTTAATGTTGATTCTTTATATTCCCTTTAAAGGTTACCTGAATGTGGCTAAAAGAAACTATCCATTGGATGTCTAGCAAATGGAGCGGGAGTTGCTCATCCGAGTTTGGAAAAGAGATGTCGGCAAGGTACTAATCTACTCTTTGATTATTTTCAACAATGCCAACCTATGCATAATCAATATTTCTGAATTTTAAATTTGCTTCACTAAATGTCACCTCTGAATGGAAACATTCGATGCGTGAAACCAAGAACAACGTAAACCGTTTAAGACAAAAGATGCTCCACACATCTGGTTTGAAGAGCTTTCCAAGGAGATCCAATGAGGAGGTGAATTTGAAATTTACCTCTTTTAAAATTTGAGATTTACCTGCTGATGAGCTTTATTACTTCCATTTTTACAACCTTCACACTGACATCCAATAGAACATTCTACCCCAGCCTATAAGACAGTGAGAGTGATTAAGTAGGCCAAGAAGAATAACTTGAAGAATAGAAATATAACACAGACCAAGCAAGTAAATAAGACAATACACAAACCACTTGTGACCAGCTTTCTCCACATGGCTCACAAACCATGTGCAAAACATACGCAGAATGTAGTGGCAAAACATAAACTCTTCTTTCTTTTTTTTTGGCTAGGCAAGCAAGATTGGTGACCAATAATTAATATGAAGCAAGAATAATTAATATGGAAAGCATTTCTACCACTCCCACAATCTATGACGACATTGCACACATTTCCATCACATGGGCATTGTGTTTGCACACCTTGGCTTTGAAAGTTGTTAGGTTTGATTGCTTCAAGGATGTGTATGAGGACAATGCCAACTTTTGCCCAATTATGGGGAATTGCAAGATTGGGGGGTGTGATGATTATGTATTGAATGGTGGATTCATTTTCAAAGGACCCCAGCTACATATTTTGGATTGCTCATTTTGGCAAAAATATATTGTGGAGCCTCATAATGGAGAACTTGTTGATCACTTCGAAAAAGACAAGACAAGACAAGATAATGACCTTTGTAGCGGAAAAATACTTTTTGCCAAAATTGCGGTGGGATGTAACACGGTATGTTGAGAGATGTCAAGTTTGTCAAGCTTTGAAGGATCAAGCGCAAAACACAAGATGTTACAAGCCATTACCGATTAGCCATTGTGGGTTGATGTTGGCATAGACCTTGCATTGAGACTTTCTAGAGCTCAAAGAGATTTGGTTGCCTTACGAACTTGGGAGATGTCAAGTTTGTCAAGCTTTAATAGTTTCGAACAACAAATATAAGGAAGATGTTGATCTTCACATGAGGAGAGTTGCCTACAATGTAGGTGATTTGGTTTGGGTGGTTTTACGCAAAGATAGGCAGCTAGGTGGCTTATACACTAAACTTAGAGCTTGCAAAGGGGGACCTTGCAATATATTAAAGTGCATCAATGATAATGTTTATGGCATGGAGCTTCCTCTGCACATATAATGTGTTTAATGTACAACATTTGCTACTCTAGTATGTCTCCTAACTCGTGGTCGAGTTCTTTTAAGGATGGGAGAATGATGCAGTCCAAGTTTGTTAGTTGTTTGTTATTTCGGTTAGTAACAACCTGAAGTAGTTAGTTGTTGGAGTTAGATTCCTTTTAGGTTTTTTTTTTTTTTGTTACTTTAGTGTTCATGTATGGGTAATGTAGTCATTTCACTTGGGGATGTTAAGTTCTTGTTTTGCCTGCAAATAGGCTCTCGAATTTAGTTGTAAATCAGTTTTTAGTTGAATAAAATAGATTTAAAAGAGAGTTTTCTCTTCCAACTCAACTTTTGTTGAAGTTTCACACATATTAGTCTAAATTTCCAGATCTGATTGCATCAGACATTATTGAAAAACGCGGGGGAATATAAAAAATTGAAGGGGGTGAAGAGGAAAAGGCAATAAGGTAGTGTGAACCTCACTCCACTACCTTGAGAGAGAGAGAGAGTTGGATTAAAGATTGAAATGGATAAGAATTATTTTAGAATGGGTGAAGCTTGTCGGTCAGGGCTACTAAATGAGGCCAAAGTCCTTGTCGTGATTGTTTGAGGCCTAAAGAATTATTTTTAATTTGTTTGTTGATATTGGGTAAGACAAAAAATAGCTGCTTTAATCATGCTGCTTCCTTCTTGTAACTTCTGACTCCCGTTTGCTTAAGGTTGTCTAAATTTGAGTTGGTACATTTCATATTTCAAAGATTCTAACCTTTCAATCTGAAACTAGTGTGAGATTTTCTAGTTTCTAATGCAAGTCAGTCTTGTTTACAAAGCCTTTGGTTATATCAAATCAATTAATCTCTTTAATGTTGAATTAAGTTTGGAGTTTCTAAATATGTTTCTCTGCTCCGTGTTACAGTGGGATTGATATCACTGAAGCATTGCAATAACAAATAGAGGTCCAGAAACAGTTGCATGAACAACTTGAGGTACGGATTTGTAGTTGAGAAAGTATTAGCTTAATAGATCTCGTAATGCTAAATCTGGCAAATATGTTACTGAAAAATCAGACATTGGCTAAAAACATTGTCACAAAAGCATAAAAGAGACATTGTGCCATTTATAGCAGTCAACTATTTGATGGTGAAGTGACTTTGAATGCTAAGAGTTCAAAACACTACATTCTTCTTTTGGGTCCTTCTGAATGCTTTTCCTCATACGTCGAGACCATTTACTTCTCAATTGCTATTATTGAATCAACCATCTAGAGACTGATTATTTGAAGTAATAGGTGTCAGAGAATTCACCATCGAACTTAAAGCGATCCGAATGAAAAAGAGTCTCTTTGATACCTTTAATATGATACACGGTGAAAGATTTATACCGTCATGGTGGCTCTGGTTGAACTTCTGACAAATTTTATCAACTTTGGATCATTATTTTCAGAAGCCATGGCATGGGGCACGTTAATTTTATCAACACTAGAAAATTTATTTATGAATCAAATTAATTCAACAATTTATTGCTTTGCTCCTATTATTAATTTTATATTGACATTTATTTCTGAAAGCTATAATTATGTTCCATGCCCACAACAATAAAGAAATAGGAGAAAAGAATAGATGAAGAAGAAGACAAGATACTAGAAAATACAGCTTATATATATTTGTTTAAATAATGAAAACAAAAAAGTTAATGTGAGGTGTATGCCTTGACCAAAAGCGTAAACCTCAGTTACGCCTCACACTGAGGTGTAAACATTTTAGGCACCTTAGGGCGGTTTTAAGAGTCGTGTATTTTATTTTTATTTTCATTTCTTCTTTGCATCTCTTAAAAGTCTCATCTTAGGTTAACATTGAGGTTTAAGCCTTTAAAACAGAGATTTGGATCATATGTGTGATGCACCATCCAAGAATACAAATTCTTTTTGGTCGTGGGAAAGAGAGATTGTTGAAAGATAAAGTTAAGAAATGAAAGTTTAAATTTAAGTTAGAATGTTAGGTTCGACGATTATGGCTTATGCCTTATTTCTCCATATGCTTATATTTTAATTCAATTATTATAATTTACCAATTTTTATTATTTCTCCATATCCTTATTTCTTCATTTGTTCATTTTCCTAGTCGTTCTTGGGACATTGATTGAGATTGAACTTGTCTCCTTTCACGATGGGTGCATTACTAAGAGACCAATTTGACATACTAAATATTTATAAGATTCAAACAATCTATCATTTTTGAGACAACCCTAATAATCCTCAATCTATTATTGAAGATTTTTATGCTAATGACATAGTTTGTCTCACCCATATCAACCATCTTAAAATTCTTGGTAAGATATTTTTTGATTTTGTGCAATAAACTAATATCACTACTGACTAGCGAAATGTCATTTACGTATAGAAACTATATAATAAATTTACTTCCATCGATCTTTTGATTGATACACTACTCAACAGTATTTTCCTTAAATCCAAATAATGTAATGGTATTGTTAAACTTCATATACCATTGTCTGGAGGCACGTTTAAGTCCATAGATCGACTTCTTTAATTTGTAAGTTAAATGTTCTCTTCCCTTTTCGGAGAACCTTTCAGGTTGTTCCATGAAAATCTATTCATCTAAATTTCCATTTAGAAGCCTAGCAAAAAAAATCTTCATTCAAAAAAGCAAATTTCACATCCATTTGATGTAATTTTAAATCAAAGCAAATCTTCATTAAAGAATTATTTTAATTTTTTTGCTGATATCAGGTAAGACATAAAATAGCTACTTGAATCATGCTGCTTCGTTCTTGTAACTTCTGACTCCCGATTGCTCAAGGTTGTCTAAATTTGAGTTGGTACATTCCATATTTCAAAGATTCTAAACTTCCAATCTGAAACTAGTGTAAGATTTTCTAGTTTCTAATGCAAGTCAGTCTTGTTTTAAAAGCCTTTGATCATATCAAATCAATTTATCTCTTTAATGTTGAATTAAGTTTGGAGTTTCTAAATATGTTTCTCTGCTCCATATGACAGTGGAATTGATATCACTGAAGCATTGCAATTACAAATGTCCAGAAACAGCTGCATGAACAACTTGAGGTACGGATTTGTAGTTGAGAAAGCATTAGCTTAATAGGTCTCTTAATGCTAATCTGACAAATATGTTACTGAGAAATCAAACATTGGCTAAAAACATTGTGACAATAGCATAAAAGAGACATTGTGCCATTTATAGCAGTCAACTATTTGATGGTGAAGTGACTTTGAATGCTAAGAGTTCAAAACGCTACCTTCTTCTTTGTGGTCCTTCTGAATGCTTTTCCTCATACGTCTCCTGATATATAATCTTACCATTTTCTCTTTTGACATTGTGTTAATTATCTTTTATTTATCATAGTCCAAGATGAAGAAGATACGAAAGTCCAGATATGACATCTTCTCCCAAGTCATGGGTGAAGATGGGCATGGCCATGTCAGGATGATGGATTTGGGAGTTCGTCCTACCACTTTGTGAGGGACCTCAACCCACATGTCAGGAGTTGGTGATGGAGGCCATCGATGCACAAACAGGATGCAACCGAGGCAGCAGCATGTGCTGATATGGAAGCAAGACAAGACGCCACTGATTCCAATACAACATCACAAGATAGCTCTCAAAAGTTTGGTTGGAAGCAAAAGGCGTCTGAACCCGAAGTCATTGAGGTCGTTGAATCAGGTGTAGTTGGCATGTTAAGTACCCCACTTGCAAAGCATGCTAGAGCAGATAACATGGCCAAATAAACATCGGACTAACCAGTCTATAGTGCTGGCATTGCAGCGTCTCATGAAGACATGGTTTTGCACACTAGAAAGACCCAAATATACGGAGCTCCCAACTAAAGGAATTCGTGGTGTTCAGACTGTCAAATGGTTGGTTTGGTAATCATATTGGTTACCATTAGGACCATCAAAATTGACTGCAGAGTGCACATAAAGGATGGGCAACACCAATGTTTTAATATTTTAAAGCCTAGCCAAGCTACAGCCACATTTTCCATTTTTTATGAATTCATTATTACTAATAAAAATGATAGGGACCACGTTTTTGCTCGATCTAAAGTTTGTTTTTTATTGTGTTTCGACCAATAGATTCTTGGGTATAATACAAGATCAATAAAAAAGAATCGTCAAAATCCGATTAAAATCGGCTCTGAAATTGAAAAATACGAATTCCAATAAAATATAAAATTCACATTTATTTTTTGTATATCGATTTTGAGTCCTATTCTACAAAATAGACTGTCAGATTTTTCTTAGATGTTAAATAATGCTGGATCTGATCTACTTATTCGGTTCAATGTGCTTTACATGGGGTTGAAATGAAAAGTAACATCAAATTGGTTTCATACATTTTCTTGAAAAGATTTACATAAATTCATAAATTCAGACTTGATCAAATTGAATCGGAATTGATAGAATTCTTCAAACTGAGATCGTTATATGATCATTATCTAATTTATTTGAACTCGGGTTTGGGTCTATAAATAACCAATTAGAAGATAACTTAAAGATTTACATGTAGCATGATAGACTTCCATTATTCTCTTCCCATGATAATTTTTTAAAATAATAAAATAAAATAACCTCAGAAGTATTTAAAATTGTACATGAGACCCCAAAATAATGCAAATTATTTCTAAAAGCTAATGCAATGTTAGATCGAATCTCAAATGGTCAAATCTTTGAGTGAATTTAAATTTTAGAAAATTAGAGTAGTTTGTTAGGAAATACTTAGGTCAAAGAGGGTGTGTGGTATCTCAAATATTCACCAAACCTTGGAGAAATCACTTGCAAGAAATCTCTTGTGTATGAAAACAAAATTAATGAATGAATATGTAGCCTAGTGAATGAATGACAAATAATAAGGGGCAGTGGCATATATGTAAATTAAATTTAGAGAACATGACCAACAAAAAGATTCATTTTTTTTTGTGGTCACCAAATTCAAAGATGAGAGACACGTTGTAATGTTGTGGCAGTCAAACATGAGAGACACATTGTTGTAAAAAGTCCCTAACCTCTCATCTTCTTCACCTACTTAGATTTTTCAATGATGATTGCAATAACTTCTCTCCATAATTATTTACTATATTGTATATACTATAAATAACATATTCTAGATCCAAAATTTAAAATTAATATTGGATATTCGATATGGTAATTGAATGCAAATATTCATATAGAGTATTCACCAGATTTTACAATCCACCTTATTTTATAAGAAAATTATAATTAATTTAATTTAAATATATGTAAACCAATTCTTAAAAACAGAATTGAATGATTTGTCTCGTCCGTGTCAAACCGAGTTTTGAAACCATGAGTTTTACTAAACGTTTAATATTTTTAGAACACCAGTATGTAATGGTGAATTTTCTCATATCTAAAAGACTCAAACTTTTCGAATCTCTAGATCCTTTTACAATGTTATGGGACTTGATCTTATTATTCATAGAAGATTGAAGTCAAGTGGGCATTTCATCAATTTCAAAACATAGGAGATTATTAGAAGACCGAGGTAAAAGGGGTATTTCATTAGTTTTAGAACATAGGAGGTTATCTCAAATATTTACCAAAACAATGGAGGGGTATGTCTCATCACCCTCTTATATAAAGAGAACTGCTATTGGCGAAAGTGGATCCTCTGTAATGCAAATTCCTATAGCACCCTTTAGATCGATTGTATCAGTGAATAAATAAAATTTCACACTTAAAATTTTCAAAGTTCTATAAACGTTCATTTTTAAAGACTTGGATCTAGCAATATTTCTATAAATAAAAAAAAACCATGATCACAAGAGGACCGAAATGTTATTTTTTCTATACTATTGCTCTGTTTGAAAAAGCTGTATGTAAAGTTTCTGATGCTGAATTAAATTGTTGAAGCTGAGAGAAAGTTGTTGTTGCTGTTGCTGAAGCAACTTACTGAATTGAGTATATTGTTTGGTAACATGCTGTCTAATTGTGCTGTTAAGATGTTAAACTGTTTGGTAACCTGCTGTCTAGAAATTGCTGGATGAAATTAAAAATAATATTAAAAAAATAGATTATTTATATGATATAAGTAATAATATGTTAACAATAAGTATAAATATAGGATTTAATATTAAAAAATAAAAATAAAAATTCAATTTCATTTATTCTATACTAACATATTTAATGAGAGTTTCTATTGACACCTCAACTTTTACTTATGTAAGACCATTCACCTATTTTCTTTATTTATTACTAAGGTTTACCTCTAATTACAATCTGAACAGAATAAAATATTATAATCCTCATTCAAATAATTTCAATAGTTTTTACAATTAAAAAAAAAGGTTCAAATAATTATAGCACTCATTCAAATAATTTCAGTAGTTTTTTACAAGTAAAAAAAAAGGTTTATATAAAATCGTAAACCTAAAATAAAAGAATCTAAGGAAAAAAATGAGAGTTTCTATTGGCACCGTAACTTTTACTTATTCTCAACCATTCATCTTTTTTCTTTATTTATTATTGAGATTTGCCTCTAATTATAATCTCAACAAAATAAAATATTATAGCACTCATTTAAACAATTTCAATAGTTTTTTTACAATTAAAAAAAATGTTCATATAAAAAATAAGTCACACCAACGTTTACTAATTGCATGCTAATTCATATATAAATCACCAAAGAATTGCTACAAATTTGTCAACCCAGTAAGAATTCGGGCATGATACCCGAAATATTTTTTATCCAAAATTTATTTCGGTCCGATAAAAATAGACGACATACAAGTTCCTCTCATTCTCTATTTTTTCACTAAGGCATAGGTCTTGCGAGTTTGCAAGCAAATGGAGAGGAAACTTCATACTATTTTCATCTTCCATGAACATTTTGTTCAATATGTATAAAATCAATTGAAAAGTTGAATACCAATATCCGCTCAAAAGTTGGGTGTAAGTCTAACAAAATACCCTTCAAAAACTCATATACAACTGTTTTTTCTCTTTAATTATTGGAATCAAGGTATCTAATACAGTCAGTGTAGCGTTATCATAAGTTGGTGTGGCAATAGTAACTCTTTCTCTATTTCCAACCACATGTTTCTGTGGTTGTGGCGTACATGAAAGTTCCATTGTTGTTGTTGTTTTTTTTTTTTTTTTTTTTGTGGAGCTCGAACCAGATTCACAGACGAACGTGGTTAGATAAGCACCTATCTCTCATGTTTTGGGGTGAGTTGTGAATGAGAGAGCGTGTTGAGAGAGTTTGCCGTCAATGGAGGGCTGCAGTGCTGCTGTGCAGCTCAGCTACTCTGTTTTTGGATTCGATTGAGCTGTTGGAGAAGATGACAATGTTTCTGTCACTCTTCTTTCTCTTTTTTTTTTCTCTCTTTTACTTCTAAATTCTCTTGAATTTTTGGATGATTAACATTGGAGGAAGGGAATTGCTTAAAACATAAACATTGAAAGAAAAAAAAAAGAGGAAAATGGCTTACCTGATAGAGTTGTAGAGATGAATTTATGGAAAGAAAAGTTGTTGATTGTACGATCAGAGAGAGAGAGAGAGATGGTGCTAAGTTTTTCTTCTACTCTATTTTTGAGGAACAGTGTGACTTTGCAAAGGCTCGTTGAAGGGTTGGTAGTCGAGAGAATTGGCTGATTCTTCCAAACGAATCGGCAACTAAAAAGACTTCTAATCGATCCCAAACACTAAAGTTCCAAAAACGAAATCTATTCGACTGGATTTTAGCCTTCGCACGAAACGGAACATATGACTCTCACTCAGCTGTTCAAACGGTGTTGCAAGAAACTTGCATTAGAGAGGGTTTGCTTCCGTTGTTGGCACCCAAATTAAAAATAAAGAAATTAAGTGAATCATAAAAATAAGTAAAAGTTGAATTGCCAATAGAAACTAGGGGTGCAACTTAATTCGGTTCAAACCGAGAACCGAACCAAACCATAAAATTTGGATTGGTTTGGTTCGGTTTAATTGATATCAGTTCGATTTTGGATTTAAAAAATAAAAAATCGATAAATTCGGTTCGGTTCTCGGTTCAAGTAATATAAAAAACCGAACCAAACCGAAAATCGAAATAATATTTATTTAAAATAAAATTTATACTTATATTTATATTTCATTTTTACAAAACCTCTCTCGTCTGTCGCATCTCTCTCTCTCTCGCCTGTCGCCTCTCTCGTGTCTACACCTGTTGCTATCGGCTACCAGCAGCTGTCACCGATGATCTCTCTCTCTCTCTGCGACTTGCTGCCATGGACTACCACCGATGATCTCTCTCTCTCTCTCTCTCTCTCTCTCTCTGCGAGCTGAGAACGATCCTCTACAAACATGGTCCAAGATTTGAATCTGTGGACCATTTAGCCGTTAATCACTCTATGATCGCACGGTCATGGCTCATCCACCAGACTTAGATTCTTGTCTCCTTAGAACTCCAGGATACAAAGGTACGAGCCTATAGAACATATCCTGTTCAAGTAAGGTCTTTGAAGCCTAGAAGCTATCGAATGATTGTTTGAAGCAGTGATATCTCCTCGGGATTTCCAGCTTCAAAAGTCCAAATAATCCCAGAATGGATTCAGAAGAAATCTGGGTTCTTCTTGTTTTCTCTAGTTCTTCTTTTAAGGACCCAAGAAATCTCTCTCTCTCTCTCTCTGCGGCTGTGACCTGTTGTTGCGCTGCGAGTTATGATCAACCCTAAATCTCTTGGCAGAAATGAGGGAATTCTTCGCAACCCATGGAACTGAACCGAACCAAATCGTAATAACGTCGGTTTGGGTTGGTTCGGTTCTAGAACAATTTGATTCGGTTTTGGTTCTCATATGCTGGAACCGATGTTCATCGGTTCGATTCTAATTTTGCTCTAATCCGAACCAAGTTGCACCCCTAATAGAAACTACTCAATTATGTTGTTAGATTTCTATTTTTAGGTTTATGATTTTATATGAGCCTAATTATGATTAGAAACAACTACTGAAATTGTTCGAAAGAATGTTTTGATGTTTTGAGATTATAATACGAGCCAAACCTTTCTAATGTTTAAATCGTAGGTTTTAATTTATTATTGAGGTGTGATAAATAATTTAATAAAGTGGGTGTAATAACTAAAAATTGGGTGCCAATAACAGCTCTCTTATATAAAAGTCTCACTTCTCATCTCTCGCCTATCTCCCCTGTTTTTTCTTTCCTCGCCAAATATCAAAACGAGAAGCATCTTTCTGCCAATCACTTCGTCTCCATTCTGAACTTATCTCAAGCGCAAGAAAGTTCTCCTTTAGGGTTACTCGCAAGTGTTTCTAGCTTTTATTTTCTTGTTTTTTTGCTCTGTAGATAGTTTGGACCGAGCTTTGGCTTTCAAAACCCTAGTTTTCTTTCTGAAGATTTAGACTTTATTCTAGTTTATTGTGTTGGAGCCTATGATTCTTGTTTATTTTTCTGTTATTGGATCTGAATCCCTTTTGTCGCTCGATGTTGATGCAAGTACAACCCGTTGAATTTAAACCCTAACACATTGTAGTTCTGCTATCAACATTGACTCAATAACGAGTTAACGATGTCGATTTAATGTTGTATTTAGAATTGGCATAGTTTGTTGGTGTAATTGAGTAATTTAGTGCAATCCACACTAAATTTTACTTAGAATCAATTGAGTACTTTGTTTACTAATTTCGTGCAATTGAGTTAAAGATTTAGGTGGATTTGTACATTTTGATTCTTTTTTGCGGGGATGAAAGGAAAAACGTGATGGCTGATGGTTAAACGTCAAGGAACATCAAACAAAGCTCCCACTTATGCCACATTTTCTTTATTATTACCAAAGTTGTGAAATTTTAATTCATCTTCTTTGATTTCGATAGTGTCAGTGTTCTTATGAAAGACGTTCTTTTTTTGAAATGTTTTGACATTTGGATTTATTTACAATGTATTTTGTTGGAAAGAAAGGGAAAACATGATTGTCAAAATAAGGAACATCAAGAAAGGGTTCCACCTCTGCAATAATTTCATTGTTATTACCCAAATTGTGAAAATTATATTCTGCATATTTATTTTTCGATAGTGATGAGTGTTTTGAAGACATTGGTTTGTAATCTTGCAGAGTTAACTCTAAAGGCATATGTTTACATTCACAATTAAAATGGGCGACAGTGAAACTGTTGTTGAAATGTCGGCTTCCATGGAACACCCATCAACTGACTACAATGTCTCAAGCTCAGATGTTATTCCTGATAGTGGTGCATTGGGTACTGGGGCTGCCGGAGATCCGACTTCTGGTGCTGCCATTTCAACAGACACGACTTATTCCGTGTCTGATAGTGTTCTAATTTTGGTGTCGGAAATGCATACAAAACGGACTCAGATTCAGTTATGCCACGAGCCCCTGTTACATCAACATATGATGCTAAGCCAACTGTTGGAGTGGTTGATACTAGTGAGAATCTTGTTAGCCAGGAAAATGCAGTTCTGGAATCAGCTCAAGTGGGTAGTTATGATTATTCTGTTAATGGAAATGGCATGAGTGAAGTTAGAGATTTCACCCAAACAGGAATTGATGTGAATGGAAATGCTTCAAATGATACTGGTGTAGCTGTTGCAGAGCAACATTTTGAGGAGGGTCTTGGTATATCTTTCTTCATTATCTCTAACTTAATGAAGATCTCTTATGAAAATCATATATTTGTTGTAATTGTGCATTGGTTACACTTAAACAACCAGGTGATGACCTATGCTTATAGTGCACTTGATTCACGTTGAATCACTAATTAATGTGGACGTTTGGTTAGGAAAGGAAACATTAAAACCTTAGATCAAACTACTGTTAACTGTTGTATGTGCTTTAATTTACTAAGAAGATAAAATTATGTGGATTTTTGTATAGTTCACCAATATGGTCATTTTCGCAGTAAGCTTAGTATGACCTTTGTTTCATCTTCATTAGATTTGAAACATGCCTGATATCCTTTTAATACGTCATTGGGAAAAACTGGGACTTCATGCACGAAAATTGGCAATCATTTCCAGTGGTTCAGAGAGTCAGTGAATGACATGCATATTTTCCATATTTGTATGGTTTCCATTTAGAAGTTCTTGTTTTATTGGTCATACATCCAGCCTTCGTACTATTTTTAACTTGTATTTCATATTTAATGCTTACATTTATGTCATTACTTTTTTTTTTTTTAATGTAATCAAATTACTTAAAAAATACTATTTTTTAAGAAATTACAAAAGTCAATTTAACATGCTGTTTTTTTTTTTTTTAATCGTTGGACTGTCCGGCGTTTTGCTTTCCTATGGCTTCTACTACCTGGGCGAGAGTACTTTTTTTGCATTAAAAAAAACACTTCCCTTACTGACTTTGTAAGATTTCAAATCTTACTAAGGTGCTGATTGATTCAACTTCTTAAAACTGCTGTCAGCTTCTGCTGTCTGAATCTGCTGTCTGAATTTGCTGTCAGAATCTGAAAAGCTGAAAAAATTGTTCGATAGAGCTTTTTAAAACTGCTGTACTGTTGACTAGAATCTGACTGTGGACTGTTTGATACAGCTTCTAAATTCTGCTGTAGTAGGGTAAAATGACTAGAATGCCCTTAAGGTTGATAATGCAACCAGAATGCATAAAAATTACCAGAATACCCCTATACATATATAATTACACTGTTAAAATTGGTTCTCTTTTGCAGGTTAAATCTATTAGCCTACTAATTTTTAATCATTTTTTTTCTAGCAATTTCTACTGAGGAAGAGTGATAGTGGAGTGTAGTGAGAGCAAATTCTTTGGACTTTAATGCTTGGATTGCGTTTATTGAAGAGGCAGAAAAGGTGTCAGAGGTACATTCACATAATTATTCACCTTTGGTAAATTTTAGACGATTGCTCGGCTTGTTTTGTTAAATTTCATTGGTTAGTTTTCTCTAGGAATGAAGCTGACATAAGTTTGTGTCCTATTGATAGTATAGCGATCTAGTAATTTTAATTCTTAAGTATAATCTTATACCTATATGCATTGTATATTGTGTTTTGTTGTTCTATTGCAACTGTCTTCTTGATAATTAGGAAGTTGGGTGCTTTTCGGCTTTAAAATATTAGATTAGATTATTTTGGAGAGTTTTTCAGACATGGTATGTTGAACTTGTGAGATGATGTTGGGTGGTGTGCCACTCCTAAAAGGGAGATTTGACATTATTAATTTAAGTGAAGCAAATCAAGCTCTCATGAGAAAATGGCTTCACCAAGACACCAACAACAATGATGAACAAGAAGGATTATAGAAGCTAGGTCCAATATAAATAAAAAATGCAAATAGACATTGGTTTGGGCTTGAGCCTCAAATACTCAGTGTTTTAAAGTGCTTAAGGTGTATTTGAGGTGAGGTGTAAGCCTCAATTAATTTAAAAAAATTCCCAAAAATATATAAAAATTACAATAAATACAAAAAAATATAAAAGCAAGTAAACAACCTTCAAGAAATTTTTTACGCTTGACTAGAAACTCAGTATCTATGAGGTTTGGGGTGGTAAGAAATTCTGTATCTATAAAGCTTGGGGTGGTAAGAAATTTTTATGATATATTGTAGTACAATCCAGCCCATCAAAGTAAAAAAAAGCAGAGCATGTCCTAAATCATCCTATAAATATGAAATCCATTGATGAAGACTCGTTACTCAAATAATTAGAGTTACTTTTGACTCAAGTTTTGTTTTTCCCTTTATTAAGGGATCTTAGTCAATCCCATGGAGAGCAATGGAAGTTCCAAAGATAATTATATATTTCAAATGTGAATTCAATATTGTTAGATTTTTTATGCATTCAAATCTCAAACATAACTTTTATAAACTATGATTTCCCAATAGGATCTAATCTATTGCGTACCTCAAGTGTACTATTCAGTCAAGGATCATATAACCAATGATTTTATTTGAGTATTAAATATTTTTTACTTACATATATCCTAATTTCTTTATAAAGTTTTCATAATTTTGTGGGTCATGTGAACCTTGAAGTTAATCACTGTTGAAAATTCATTGAAGTGCCTTTGAATTCTTAGAGTTCAAAACAATATCTTGCCTTTTGGGTTCCTTGAAATGTTTTTCCTCATATTTTGAGACCATTTCTAGTACTCATTAATTTTTAGCATTGAGCCAATCATCTAGAGACTGACTATTGGAAGAAATTCCCCACAGAGATCGATAAATCAAATCATCAATCTGAACGATTTTAATAATTGATCTCAATGACTTGACTTGTTGAACTCGACGGTTTCTAGTTTAAAGTTTGATAGAGGTCAAGGGGCATTAAGAAAGAAATATTTTACTAACTAGGTTGTTAAGCTATCGCTCAAAAAGTCAGGATGCATTAATTGAAAAAAATGTCCCTACCATCTAGTATTTTTTTCATTTTTTAATTAGAATTGTGCTAATCTGACACTCTGTTGTGTACACTCTTCGACATGGTAGTTCAAAGAAACAAAAATCTTTGTCCTTGTGTATCCCGAAGCAAAAGATCTACGGTTTTGTGAAGGGAGCATAGAAAAGAGAGTCAGATTATCACAACAATTTTAATTATACATGTTCTTAATCTTATCAACAAATGACCGAAACCAATCAAGTTGCAAAGGAATCCCCAAGATTTGACATACCTCTCACGATTTTGGCAAATATTTGAAATATCCCTTGTATTTTCAAATTGATGCACCTACTTGACCTCAATTTATTTGGAAGACTAACAAAAGATGAATTGGATGGCCTCATCTTCAACCTTTAGCCAAAAACCCTTAATGCTTTCCTAAAAGCTCGGTCATCTTCAAGCTCTTCAACTTCCGTGGTAAATTATATTTTACCTCTTCAACCTTGTTTTCAATCTCTTGTAAAAAACCTTTTTTTTTTACTCCAAAATTGTCATCTTACATTTTTGATTTTATGAAAAATCCTATTTGTTCTTAATGATTGAAGGTTGAAGGTGAGAAAATCTTAAGGGTTGAAGATGAGGGTAAAGATGATAGATTTTGGCGAGAAAAATCATAGAGTGTTTTGTTAGAGCTTGAAAGATGAGGGTATTTAGATCATTTTCCAATAATTTCTTAAGAAAAGGCTTAGGTCAAAGGGTATGTTATCAGTTTGAAAATAGAGGGTGGTATCTCAAATATTCACCAAAACTTTGGAAACGTACGTATAAATATGATAATAAAATTAATGATTCAATGTGCTCATTGGTATGTATGATTTTTTTTTCCTTTGATTAAATATAAACTTGGAATAGGTCCAGTTGTGTATTTTTAGATGCAAACCTTAACGAGTGCATTTGTTTTTATTGTTGAAGTTTCTTGGACACTATCATTCTTTTGATTTAGGTACTGTAATGCATTTGTTTCTTATTTGTAGTGAAACAAAATGGTAACCATAACATCTTAATCATTGTAAGATGCATAGTTTCAATTAAATTATATGAATGTCATTATCTTTTATATTTTTTTGGAAACATTAATTGATAATACTGACAAAAAAATCCCTTCCAATGTGGAGTTGTGCACCACGATATCGTCAAGATAGACCACAGAAAACTTGTCGATGTATTTCCAGAAGAACTCATTCATAAAAGTGGGTAACAAGTCAAGTCGAAAGGCATGACCAAGAATTCTTGCGCGTTGTATCGGGTTGAACATTTACTTTTTGGCTCATCTCCATCGGTTACCCGCACTTGAGAATACCCTGATCTTAGATCCAGCTTGGAGAAATACTTGGTGGATCCAAGCTGATTGAATAGGTTGGCAATAAGTGGAATGGGATACTTTTTCGTCACGGTGACCTTGTTCAACACTCGATACTCCACACACAACTAAAGGGTCTCATTGTACTTTCGTTGGAACAAGACAGGTGCTCTACAAGGGGCCTTTAGTTGTTAAAGAAAATAAATAATACCCCAATCACGTGTCTAAAACATGAGCCCTGTCCCTCCAATGGCGACCTTAAAGAAAGATGGTGATTTTTATGCCTTTTGTAATATTTAGAATGCCAAGTACACTCTCTTATTGCAATAATGTAGAATAACTTACATATTATTTGTGCACATGGACCTTACCCCATACCCCAATGGTCTCCCTAAAATAAGATGATTTTTCGTAATTTGTGTAGTCTTTAACTCCATAGCCTCATTCCATTATTGTAAAGTCCATAATTTAATTAAATTGCCCAATTGTCATTATTTATTTTGTGATGGTCATTGATGATTCTGATATAAAAAAATGTATCTTAGTGGGAAGAGCTATAATAGGCATGGAAGAATGTGACGCCCCGTCGAACGCCAACACAAATCCCCATGTTAGATCTCGAGGTACTAGGTGGCACCTCGAAATTTCGGCATGGTCTCCTCTGTTTATATTAGCATTCCATGACGTTTAACCTGCACCTGATAAACGACATACAATCCTGCATATAACAAATAAAATATAATACTAGCGGAAGCCTATATACATCTAATAACGTGCGAAAGATCAGAGTGCGGAAGAATAACCAGAATACAGGATTATACAAAATTCCTCACTCTAACAAAAATCCTAACACTCAAGACAGAATCCATAAGACTACCTGGGGGAAACTAACACCACTAGGGGGTATAGCGCTAGTACTTACCAGGTGACGAACTCTGGTTGTCTATCTGACCAATCAGATGATCCTCATTCGTACTCTATACTTGCCTCGCCAAACTCTGAATCTGAAACTAAAAAAAATAGGGAAGGAAAGGGTGAGTAACAATGGTTATCCAGTAGGGAAACAAACAATTTCTGCCAATAACCTCTCCTAGCATGAACGAATAAGCATACTGAATCATTTTAAAATAATCAAAGTTTTACATAATAAACTACAATTAACTGGTACATATTGCCAGGGATGAGCAACTAAACATTTTAAAACTGACATTACATCAATCAACAGTACTCACTATACCATTTTCTTTATGTACAAATCTAATTGATCAAATGAAAACATTAAACATGCACTTCATTTTATATATCAAAGTAAAGCAACAGATACATAATACACAATGGTGGAGTATTGGAATTAGAGAGTTGGGATTCACGACTGGATCGTTCCCAGTCGGGACATGATGTTACAATTCTTCTCTGGCTTTTAGTTCCTGATTTTGTGGTCGGTCGCTGCCCTTACCACGTTTGGTTGACCATTTATCCGGCTCAGGCTGGCCGTTTGACGTGACCGTAAGCAATGGGTCTCTTTTCGATGTGTCAGAACGTTCGACTACTATAGATTGTTAGTGATCACTGACTAATCATCTTCGTCTATGCCTATCAGGCGTACATGTGATTCCCAAATATACAAACTATTTGTATACGACCACCTTTACAGTACAAGTTCACTGGTAAAGATAGAGAGGAATATCCCGGATTCCAGTTGTGACTCCACTCTTATACGCGTCCCATACCACATATGAGTTTGGTGGTCCCTATCGTACATCTCAAGATAGTACACCACTCCGGATGATATGACGCACTATCCCTTCAGGCATTCACAGACTCTTTAACAGCTCACAAAATAGCTACATATATATTATTTTCATTTGAAAATCAAAGAGAAATTAACAATACAAGGTTGATAATAGATATCTAATTTCCTACCATTCAAGTGTGGCCACCCGGCCTAAAATAAATAACAAAACGGAAATGTAAACAGCGCCTCGCGCTAACAGAAATTTAAATAAACATGCAACCAACAATATTATCCCTGGATATCTGTTCACCAACCTGCACACAACACAACGTAAAATGCAGACATTACCCCTCGGGTGTGATTCTGACATTTTACCGTTTCATACCCTTTTCCCCTATTTTCGATTTTTACAATTTTCAATCTCTTCAATAAAACATTCATTTTCTGATATTCATCAACTCAATATGAGTTCATTGAATATTAAATCACATTTTCCAACTAAATAATTTATTTTTTTATCAATAATATTGAAAAAGAAAACAAATTTTATATCAAAACGGGGTCCGAGCAGTGCACAAGACCTAATTTATGGAAATAACCTGTTAAAATACCCTACCCACGTATAATTTGTTAAAAATACAATTAAACATATCAAACATGCAATTTCTAGCGTGAATTTTTGAAATAACAAAATAATTCTATATGTCGGAAATACATCAAAATTTTTCAATAAAATTCTAAATGCAATTTTCACAATCTACGATTATTAATAGAAATTGAGAGTTCCTTACTATGTCTAGGCGAAAGGATCAAAGCATATGCACGGAAATCGAGACGATCGGCACGGAAATCAAGACGGATCGAACTTCGAAGCGGTTGATTTTCAAAATCGGCCCGGTGGTTTAGAAGATCTCGATGTGCTTGTCTCTTCTCCCTTCTACGGCGAAAGACAGTTTGACCCCGAAATCGATGAAAATCGAGGTCGAAGTTACGAAAATCTCCGTATAAAAATACGGTTGATTTTTGACTATACGGGGTGAAAAACACGAGAAACGGAAGGAATTTGGGTGGGTTATGTAGAGAATGAGGCTGCGGACGTTTCTCCCTTCTGCGTCGGAAGACGGTTTGACCCCGAAACGGACGAAATCCGAGGTCAAAGTTTCAAAATTTTCGTATCCAAATACGGTTGATTTTTGACGATATCGGTTGAAATAGAAAGTGAAACGAAGAAAGGTTGGGTGGGTTTTGTAGATGTTGAAGCTGCGGACATTTCTCCCTTCTGCGTCGGTCGTCTACGGTGAGCCATTTGCACGAGATCTAAGGTGGAAGTTTGTAAAAAAAATAAATTTTTTTGTTTTTGTTTCGTATGTCTCGGCTGTTTGACAAGTTGGGGAAGATGATATATTAAAAAAAAATTAAAATATTATTTAAATGAAATTTGGGACAAATTTGGTATTTCGCCTATTGTTTTGATCGATGATAACTTGATCATCCGAACTCCAAAATTGACAAATAAATACTCTATTTCGCTTAATTTTTTGTTCCGGATCTAATGATGTAGTCAATTTCTACAAATCTTGTCTCTAACAGAAATTTACATTTTTAGCCTGAGGTGACCCTTAAACTTGATGTCGTTTTCGTTTTTTGACGATAATTCGACTTCCTGATCTCCAAAAATAACAAATAAATAGTCCATATTGAATAATTTTTCGTTATGAACCCAATGGTATGATCAAATTTTAAAAATTATTACTATAACAAAAAGTCACTGTTTTAGCCTGGTCCGACCCGGTAATCGAGGATTTTGCAACTTTTATATTCGGACTCGCATTTGAGTGTACTTACAGGCTAAAGTATGTTTTTCGATCATTTTGAATTCAATGGTGAGGTCAGATTCCATTAAAAATGATCAGAAACATTTTAAAATTTTACCCCTAAGTCCCACTTTCAAGATTTTTTTAAAATTCCACTATTTATTTTTTCTTGAGATATGACTTAAAAATTCGGGGTGTTACAAAGAAAATCAGCAATACACTTATTATTTATCCAATACCGGTCTCATCTAGCAATCGTAATAGTAAGTGAGGACCTTTTATACTTTCTTTAGTCTTTAGAATGTCTAGAACTATACTTTATTGCATTAAAGAAAAATCTTTATTTTCAACTAACATATCGAATCGCCATTATTATGAGTTTTCCAACATGGGTCTTGTCCCATTACCCCAACCATGATATTTATAGAAAATAAGGACTTTTTATACTTTTGAAGTCTTTAAAGTGACAATTATTGCATTAATAAAAATAAAATTAAAAAAAATCCTTACTTCTCACTAAATTACATAATTTCCATTATTTCATTTGATTAATAAAAAAGTTGTTATATTATTTTTAATTAGATATATATTGCTTTTATGAACTTGACCATTCTTGATATGATGGACAAATGGAGTACCTAGAGAGAACTAGGCCAAACAGGTTGCAATGGATGCCCCAAGCACTATAAAATATGGGTAAATTTGTGTGGGACTTTTTGGTATAATTATTATTTTTAATATTTTTTAAAAAGGGGCTTGCAGAGTCATTGTTTCAAAAAAAATATATCCAAGGGTTGAAGATTACGTGTTTTGAAGCAGAAAGTCTTGAGGGCATTTAGGTATATGAAAACATAATCAATTAATGAATCGACCTATGGTCTTGAGAATGAAAGAATTGTAAGGGAATGAAAAACTTTCTTATTAAACGAAGAAAAAAAAAAAGCAAATATCCATATTACTTGTCAAACAAGGATGTTTGTCCCATTACTTCAGTATCAACTCTAATAAAAGATGATGACTTTTGTTGTCTTTAAAGTGTGAACTGCCAATTGCTCTACTTCATTGTATTATAAATAAAGAAAATTCTTATTTTCAACTTAATAACATGCTATTAAGTACTTTTTAATTAAATTCAGCAAATATATATAGAATAGAAGGATTATAATGGTAATTATGCAACTATAATTTATAGTGGCAGACATGTAATTTCAATTTAGAAAACACGACCATCAAAACGTTGTGGCAAAAAATTAGACACGTTATTCTCAATTCATTCCATCCATTTATTTGTTTTTGTTTTTGTGTTATATAAATATGAGAATCCTAAAGAAGTGAAGATAGATATATTCAAGTCAGTCAATCATGGAAATAAAACTGTAAATATCTTTATTGAAGTTATCATGAAGAAAAACTGTCTTCACATCTAGCTGCTCTAGATGTAAGTTTTCTGCTATAACAATACTCAAAACAGATTTGATGGTACATAAGTTCACAACAGGAGAAAAAATCTATGTATAATCGATACCTATCTTTTGTTGAAATTCCTTCACAACTAATTTGGCATTGTATCTCTTGGTTTCATCATGTTCTTTTAGCTTGTAAACCCACTTATTGTGCATAGTCTTTTTGTCCTTAAGTAGTTCAATCAAATCCAAGTTTGATTTTGTGGATAATGAGTCCATCTCATTATTCATCATATGTTCCCATTTAACCATGGTCTCAACCTCCATAGTTTCATCATAACATTCTGGTTTACCATTGTCAGTTAGTAGTAAATAATGTATAGAAGAAATATATTGAGTTGGAGTCTTTTCTTGTGTAGCTCTACACTCCAGGAAAATTGATATTTAGCGACGGAAAAATTCCATCCGTCGGTAGTAGAGCACTAGAGCGACGGACAAAAAGGTTTTTTGTCGGTGTAGAGTTAGTTTTCCCTTTTTTTCTTCCTCATCTTCTATTTTCCTCAATTAAACGTGTTTACTCAGTTTTTATTTCCTTCAACCAACAAGAGAGAGACGAGAATTCCTCTTTTGAAAATAGAATAGAGTTGTTTTGGCATAGATCTTCTCACAAATTGGATAGAGTTGCAGTCTAGGAGTTCGTTGCAGTCGATCTTCTTCGATTCTAGGTTGTTTTGGGGTAGATCGAAAGAAGATCGAATAGAGTTGTAGTCGATTAGTTCATTGCAGTCGATTCGTTCAGCAAAATCGTTAGAGACCGAAGAGATCGAGTTGACTCAGAAGGTTTGTTTTGGGGTAGATCGAAAGGAGAATATATTTGTAATCGATTAGTTCGTGGTAGTCGATTCGTTCAACAAAATCGTTAGAAATCGTGCTGAATCAAGAGGTTATTTGAGGTAAATCAAAAGGAGATCGAAAAGGGTTTTCTATTTCGATCTTCAGGTATAGATCGATTACCTCAAATTATTCACTTTTTTTATTTTTCTTATTTGGTTTGAGATTTTTGTTAATGTGAGTTTTATCTAAAAAGCTATTTTAGTTTTTTTTTTTCTTTTAAATGATTCTAGTTTTATATGAATCCTCATTCAATTTTGTTGAAGAAAATTTGAAATTTAGTATTGCGTTGCTAATCGATTGCTTTAAATAGATTTGCGGAAAAGGCCTTTCAACTATTGTAATAGTTTCATCCTATATCTATTTGCAATTTCAAAAATGCATCTACTAGCTTGGCGTTGTGGCGTTGTAGTTTGTTTACTGTATAAAATACTATGTAGTTTAATTGTTGAGTTTGGCATGTCTCCAGGCATTGGATACCTTCAACACTGCAGTTGTGTCTCCTATTTATTATGCCATGTTCACTTCTCTCACAATTTTTGCAAATGTTATAATGTTTAAGGTAAATACTGATGAACACATACACTACACCAATATATATAGAGTTGGTCTATCCTTATTCCCTATTCTTACTTCCCAAGTGGGAGACCCATATAGGACATATATTGATGTTGGACCACACAGTGAATTATGCTCAACACAATCATATTAGTCACAACATATCAGCACATTCTAATTTTTATTGTGTAAAAAGGGTTTTCCTAAGCAATGGGTTAAATGAAAAATACAGATTTTTCAATTCCAAGTTAGCTTTTCACTAGTCTTGGAATGTCAAAATGAGTTGCACGTTTTTGTTGATTGCCTCTTAAGGTTGATTGCCCCTGCAAGCATGAGTACAAATAGGGAGTATGTATAGACTATCTTGTCTGTATTTTGGGTTTTTCTTGCACGGTTTTTTACATGGTCTCATTGCCCATTCTGAAATTTCTAACTATATAAATTGAACATTTTGTACTGCACATTTCACCCTTAACCTTGAGTTCATTTCTCATAGGACTAGGAGTTCTGTTTGTTGATTTTTAGAGAGGAAGCCATCCTCACGGAAAAAAAAACTCAACACTTCTAACCCTGTGACTGCCTATTTCACCTTCAATTTTTTAAAATAGCTCATTGTAACATATCAAACATATAATTTAAAAGAATCTGGACTATTGAAATCCTAATCTACTTTAAGTTCACAATTGATGAGGTTGATAAGTTTTAGAATGAGCTGATATTTGTGATGGAAGTGACCTTATTAGTGAGGAGAATATTCACACTAAAAATCAGCCTTGTGAACCCCTCATGTATGCTTTTCAGCAAATTCATTAAGTTTGTTGTTAATTATAGGATTACTCTGGTCAGAGTGTGAGCTGTATAGCATCAGAGCTCTGTGGATTTATAATTGTGTTGTCGGGTACTACAGTGTTGCATAGTACCAGAGAACCAGATCCTCCAATTACAAGTATTTTGTGCATTTACCTGTACACAACTTGCATAAATTGCTTCAAATGGATTTTATGTATGATGTGTTAATCTATCCCATCTTATTTATGGCAATTGTTATGGTATAGGATTTACCTAGGAATTCAAAGAAAGTTAAGAAACCCATTCTTCTAGGTTGGGCATGTAATATCCTACCTTGATTTTCAAGAGGGGGTGAATATGCAACCATTACTTCCAAGAGAAGTTTTGAGTGATCACTAGTCGCATACAAAGATGTGAGTTCTTAAAACAATATGATGATGATGATGATGATGATGAACACTAATGCATACTCTTTAAACTCTTGAGGGAATTAAATCTGAATTGAGAAAGTTAATCCAAAACTCTATTTTGAAGTGTCGAAGTTCTTAAATCTTGTAACTAGGATACTTGATTCACCACATTGAAGATGTCTTTTGACCTCTATTACAGATTGTATTTTAGGATAATGCAAGTAATTTTCCTGATGTCATGAAAGAATGTAAGCAAAAAAAGAAAAAAAAAAAATCTTGTTGCAAGCGCCTTAGGAACTCCTTGAGTTGATAAATTTCTAGCTTTTGTTTTAAGAAGAGCAATGCTTAAACTCAATAATCCTTGCACTTATTTCAAGTGATAAATGATTGTTTTTTTTCTCCCAACACATGTAGATTTGTATTCACCACTATCTCCTAGAATATCATGGCATATCCAAGGGAATGGGGAACTATGGAAGCAAAAGGATAAAGATGGGCTATCTGCCGAATTTGTCACAATTCTTCACCAAGACTATTTCACTTAGATGAGTACTTGCATGTGAATTCATTCACAATTCAAGGGAAGCACTTGTTCAGAAATAGTTGCTGTAAATCTGCAATTTGTTGTAAATGCTGGGAGATGCGCTATTTATGATTTATGGACTCTTTATAGCAACTCAATATGCTGATCAAGGATCCATCTGTGCTCAAGGAGGCCAAGTTAATGAGGTCTTACGTCTCCTTCTAGAGTAAATCTTCTAATCCTTCTTCCTTTAATACCTCATCTGAGTGTGCAATTGTCCTCCTAGCCTTGTTTGGGGTCTAAATTATTATTCTTTTGTTTCAATTTTTTGATATAGGTCTGCTCCATTTGTTTCTTTTTGTACAAGTCTGGTTACTGGTGTGTGGGTAGGGGACTGTAATAACCTAATCTTCGGCTTTGTAGTGAAAGGAATTTATCTATTTTATTAGGCATTTTTTTTGTCCCATGCCTGCTAGGAATGATCTCACCAAAGAGGTCTTCCTTTGTGATATTCTTTGGCGCCTTGGATTAATATCTTGGTCAGACTCTTCATAGAAAGAAATAGTATATTATCTCTTGTTAGTTTTTGATTCATGATTTTCTTCTGTTACAGTTCATTAATGTTGTAATTCAGCTTTTCTATATTCTATATTGTGATAGTCTGTTCCTGATCATAGGTAAATCATCAAAATAAGGCGAGAATAAATAGGGTTTTGAGGACTCAAGAAGAATGCTTTATTGGTGTGTTCTCTTTCAGCTTTTTAATGAATCTATCTTTAGTGAAATTTACGATTGTAGGTGGTTGCTTGCATCGCGAATAATGTCTCCCAATGGTAAAAGTCTTCAAGACTTAGTTCCTGGAACAGTTGTGCTTGTAATTGGTGGGTAATGCTGTGTTTGGGGACAGCAGTGCATTAGCTCCTAGAGGCGTTTGAATTTGAGGAGAGAATTTAATTTATAGTGGGGTGGGAGTAGGGCTGGGTTGGCATTTCAAATTTTTTTTTTTTTTCACAAAATAGCATTTACCGACGGACTTACAAAGTCTGTTGGTAAAACATATAGCGATGGCAAATACTCCTGTCGGTAAAGATGTAAACAACTGATGAAAAATAAATTTCCGCACTAAATTTTTCTAGATAATAAGGGATACAATGACGGTAATTTTATTATGCCGTCGCTAAAACAAATACCGATGCGACCATCTCTGACGAGTGTCGACAAAAAACCTATCCGTCGGTATAATATTTTGCAACAGGCTTGTGTAGATTTAGCGACGTATTTAACCGTCGGTATAAGTCTCTTTTCTAGTAGTGCTAGTAGGTCTTCTACGATCAAGTGGATGAATCTGATTAAGAGGATCTCTTGGTTCCTCTTACCTATTTTCATCCACAAACCTAAACACATTCCTAGATGATGCATCATTAAGCTCAACATGCTTATCATCCTTGGAATTTCTATGAGCTTATCTTTTTTCCACATTTTTAGTATACATTTCATTTTCATTAAAAATGACATCTTTAATTTTAATGACTTTTCAATTTTAATGATCCCAAAATCGATAGTCAAATTCATCAATGCCATACCCAATGAAAATCACTTCTTAGTCTTCATATCTAACTTGCTCTTTTCTCCAGAATCAATATGGATATAAGAGGTACAACTAAATTTTTTTAAATAAGATTAATTTTTCCTATTTTCCTGTCCAAACTTCTTTTGGCCGACAAAACTTCAAAGGAACCGGAGGTCTTCTGTTGATTAGGTATGCAGTAGTGTTCACAGTATCTACTCAAAATGACGTAGGCAACCTAGCGTGTATCCTCATGCTTCTGGCGCATTCTACAATAGTTAGGTTCATGCGTTCTATGGTGTCATTTTATTGAGGCTTCTTATGAATAGTTTTTAATCATCTAATCCCAATTTTTGCACACCAATCTTTGAACTCATCACTGTAATATTCTCCACCATTGTTTGACTTCAAACACTTCAACTTTAACCCAGTTTCATTTTCAACCAAGACTTTCCACTTCTTAAACACACCAAGTACATCGGACTTCTTTAGAAAATAAATCCGAAGCTTTCTTGTATTGTCATCAATGAAGGTGAAAAAATATCGAGAATCACTAAGAATAAATTTTGACTAGCATTCAAACATTAGTGTGAACTAACTCTAATTTCTCTAATTTTGGAGACCTTCCAAAATCATGTGGCCAAACCTATGATGCCAAGTATTAGTATCTACACTTATAGAAGCCACTGTAATAAAACTGTAGGTATTAGATGTTACATAAAGAGTCATTTTTCTTGCCACGGGCTATCACCATAGCACCTTTGGTAATCTTCTAGGAATCATCTAAGTACGTGGTGAGTATCCCCAACTCTACAAAGGTGTCGTACTGAAATCAAGTTCCTTTTCAACTATAGAACACGTCTCACATTGTTCAACTGTAAAGATGTCCCATTTGACATATTTATCTACACATCACCCTTACCATTCGAAAATTTTCTACGAACTTCCCGATTTAAGAAGACGGCAACAACATCATCAAACTTTAATTTTTCGTAACTAGAAGAATTGCTCACAGCCATTACCAAATTATCCCAATTATCTTTTCTAATCTAGATAAAATCAATAAGGCCTTGATTTCATCTTCAAAGATAATCTCAATGGATTCCAACTGTGTTGTGACTGTATTGAATTCGTTTAGATGCTCAGTCATAATATCACCATTGATCATCTTCATGTTGAATAACCTTTTCATCAAGAAAACTTTGTTTGAGACAGAGGGTTTCTCATACATCTTTGACAAAATGGCCATAAAATATGATGTAGTCTTCTCTTTAGAGATATTGAAAGCTACAGACAAAGCGAGTGATAATCGAATGATGCCTAGGGATATTCCGTTGAAAATCTCCCAATTTTCATCTGTCATTCTCTTTGGTTTTTTTTCATTTTTCCTCCTAAATGATGATAAGGTCGTTATGATAAAGAACATTCTCAATTTGCATCTTCCATTGTCCGAAATTTAAACCATTGAACTTCTCGATTCTTACCTTCTCTTTAGCCATTGCTCTCAACAAAACTTAGCTCTAATACTAGTTGTTCAGAAAATAAGTCTAATCAAAACAATAAAACAAATTGAAAAAATAAACACAAGATGCAATCACAGAAAAAAAAAATGAAGATTTTACATAGTTTCCTCTAGATTGAGGTACATCCATGGATCACATTGCTTCCATTATGAAGAGAAAACTTGCAGTTATAGGTTACACTCTTTCACCGAAACGAGAAATATATAAATTCCTCAAGAAACTTAACTAGGGTTTTATATAATATTAGTGAAATTATGAAAATACCTTTGAAAATTTTCTTTTAGGTGCTTCGCTCAAATCCCCCACAAGCTCACCACCAAGCTCAACCAGAGCATGAAGGCGTGGCTTGATTTACACAGACCTCCTTGTTGACCAGTACTATTAGGCTCCAAAATCACAACACTCTCAAATAAACAAAGATTTTTTTCATTGTTAGACTTAAATTTTAAATCCTGGGTTCAAATCCATTTTTAAACTCAAAATTTAATGTAAAAAAATACTCTTTTTTTGGGTGGGGGGAGGGGTGTTTTGATTTTTTCTTTTCAAGCCCAATCTAAACCACAAACAAGAGGTCAAGTTTTCATATGGACCAACAAGGTAGTCCATGTGGCCCAAATGTGGACCTCGGTCCATGCTCTACATGGTCCCTTGATACATGCAACCTTGTCCATATATATATGGGTCCCGTTCGCTAGCTAACGGATTGGCAAACTGTTTGGCAAACATTTTCAGACCGTTAGATATAACGTGATCTAACGGACACGATTGAATCTCGACGCTGTTTAACTTAAACGATATAACTTATATATATTACAGCGCCATCCCTCTAAATTAAGTTAATTAGTACGAAGTCCCTCTTCTCTTTAAACCCGACAGAAACGAACAGAGAGTTCTCTTCGATCTCTCGATCCCTTTTCCCTTTTCTCTTCAAACTTCATCGCAGTCGAAACCCTCTCTCTCACTCTCTCATTCTCTCATTTGCTCACTCCCTTACTCTCTCATTCTCTCTCGTTTATACCCGATCGAACGAAATAATAAAGAGTTCTGTCAAACCCTCTCTCTCACTGAAACTCTCTCTCTCACTCTTTCATTCTCTCTCGCCCTTTTTGTCGCTGCAACTACCTCGCCCTCGTACGAACGGCTTTCGTTGAAAAATTCCTCTCTTCTCCGCGCTGCAACTCTCGCTCACGTGTGCTGCAACTCCCCTCTCGACGAAGATAGGTATTATCTGAATTTTCAATACTTTCTTGAATGCTAATGTGGGTTTTTCTTATATTATTGATTCAAATTAAGAACTTCATGAAATTACATCTGGTTTCTAGGTAGAAAATGGTTTTGATTCTATTTTAGTTCAACCTATTGAGCGATTTTTTTTGAGTTTGTAGAAGTGGTTTTGATTGTATTTTAGTAAGAATTATTTGAAATAAACATCTCTCTGTTGAGAAGATTGTAGTTCTAGTGTTTAAATTAAATCCTTAATTGTTATCCATGTGAAACCCCATTTTAAAATTCTCTAAATGCTTAACTTTTTGGAGAACCATTGATTTTTAATTTTTTTTTTTTGAGTTTGTATCAGTTGTTTGATTCAATTTGTAAATTTTTCTAAAATATCTGTTAATTATGCAACGGAAATTTAAACTAAATTGATGTACAAATTAAATTACCAAACAACATTCCAGAAGGAGACTCATCATGCCAGAGTTGACAGCATGGTGGAAGTTAAATTTTGTTTGTGAAAATTCTGAATTTGTTGGGCAGCTAAGAAATAGGTGTAACATTTTGCAACCATATCCTCCAAGTTCCATGGAAAATTGTCACCTTTCAAAGCCTTGACTCATACTTTAACAGTTGGCTGGTTTGAAGATTTGTTTAACTATTGGTATTGCATCTCTACTGCAGGTATGGTTTGCAGTTACAGCCTAGTGGAGTCTGGTTTTGTGTTCATCATTATAACATACTTCATTGAATTCTTGGATGGTACACTGCTAAATTCTGCACAACTTACGAACAATAAGCTTGATAATGGAACTGGTGGGGATGGAGGAGACTGGACAACTTCAATTATTCTCTTTGGCTTGTGGGCTGCACTAATGTACTATGTTTTTTATGCTCACACCCAACCAAACTCCGGTACGCCCCTTTGCTTTAAAAATTTGGATGAAATATATACTTTCTCTATCTGTTTGTTGGTTTAATTGTTGTGGTGTTGTTGGTTGATTAGTTTAATTTTCTTTAATCATCTTGTTGTCTGTCTCATTGCTAAGTAGAAATTCGACATTGCTTCATGTTTGATAAAAACTACAAAAAAAAAAAAAAAAAACAATCCAGTTCATTCACAAGCATTTTTGTGGAATTGGCATTGTTTTATTTGGTTTGACTAATTACTTTCTGTTTTTATTCTTTTTGTTCCTCCTGACTTTCAATAATTTTTTAAAATAGTAAATGTTGAAAGATACTAGAAGTGGGAAATATTTAGCTTTTTTTTTTTTTTTTGATTGTAAGCTGGACTTGAACCCATGGTTTTAAAATCTCGCCCGAGACCGAGATGACTTGTCCGATGCATCTAGGTATCGTCCACCAACAAGGATAGACAGGTCAAACGTGTCGGAAGAGATTTAAAACTGTGGTTCATTTTTCTCATTGTTGAACGAGGTGGCTTAAACGTATCGGAAACTCGTCCAAGATGATTCAGTCTCATTCATGGACGAGATGAGACGTGAAAACGAGTTTTAAAACCATTCTTGAATTGAGGACCTCAAAGTTGCATTGCAATATGTCAACCACTGTGCTATCGTCCAAGACCATTAATTGGTGAATGATTCCCTCTGCTTTACAAGTGAGAGTTTTATGGAATGTTATGTGTAGATTGTATATGCTGCCTCCCTACTAGAGCTGAACTATTGATCATTCCCACAATATAATCTCAAATTGTGTTCTTTGTGTTTCACTTTTTTCTTGTTTGGTTTTTATATATGTAAACTTTGGAACTTTCTCCAGTCTAGGGACATTATTTCTTGGAAAAGCTCCTTAATTTGAAGGGTGATGATGGGTTTAGAATGAATGAGGTGCTTGTGTCACTATGGTACATCATGGGTTGTGGCCCCTTGTGTATAGCATGCTTCTGCTTCCAAGTGGTAGAAGGTGACAATCACACTTAGTCAAAGACAAGAATTGCTTGAGTGTAAGGTAACATCTTGCGAAACTTCACCAACAGACTACAACCTACCTTTGGCTCGCTTGTTTATCCAAAATAGGGAAGTGCAACAATATTACTATATGAGATAATGGCTATTGTATAATGGTAGCCAAAGGAATGAGAAGAATGTTACAAAGGAAAATGGAGTGGTGAGGATTTCTCTCTTGCTTCTATTATTGGGTGCCTCACTGTTGGTATCAATGTACCTGAATACAACATATTTTCTTACCCTTATCCATATCGACTACTTCAATTTAAAGTGTACTTGTCTTTTACACATTGTAGTAGTTCCATATCCTTTCTGTTTTTGGGTAAAAAAATTCTTTGGCTTCCATTGTCTTTTGAAATTTTTATTTTTCCTAAATGAATTTTGTTTTACATCTTTTTGATGAATTATTATATGGGCTGATGAGAGATTTGTCTGAGTTTTGGTTCTTAAAGACCAAAGTAATATCTGTGCCTGGAACACGACATAGTTTTTCTAATACTTTATATACAATTTTCAAGTCCTCCAAAATTTCTCAAATCATTTTAGGGAACCTACGTTTGAGAGTTCATTCTGTGATGCAGGATCTAAATGCTTCTAATGTGGAGAAAAATACACCTCTTCATTGGACTTGCCTCAATGGGCATATCGAGGTGATAGTCCTGCTTCCCTACTTGTGGTTGTCAATTTGATCCCTCATACAAATTTAGTGATAGATGTTCTCTCAGGTGGTTAAGAATTTGATTCTGGCAGGAGTGAATGTAACCATTCTAAGTCGGTATGTATTTTCCACCCTGAAAACAAATTTTGAAGCCATTATTAGTGTATTAAAGATGCTCTTTGTTTAATCTTTAATGCTTGTGATGTTGGGTGTTGGTTAGTTATGAGCGGACACCAATGAATGAGGCAGTGAGCCAAGGGAAGATGGAGGTGATCGATGCAATCAATGCGGCTGTGACACAACTGGAACTTAATGTCGTTAGGGTCTCCTAACACTATAAGGGATCCACATCTTCAGCTGTCTTATGATGTTAGCTTCTGCATTAGGAATGTTGGTGAAATCTATAGGCTAAATATGTGCAATTTTGGCATCTAGTCAATTTGCATTACATTTAGAAAGGGTAATAGTTTTAAATTCTGTATGAGTGTTTAAATAGATGTAATCGGGAATCATGATGGGAGTTTGTGTTTGAGGCTGCTGCAATGTTTAAGATCAAATTTCATAATTAACTATTGAGTTATGAAAATCCGTAGAAATTTTAAATCTTAGCAGCTTTCTGATCTTGAAAATCTTTCATGATCCATGTTGATAAAAAATATGTTTTATAGAGAAATGATATTTATAAATGTAACCATTGCAACATTGAGCAACAATAGTGTAATAATAGCAAAACCTTAAAAGGTTGCATGAATATTGGTCACTGAATCCTTCAAAGTGCAATTATATCCTCATTCTTTGAAAAAAGAAAGATCTATAGCCAAACTTACTTTAACTACAACACTAATCCTTTTGAAATCGAGTAGTAGTTTACATAAGTATAGGGCTGTGTTATAAGTAAAAGTTGGCATGTTAATAGCAGTTCTCTAAAAATATACAAAAGATTGTTGATAAAAGCATAATCAATTGTAAATATCATAGTGCCATTTCAAAATTTAATTTCTTTTAATTCAATCAAATAAGGAAAAAGAATGTTCTTTTTTATTTTATTTATTCTCCATTTCAATTCTCATTATAAAACAAATATCAATAATATACAATTCAAGTAAATTTGGGATTTGTGATGAAAACAAATGAAGTGAAGATTAAAACTATACAAGCATAAATTAAATTTTGATTCTAAGAAGGGATTTGTAATGTGAAAGTGAAAGTGAAAACATTGAAGGTTTAAGTGGACTACAGATCAAATTTGAAGAAATTAAAATAGATCTAAGTCTCAAAATTTTGAGTATGTCATTCACCATTATTCACTGTCTTCACAAATATCCGAAATTTTGAGTATGAGATTCTCCATCATTCACTTGTCTTCACGAATAGACGGACCATTTGTGGACTGGGTCGTATTTTGTGTACTTGAAAAATTTTATGAAGGTGAGGGAGAATTTTGTTATAAAAAGTTGAGTAAATATTAGCCAAAGGAATTCATAAATTGCTAATGAGAAGAACAAATAAAAGAAAGGAATTTGCAAATCTGCTATCTTTGGAACTAACAGTCGGTTCAATCAAGGAATTCATCAACTATGGAAATGCATAACAGCACAGCACAGCACAGCACTGGAGGAAAATGGAGAAAAGAAAATTGACATTTGAGTATAATTATTTATTGGATCTCAAAACATTTGACCGTTTTACCTTCACTCAGGGAAATGAAACAAAATACAAACCACTTTCTTCTGCAAATAAAAAGGGACCAAGCCCCCCCCCCCCAACAGACAAACAACAAATCGAAAAAAACAAAAAACAAATGCGTTTTGCAATCACAAACAACGAAAATTATTCCATAAAACACAACATCTTGTGGTCACAACTCCCAATCTACTCATCGACAGCCAGAGGAACTGAAAGTGCCTAAAATAAGATGATTTCACACAAAAAAGAAATAATCAGCTGAAATAAAGTTAAAAATAACAAACCGTTGGAGAGAAAATAACACCCCGTATTGGAGACTCCCACTACTTTATTTTTAAAATCAAAGTTTTGGGCATTGGGGATGAGCAAAGGAGCTTACCAACTTATGATACTTGAGGGCATAAAACACCTCGAGATGGCGCTTGTCTCACCACGTTCAAGGTTGGATACGTGCTTCCAAAAGCTATAAACCCCAGACAATGTCATCAACCTCTGAGAGTAGATTTGCCATGTGAACCTGTGAAATAGGAGAGGAACAAATGTAAAACTTCAGACAATGAGAGAGTGAGAGAGTGAGAGAGAGAGAATGAGAGAGAGGGTTTCGGCTGCGATGAAGTTCGAAGAGAAAGGGATCGAGAGATCGAAGAGAACTCTTTGTTCGTTTCTGTCGGGTTTAAAGAGAAGAGGGACTTCCCACTAATTAACTTAATTTAGAGGGATAACGTTGTAATATATATAAGTTATATCGTAAGTTAAATAGCGCCGAGATTCAATCACGTCCGTTGGATCACGTTATATCTAACGGTCCGAAATGTTTGCCAATCCATTAGCCAGTGAACGGGACCCCCTCTCTCTCTCCTCTATATATATATATATATATATATATAGAGTTGCGTTATTACGACCCCCTTTGCGACCCCCTTTGCGACACACCTTTTTGTCTTATATGGGCAAAAATGTTTGGAATGGGCTGATTTTTTGTGAGGATGATCTCTATGGTGAGGGGATCATCCTGGCAAAAAATCAGCCCATTCCAAAACTTCTAGACCGTCCGATTTTTTTGTGAAAATTATAGACCGTCCAATTTTTGTAAATCAATTTTGATGGTTAGAAGTTTTGGAATGTGATGATTTTTTGCCAGGATGATCCCCTCACCATAGAGATCATCCTCACAAAAAATCAGCTCATTCCAAACATTTTTGCCCATATAAGACAAAAAGGTGTGTCGCAAAGGGGGTTGCAAAGGGGGTCGTAATAACGTGACCCATATATATATATATATATATAGGGAAATGTTCAGCACCCTAAGTTTTACCACACACTTTAACAAACGTTTTTTGTCCTACATGGGTTAGAAGTTTTGGAATGAGCTGATTTTTGGTGAGGATGATCTCTATGATTAGAAGATCATCCTCCCCAAAAATCAGCCCATTCCGAAATGTTTAGCCCCATGTTTACATGTTGAAAAATCGTGGACCGTCCATTTTTTGTAAATCAATTTTGATGGGGTTAGAAGTTTTGGAATGAGCTGATTTTTGGTGAGGATGATCTCCTCACCATAGAGATCATCCTCACCAAAAATCAGCTCATTCCGAACTTCTAACCCATGTAAGACAAAACGCGTTTGTTAAAGTGTGTGGTAAAACTTAGGGTGCCGAACGGGACCCTATATATATAGGGAAATGTTCAGTAACAAGCATTTTTGGCAAAATATTTTTTCAAAACATGGGTTAGAGGTTTTGGAATGGGCTGATTTTTGGTGATGATGATCTCCTTACTGTAGAGATCATCCTCACCAAAATCAACCCATTCCAAACCTCTAACTCATGTTTTGAAAAATGTTTGTTGCTAAACATTTCCCTATATATATATATATATATTATATACTGTGTGAAGATAAGGATACCTACGTGGATCATCCTCTGCCCTGCCCTACAAACTAGCTATTCACTATCTTTTTGGGACCATGGGAAGGGATGCCACAAACAAAGCTCTTCGTCTTTTTGTGGAGTGAGATTTTTTTCAACCTCCATGAATAAACATGAATATGTTGTAGTGGTCAAT